>NW_027176042.1:22851512-22964012 GCF_023055335.1 Clinocottus analis
TTTGTTGTCTTCGAAGAAATACGAATAGAATATTGGGTCTGACCAAATATTGGTTTTGGGTGGATGGAAGGACGGTTGTATCTCAAGTGTGACATTATTGGTTCTGGACATATAGTCTGGCGTAATATTTCATTTCTCGAAGGAAAATTATGCCTCCTTCTCTGGGTGTTTACGAGCAAACAAAGGTTAAACTGGGATTTGTTTGCGTGGAGGAGCCAGAGCTGCGGAGTAACATACATAATTCAGCTCATGTGCGATTATTCAAGATGTATATTCAGTGATACAGTGAGATGCATAGCTGACTGTGTCCGTTAATGAGATCCCAGCTGAGGCCGAGGCGCCGAACAACACAACACATTTTGTCTGCATGCACACCCTCGCAAGTTGATTTTTAGTTATGTCTTCCATTTTGTTTTTTGGTTTAAAAACTAAACACAATTTCAAGATTAATTTCTCCCAAATGGGTCCTCAGCTGACAGGAGACTAGTTCACGGGAGATGAAGACTTGAAGACTTTGGAGCTGAACATGAGCATAAATTACATTTCAGACCATCGGGTGATTTTGGAAAACTGAAATGAATCAACCCAATTTCTTCTTCTTAGGAGAAAGAAAAAAGCGTAATGAAATCTCGAGTGAAGTGGTCAAAATGAAGCAATAGTTGCGCTATGTCATCAGAACAAAAACAGGACTTTCACCTCGGACACAGCTTGTGAGACTACAGCGTTAATGTTTGTCAATCTGTTGGTCACGTGACTCATTTGCTTTGTTAGTCATTTGAGTCACTCGTCACGTGAGTCGTTAGCTCGCTAATCACGTGCATTTTTTTAACTGGCTACTCACGTGAGTCGTTGACTTGCGAGTTATGTGAGTCGTTGACTGGCGAGTCATGTTAGCTGGCTACTCACACAAGTCGTTAGCTGGCTACTCACACAAGTCGTTAGCTAGCTAGTCACGCAAGTCGATAGCTGGCTCATCACGCGAATCGTTAGCTGCCTACTCCCGCGAGTCGTTAGCTAGCTAGTCACACAAGTTGATAGCTGGCTAGTCACGCAAGCCGTTAACTAGCTAGTCCTGGAGTCAAAGAGCACATTGTTGAAATCATCTTTGCTTTCTGCACTCCAACACAACAAACTCCTCTCCCGCAACTTGCCACCTGGTGTTGATCTCAGGGAGAGACTTCTCCTTGAGCGAGACTCTTTCTGTAATGTCACATTGTAAATAGACAGTAACAAATTGCTCCGATAGGATCACGTTGCAGCTGGTGAGCAGCTGCCGTCTGTACCGCTCTCGATCAATACTGCACCGACCTCAGAGGATCAGTCAGTTAGAAACAAAAACACAGGGAAATAGGGATGGATGAAACATGCTGAAGTTACCCTTTAAGACCTTCAGATTAAGTGCTCAGATTGACATTCATACAACTTTTATGAAAGAAATGGAAGCAGCTGAGAGGGACATAACTTCTCAAAGATATATATATATATATATATACATATATATATATATATATATATATATATATGTATATGTATAAAGATATATATATGTATATGTATAAAGATATATATATATATATATATATATATATGTATATGTATAAAGATATATATATGTATATGTATAAAGATATATATATATATATATATGTATATGTATAAAGATATATATATGTATATGTATAAAGATATATATATATATATATATACATATATATTTACAATAATAATGTTATTATGAGTAGTGATGTTTTTATTTTTACAAGTTATTGTATAATACATATTACCGTATAATACATATCACATAATAACTGGCTGAAATGTTTTATTCATATTGATGAATATGCTGCAAACCCTTAACGTAAAAGTCAGCAGGTTCAGTGATAATAATGTAAATAACTTAACAGCCGGTTAAATTAATACAATAAAACCTTGTTTAAGATCTGTGTGTGTGTGTGACTGCAGGAGGAAAAAAGTGGAGGAGGACACACAGGAAATAGATTGCATGCGAGGAGAGCGAGAAGAGATGAAGAGCATGAAAGCAAATGACAAGGAAGTTAATGGGGTGGATCGAGAAATCCCAGAAGTATCCGCTGCTCTCGCTTTCACATGCAAGCACGATCATAATGAATTATATCTATATTGTATGTATTTGCTCCTTCCTGCACGCCACCGTGCTCAGGAACACGCCGCTGACCTTTCCTTCGTCTTCTTTGTTCGGCTTTATATCTGTTTAGTAGGAAGCGTGAATAATTCTACAGGTATGCTGCACTGTTGAGATACGACTCACGGGTGATTACCTCGTAACGTGTTTCTTTGTTTAGGCGACGGGGTAAAACACTGGCGTCTTTCACATCCTCAGTATCTGAAATTCTAAATATTTGTAATGTGATCTGTGGGTGAGGGGGGAAATTGTGTTTTCTGATCTCAGACATGAAAAAAAACCTCCAGCTGGAACTCTTTTTCTGCCTTTTTTTATGACTCATTCCTGCGGCAGAAGAAACTCTTCTCTTTTTACTGTGAAATAACAAAATATCAAAGTCCTTCAAAGTCTTTTTTTCTTCTTCTTCTTCTTTTTTTATCCAGAACCCAAACATGTTCTGAGAGCCGGAGCCCCGCAGCAGCTGCCATTTAAACTCTTTCTTCGTTATTTTGGCTGCATAAAAATGTTTTTTTTTCTCCAGCAGTCTCATGAAAACACCAGGAAAACAATCACCAAGTACTCGTGCAAGGAATTTTTTACCACCACTGTCTCTGTGATTGTCTGAACGTGATTGCGTCTCTTCCTCTCCTCGTCATCATCAGGCAGCTTAATCATCACAGAAACTGCTTTTGCTTTTATTTTTTTAATAACAATGATTATCAAAGGGCTTCGTCGGGTGCAGAACAACTGGAGAGATTGTCATGATGATGATTTTAAGCCTCATTTTTTATTTCTTACCACTGTGTTACTGCTTGAGTATTAGAAGGTTCATACGGCCATGGAAAACCTGGAAAAGTCATGGAATTTTAAAATGCACATATACAGGCATCTATATAAGTGTTTATTCTTTTAATCAAACTATTGTCTCTCATTCATTTGTGTCATTTAAGGTTTACTGTATGCTTTGAATCCTCATTGTTGGTTTAAATACTACATTTCATTACTTTTTACTGTTTACACACAGATTTCACACAATGTTTGCTCATGGACATTTGGTTTGAAGTCATAGAAATTTGGTTTAAAGTCATGAAAATTTATTTAACAGTCATTGCAATTTGGTTTAAAGTTTAAAGAAAGAAGTTTGGAATCCAATGAGTCATAATAGAAACGACTTAATGGTCAGTTTTCCTAATTTCACACCTGAAACATTTCCCTCACTTGCAGTTGGCTCAACGCTGTGTTCAGGGGCAGGATTATCTTCAGCCGTCGCCAAAAACAAAGTTCCGATCATCAAAAATTAATCCGCGCACCGAAGTCTCACTTCCAATGTCCACCTCCGCTCCCTGACCAACAGCAAGCAAGAACTAACTCTTAAAGCTACAGTAACACAATTCTAGCACAAGCAAATTCACTCCTGCATCATAATACAGTACAAAACATACAGTGATCTTCTTATGCATACAGTTACATATCTTTTATAATAATAACCCTCATATATGTAATGTACACATTAAACATTTCTTTATTATACATGTGCAAGTCCAATTTTGACAAACTAAACTATTACAATTCTACAAAATCCAACAACACCGAGATTTCACAAAATGTTTCCTCATGGGAATTTGGTTTAAAATCATGGAAATCCGTTGGTGCCAATGTGCATGAACCCTGGTATTAGAGGCGCCACAACAGGATCACTTGGGTGCTTTAATCGGGTGTATTTATGCAGCGACGAGACGGGACTGACGTGCCATGAAATCACTTCTTTTTTTTTTGTGTTCTTCCTAATTTCTTCGATTGGCCTTTAGTTTCTCCCTTTCTTTAGGGGATCCGGTCCAATAAAGCCCCTCCAATCAGCGCGTATCAACCTTTACACATTAAAATCACATGGGCAAGTTCGCAGAGCTCACGCTAGACTGCGCTCAATGTGTTTACTGAAGTAAAGTGGTCTGCTAGTTGAGTTTTGGCGATCGCTAGACCGTAAAATTACGGGCGACATTAAAAAAAGAAAATCTGTTACCTCACGCTGTAGAGAAACTCTACTTTCCTTTTAGCAGGTGCAACCTCGACAGTCAACGGATCAATGGTCACTTTTATCTTTGTTGCGTAAGGTTTCACTAAACCCGTGATAAATTTCACTAAACCCTTGATAAGCTTACAACCTCGGGTTTCACCAACAGGTCCACGTACCCGTACGGGCTTGTGGGAGTCTGTCAAAATAATCGTTTCCCCGTATTAGTACCTGTAAAGTCACAAAACAGCCTGAGCTTCTTCTTTTTTTTCGCGGATGTCTATAACTCCTGAGGCCTTCCTCCTCCGCCCAGATTTCTAAACCCATGTCATCCAGCACATGCGGAAGCTGCTGAACATTTCAATACCCAGCATGCCTGAATCGGACAATGTTTTGGCATAAAATAAGTCATATTTCCATTTTTGAATCGAATTAATTAATTAATTTTTTAACTCAAACTCCTTCCTAACATGCCAATGCTTTGTTGGATTGTGCTTGTTGTTGTTTAACAAAATAAATTACATCATTAAAAGATAAACTAATGGTTCCCACCCTTTATGACGTGTTTATTTTTGTCTAAAGTGAAAAATAAAAATCTTGTTTTAGGTGTGTTTTTTGTTTTACAAAAAGAGGTTTTTGTTTTTGGAGTCTAGTTTTTAAATGCATTACAAAGTGCAACATTTTTAGCTGATGATGCTATCAGCTGTAGCTCGCTAACGCTAACACCATTCCACAAAAGAAACGAGCAGGGTGACGGATCGCATTGTGTCGTCTCTGTCCGTCTCTCTCAGGTCAGGAGCGAATCAGCATCGACTCCAAGTACGAGCAGGAGGGCAAGGTCCAGTTCGTGATCGACGCCGTGTACGCCATGGCCCACGCCCTCCACAACATGCAGAGGGACCTGTGTCCGGAGAACTCCGGCATCTGCCCCGACATGGACCTGGCCGGAGGGAAGAAGCTGCTCAAGTACATCCGCAACGTCAGCTTCAACGGTGAGTAGGGTGACGGATCGTCTGCTGGGACATTAAAGCGCACTCGTGTGTCCTCCGAGGCCGAGATATATATGTATACGCGAGGGAATCTTTGAGGCGAGATCAGCTTTCGGACTCAATCAATTCTAAATCTACTAAAGTAGCCAACTGACGCCGAGCATAAAAACTCCTGGTTGTAGAAGTGTCTCGATTGTCTCGTGAAATTGCCTCCGCATCACGGTTCTTAAGGGTTTTTTATCTTCCAACATAGCCGTGCTCTCCGCCGGGTCGTATACGGGGTTGTTTTATTCTTTTTTTATTAATGTATTGTTCTTGTTTGATCTCACAACGCCACTCGTGTCTTGCCCTGAACGGATCGAAAGTCCTGAAGAGCCCCGTCTCCACCTCGGAGCAGTTTATAGATACTCTAGATTAGACATACACGCTCAGGTATTAACACTTTCTACTGCACTCGGTTATTTGACCGCTTTAGTTATGTTGCAGATTCAGATTATAATACGAAAATGTTGTCAAGGAATAAGTTATAGATTGAGCAATAGAATAGAATAGTAGTTTAACTTAAACACCACCTTTACCGGCTGCAACATTAGTGATAACACATCAGTTATTATTATCCAATAAAAAATCTGTTCCATAACAGGTGTAACAAATGTACTTTATACTACGTTACTGTAAACAATGTTACTTTAAACAAAGTTACTTTAATAACCCCAGTTAAACCCCAGACATTTTTCTCAAAAATTGCAAATGGTTGGCATATGCATAAATATGGAATATCCCCTTAACCACAAAGGCTATTTGAATAATTTCAAAAAGTATAGTATACAAAAAGAGGTTTAAACAGCAGTATATGTGTTACTGGTTTCTTGGTTGATGCTAGAACACAGGAAAGAAAAAGGAAAAAAAATCAAATAATGCCTATATAATAATTTTAGTAATTCATTCAGTGCACATTTCGTGTGAGGTTTAGGTCCGCTGAGAGCCAAAATGCTCTAACTTTCTTCCTGGACCTTGAACGCCTTTCGTTCCCCCAATGGAGGGGCTCTGCTCAAGCAGATGCACCAAGCAAGTATTGTTTCATCCATACGTAAGTCATATTTCAGTTTTTTGGCTGGTAAAAATATCTTCCTGTGGCTTTGTCTCACAAGGGATTTGGCGGATTCTGTAGGTCGTAAGCTTTCCAGAAAGGTGCGCTAATCCAGTAGCATCAAGCTACGGATATAAAAATTGATCCTTCCATTATTTGGGGAGCTCTCTCGAGTCACTTTAGAGTCAGAGTTATGTTAATATTTATGGTTGAACTGTGTTATAAACATGTAAAATATACTTATATACTCTGGTAAGGCCAGGCTTTGCAGTTCTTTTTGGTTGCTATGTCACATCAGTGGCTCTGGTATCGACTCATGGGAGTACGAGGACTAGAAGAGTGAGGAAGACCTCCTGATGAAGAATTCAGCTCCCAGTTTTGGGGGCGCTGTGGCTCATCATTAAACAACGTTATATAAAACAATGTCACTTGAAACAACGCCACGTAAAGCGTTGTTTCAAGTGACATTGCAGTTACGTTTGCTTTCACGCGGGACTCAAACAGCAGCCTCCTGGGTAAAAGTCCTTTGTTTGTTCCTATCTTTGTGAAATGGAGTAGAATATATGTATTAAATATGTCGTGGTGCATTCATCAAGCGTACCATGAGGATTTAATACTGACTGAAGAGGCACAGAATCATCTGAGCAGTAAAGAAACTTTGTGTTTGTGAACAGGTGCTGTAAAGTGAGATGATGTGAGATGATGTATAGCCTTGGTCTTAAAGGAGCAATCATTAAGACTTTTCATTGCCCCATAGCACAAAATGACTGCTCTCTGAAGTCGGTCATTAAGTCGGAGGCTGCCTGTGCCAGGTGGTGCGAGCTTCTCTTTCCAAACATACTTTCCATCCAGAACACTGTTTTGGAACATAAACCGCCCGAGGAACTCCATCACCCTGCTCCTCTCTCCAAATGTCCAATAATGGAAGACCAAGCTCCTTAACGAGCGAGCAGTCGGCCTTCGAAGACGTTTCGCTCTCCGGCCAAAAATGCAAATGAAATGCTGGGTTATTATGTGAGTATATTTGCAGCGTGGCGTTTATTGTGAGGGTTTGTGTATTTGTTCAACCCCCTGCAAAGAAAAATCAAGTTACGGTACTTAGCGTTATACCGCTTTCGGGCAAAACAAATGATGTCTGGATTATACCTTTCATCAGCATAATTAAGAGATGGGATTCAACACGTATTGCAAGCTGTTGCAGCTAAAGCGTGATTACACGTTGTAATGGTTGTGTTAAGATACTCGCAGCCTTTTAGTTACGAGGAGGGAGCAACTGGTGTCTGCAGGAAGGAGACAAGAGACACGCCTTCACCAACCCTTCACTTGTGCCAACTCCGCAAAATGGTTTTTGGCCAGTGAGGGAGGCCTCGTGTTTCACGCTGTAAAAAGTAATCGCCTCCTTGTGTCTTTTAGTGACCCTCCTCTTGACACCGCCGCACAACACTCCACATTACACAACACTCCACATCACAGTGGTGAATACAACTTGTTCCATCTTGAGCCCCATTGAACCTTTTGAAAACCAACCTATTTTTAGGCCCTTTCCTCTAAAATGTCACACCAAAACTAAAAAGTGTGTATCTCTGTAACCACTAAGGCTGTTTCAATGATGTTGGTGTTATAATAAAAGGTACACATGTGAGATGTTGTTCAGATGGGTAAATATCAGTCTATATGTTAATGGTTAAGAATAAATGAAGATGACACACAGAAAGAAATGAAAAGGTTTCAGGTCTGCCTATAAAAAAATCCCTTTTAGGATGATTATTTGTTTGAAATGATGCAGCTTTAAGGTCCAACTCAAACCCAAACCATAGCACGATATGTGAACATTCTCTCTGCAAAGATTGACTTTGATATAGTGAAGTAGAACAAAGTTAGAGGGTTTAATACAGAGAACATTCAGGTGAGGACTCATTGGTGCCCAATAGCCCCAATGGCCAAACCATATATTTCACTTGTATATTATTTATGGTGTTCAATACATCCAAACACAGCAGTTTGGGGCTTTTCTTTTCATAAAGCAATCTATGATTTATAGTTTTATACAACAATCGCTCAGTCTGCCCCCCTTAGGTTGGTCTTTGAAAGGTTCATAACATCTGAGTAAAACTTTTAATGGGCCTCTCCGTACACGTTAATACAACAGACATACATATTAATAAAGACAGAAAAGTGTACCTTTATGACCCGTGTTGCAGGTAAAAGTTGTCTTTTTTTCCTCTTCATTTTGTTTTTATTGTACTTTACGATGAGGAATTATTTATATTTTTCATTAGTTTTACAAAAAAAAAAGGATCACAGCTTTTTGTGGAGCCTCTAAACTCTTTTGAGCAACATTTTTTGATCCATCATGAAGCTACCACAGTTGGTTTGTCACCTTCAAAATCGTTTTGTTGAACCTTTAAACTACAAGAACAAACGCATGGGTCACTCTCCAGCCAGGCCGGTCTACACCGTTAGCCGGTTAGCATCGTAGCTCGGCCATTGTTTGCGAAGGGATACAGCCAATCAGAGTTAGAATTTGAAATTATTAATTTATTTTATTTAAGTTACACTAGATAATCATATACATCAGTATAGTAATGACTTATAGTGATAAGTAATAACAGCTAACACATTTAATATCACATTTAGCCCCTTTTTGTAAACATCACTTCTTCACTATGATTTATTTGCAGTTTTTTAGTATTATTATTCAGACTTTGCATAGTGGAATAGTTGTAATGCACGAGACAGAGCGGCAAGAGTCTGCCCCTCCAGAGAAATACCTTTTATCAGGTAATTAGCGAAGCCGCCAGTGTGCTAATTTAAAAATGAAAGTGGCGGCTGAACTGCTCACTCTCCGTTTATCGGAGTCTTCATAATTACCAAGAAGGAAGGCCCCTCGTCCCCCCCCCCACCGAATGACTTCCTCTTTCAATATATCCTCGATAACAATGTATTTCACTCAGATCTTAATCGATTATTTATTTTTTGAAATTGACGAAGAAAGAAAAATGATCCATGCAACGAATAAAACTTTGTTCTCCACGAGAGGCTGAAGCTTCTCACGTGTCCTATCAGGCGGCAGGTGGGCGTCGCCCGCGGCAGCTATTAACCCGAGTATTGATCTCCGGCAGTCGTCTGGTCGTGGAGGGGAATTCATATCGGAGCTTTAAAGCTCTGCTCGTCTCTCGGCTGCCAATCAAACTGCTACTCAGTCACAAAGAGGGCGGGGCCACAGCGGACATGGAGAAGACATGCTGCTCATGAAGAAGATTAGACGGGAGGAAGAGCTCGACCACGAGACTCCTCTTCTTCTTTTTCTTCTTCTTCTTCCTCTTCATCATGTTAATCCTAATGTCCTTATTTCTCTTCTTCACCTTCTACTTCACCTCTGTCTCCTTCATCTTCACCTCTTTCTTCTTCCTCTTCTTAACCTCTTTCACCTTGTTCTTCTTCTTCACCTTATTCTTCCTCTTCACTGCTTTCTTCTTTACCTCTTTTTCCTTCTTCTTCATGCCAATCATATTGTCCTTCCTCTTCTTCTTCGCCTCTTTCGTTTTCTTCCTCTTCTTATTTCTCTTCTTCTTTATCTATGTTTTTATCTTCTTCCTTTTTATCTTCTTCTTCCTCTTCTTCCCTACCTCCGTAACAGCTTCACACAGGATCTGCCTCTACCTGCAGACATGACCCCATTACTGCTTTCCACTTTAGATAGAGACAACCACTCTAAAAAGCACTCCTACATACATCTTCACCCTCACCTTCATCTTCATCTCCAGCAGCAGATGTAAAATGTGTCACACGTCTGTATTGAAATGTGTCGGCTTGAGATGAAAGAGTAGAAACTAGAAACCAGAGAAGTGGATCTCCGGGTCCTGGATCAGTGAGATCTGGGTTGGATATTAAATATTGGCTTTCCATCAGAGGACTGGATGAAGCTTCATCTCTTTAAACGGAAATCCCTCTAAAGCAGCGAGGAGGAGCCAGTGATCACGCCCAATAAATACAAAACACACGTTCACAGAAACACATGAAGAAATATCTGGTGAAGTTTAAATTGCTACAACACTGTAACCCTTGTGAGAAGAGATCTATGGTGAGAGAAATTTAAAAAAGTAACTGTTAAGTTGAATTAATTACGTAAAAGCCGTAACATTTCACTAAATAATTACCCTTTACAAAGTCTGACTTCAATAACAGACACATCCCTGATTGGGAGTCTAACAAAGCAAATCAACGTCCTTATGAATCCAATGTCAGAACCTAGGAAAGTTTTAAAAAAACGGCCGGACTCTTTTCCCAGCGGACTCTTGCAGCTTTAACACATTAAGCATAGACTTCTATACAACCAGAGGAGCCGCGAAACACGGCCGCAGGAATGCATCGGCGTGTGCACGCTCACGTGCGCTCTGCTCTCTCAGACATGAGCTACGCGTCGCCGTGCGGTAAAAGAGGCGTAAAGGAGGAGAGCGCTGCGGACGCAAGTGTGAAAACGACAATCGGAGGCACGAAAGAGAAAATAGAGAAGAAAAGAAGTCGAATTGAAGTAAAGTTACAAATGAAAAAGAGCTGCAGCTGCTGAGGACGCTCAGACGTCACCGAGGGGAAAAGAAGTAAAGACAGAAGAGGTTTTCTGCCTAAACACTTATTTTTGACCTGAGGAAAATTCTCTTTGTCTGTCCCCTCTCCTCCTCCTCCTCCTCCTCCCCTCTCTCTCTTTCTTACTCTTTTCACCACATTTATATGTTCCTCTCCTTCCTCCCTCCATCCCTTTCTCCCAAAATGAAACACTGACTTGAAAGAGGACTCCTGGCCCACACCGAGAGCCAAAGTAAATAAACGCGCTGTCTTCAGGGGGAGGACTCACAGCGTCGAGGAGGAGAAAGAACAGAGGAGAGAGGGATGGAGGGAGGGAGAGAGAGAGAGAGAGGAATCTCAGAGGAAGTGCCAAAAACATCCTAATGACGTGTTACGGGTGGAGACGTTGATGGAGAGAACAAATGATGAGCAGCTGTCTGTTTATCTCTCCATCCTTTTTCTTTTTTTTCTTCTTTCTGCCATCACCTTTACTTTATTTCTTTCTTTCTTCATTCCCTCCCTCCGTCTGTCCATCAGTCCATCCATCGTCCATTCTTCCTTTGTTTCTTCTCATATTCCCTCCTTCCATCCATCAGTCTGTCCATCATCCATCCTTCTTTTATTTATTGCTCCCATCCTCTTTCTTTCTTCCCTCATTCCCTCCTTTCATCCATCATCCGTCCATCCTTCCTCTACTCCATTCTTCCATCCATCTATCTTGATTCCCTCATTCATCCATCCATCTTCCTCCTCTTCACAGACCAGTGTGAGGCTTCGGGATGAAGTCGTATTTCGGGGTTGTGAGTAACGGAGTGTCCTCACAAAGATAGAAGGACAGAATTGTGTGTGTTGAAAATGCAAATCGTTTGCATTGGAGCATTTTATTTTTAAGCGTTTAATAATCTTCGTGGTGAGCGAGGAGCTTGATCCATCGGGTGTCTGAGTGGCTCTGTTGACCCTCTACAGGAAGTGCCGGCACGTCCGTGACCTTCAACCGTAACGGCGACGCCCCCGGACGCTACGACCTGTTCCAGTACCAGCAGAACAACACCACCGGGCCGGGGTACCGCGTGATCGGCCAGTGGACCGAGACGCTGCTGCTCAACGTGAGTCCAACTCCAACTCTTCACTCATGGTGTTCATCTCCCATTTTAGAGAATTAGCACATTTATTTATGGGACATTCGTAGGGTTTTTCACTTTTACAGACTACGCTGTCCCGAATATATATATATATATATTCAGGTCCAGTTATGAACGTCGAGACACGCGAGTCGTACGTTACCTTGTAGTCACGTTATGTTTTTTCTCCCTAAATCTCACCAGTTGGTTTCTTTAATGAGCCCTAATGCTGCGTCCACACCAAAAGCGTTACGAATTTTAGTCTTTTTTGCCTGATTTTACTCGACTTTATGTCGTTAATCCGCGTCATTTGCTTTTTTTTTTGCGGTGGAAAGGGGGCGTGGCTTATTTCTGTGGCTTTTCTCCTTAACAACAGTTACTGTTTCCTCCATCCACCATTGAAATATCCACTAGTTCTGCTTCAGACTTGTTGTGGAAGTCCCACAAACGTCGGAAATACGGTACATTTGGTACTTAGTGCTGTTTTAAAGGCAAACGGAGCAAACATTCCTCCCAGCAGATTAAAATGATGTGCAACTGTCTTTGTTAATAAGTGAAACGCTGCCCACTGTTCCTCTCATGTGTTGTTATCCGAGCCGTGCCGTGGGACTCCGCCGGAGGACTATCGGGCCGGTTCACACCGCACCCGGCTGTCCTCACAGCTTCACTAATTGGAGGACAGAGAGTCAGAGGAGATTATCTGATGGTGTGAGAGGTTTACAAATTTATTAGGCCGTTTGATCCGGCTCGGCACGACGGAGCCGGGTGGACCACACCGCGGCAGCGTGTTCGACGGGGCGAGAACAGGGTGCAGCAAATGAAGAGAGAGAAGCTGACACAGTCACTATGTTAGCATGCTAGTGTTAGCATTTAGCTCAAAGCCCCTATGTATCCACAGGATGTATATAAGAAGTGGGCGTGGTCATCTTGGCCCACGCCATCTTGTTTTTTTGCAATGAAAGTAACCCTATTTGGACTGTGGAGGAGACACTTTATACAACTGTGGTAAAGACTTCTATACATCCGGAGAAGTCTTTAACACATGAAGCATAGACTTCTATACAACCAGAGGAGTCGCCCCATGGTGGTCAGGAGAGAGGAAGCAGGCACCTTTTCCAAACCTGAGTTTCCCGCCTAACCTCACAGATAGTTAGAAGACATTTGTTCAATGTAGAGATACAAAATGTTTCAGAACAAGTGAATATCTGGGTTTTTGTTTTGTCTGTTTGGATATAAAACGTGTTCTTACAACAGAACGTGGAGAACACGTGTCCTTTCCTCACCTGTGGAGTAGCGTATTGGTGTTTCATTTCTCCACTTTATTGGCCGCGTCTCTTTCTGTTTCTCAGTTTTCCAGAGGTGCTGCAATGCTCAGAAGCAAAGCGATGTTGAATTATTAACAGCGTCGTCCTTCAGCAGCAGCTCCTGCGTTCCAGGAAGTTGTACTAAGCCGCCGCGGCGCTCTGGAGAATACCGTTTCCTCGAGCATAAACACGCCGGTTTAACGCCGCGCGTCTGAGTGTGTACACTGTGTTGAATCAGAGGAGATCAATCTGCAAGAAAACTGCATTCATATTATGGGATGTATGCTGATGTATACTAAAACTGTCGAGACGGAAAATCCGGCTCAAGGAGTGAAAACACATACTAAAAAAAAAACACAAAGTCAATTCCCATTCAAACGGATACCACATCAAGCCACTAGTGTGTTGGTGGGAGGGGCTACTGGGGGATTACCCAGCAAGCCTTTTGTTATGGAGGAATCCACCCGGCAGGATGTACAACATTTAAGACAGGACCACTGTACTTACACGTTAATGCATCAGTAATAATTTAGGCAAAAATATGCGGTCCAAATGTACAGTGAGGATTATTAAGTGAGACAGTGAGAGAGTGAGATAGTGAAATAGTGAGACAGTGAGATAGTAAGATGGTGAGATAGTGACACAATGAGACAGACAGGAAGACAGTGAGATAGTGAGACAGTGCTGCTCAGCGGTTGCAGAGCGGCCATGTTTCCTCTTCCTCTCTGCTTGTGCATTCGGCCCGTGCCTCCTCTCCCTCTCGGCTCTAAATAATTCACCTGGTGCCTCCGGTAGAGCCGCTGCCATTAGGACCGTTCCTGCTGCTCTCCCTCCATGCTGCTCTCTCCTCGCTGCTTTGTGGCGTGGGCTCTCTCCAGGTTACAGGACAGAGGAAGGACCGGACCTGTTGGCTCCATTGTGACGGAGCTGATGGCTCTTTGTTTGAAAGCAAGGCGCGGGAGGAGAGCAATCAGCATGTTTTAAAAGATTAGCGACCTCCGTTTGAACCCACTGCAGTTGAAGGGGAAGAGGACCCTCGTCCCTGTGGGGATATATATTCCTACAAATGTAGAAAAATATCATTATATGTCTTTGTTTGCCATCTCCTCCTCCTTCTTCATCCTCCTCCTCTTCCCTGCTGGTGGTTTTTCTTTGTGACTTAACGGGCGATCAGACTTGTTTATCTGGTTTTCTGCAGACGTCTCGTTTACTCTGCTGCTGGAATCCACCAGGACGCTCATTAAAAACTCCTCCGGACAAATCACATTTTATTAGCACATACAAACATTTTAGAAACTAACACCAGGGAAGACTTTTTATTTGTTTTATTTTGTTATTATTTTTGTTATATCTGATTTTTGGTGAATGCATTTTTTTAAGGAGTATATCAAAGAAAAACATAGTTTTACTTAGCTTTTTACCATCAAATATTTGGTATGTTTTACTGACCGCGGGACAAAGAAAGTCCTGATGCTTCTTCACCTTAATCGCAGAGAGCAACGTGATGATCCTGTTGTTCTAAAAGCGTTGACATGATTTTTTATTCAGCCCAGCAAGACTTCACCAAAACAAATGAATGAATTACGGAAGATCAAAAATGGCCGACGGAACCAACAGCATGCTGGGTTACCGGGCCGCAGCTGCAGCACGATGTAATCGGGGAGGATTAAATGGTTCGTGACCACGATGGAGGATTACCAGCTTCATTTAGGAAATGGCAGTTTTCTAAATGATGACTCTGCACATCGCCATGACACGAAATCCTCGCTGAGCTGAGTTTTATCTCCACGCTGCTGATAGTCGAGGCAATATAACGGAGATGTATATTAGGGGACCCTTTCATATCAGGTCACAAGGTACAAATCAATAAAAAAAATGTATCAAATTAAACATAGAGATCTGGGCTACAATAATATATAATCCCAATGTACAACCTCTATACACAATTTAAACAATAGATAGGATTATGAATTAGGGATTAAAGGGCTAAGAACTTGTGCTGTGTCCTGAAGTCTCTAAACTATTTTAATAACTCCTCCCACTTTTGGGGGAGGAGTTATTGAAATAGTCCTCCCCCAAAAAGGGGAGGAGTTATTCCTATATGTCATTAAAAATAAGGACTTTCCTCTCCTGTTCTTTGACCTCTGCTACTGATCGTGCAGGCCTGGAGCCCCTTTTTGTTATCCCTTTCCCGTCCTCGATTGAGATTAATTCAATTAATCGCTTGTAATCTCTGTTACCCTCCACCCTAAACGCGTGGGGTGTCAGCCCAGCACTCGGTGATCACACGTGCAATGTGTTGCTTTGAGTCTTTGTGGCGACTTTGTCTCCAAAGTGAGTCTTCCTTACAGGAACTTGTCTTTCCTTAATCCTCCAGCTGTGAGTAAATGAATAAAACACACAAACAAAACACTGCAGGTGACTGAGATGACAAAAAAAGAACAACACACAGCGAGTGTGAGATTAAGAGATTACGGAGGCGGCTGCTGTTGCACCTGGTTATGCTTTTAGTGCATGGATTTTGGATGTAGTACTATAAACTACGGGACTACTGCAGCAGCAGCAGCAGCAGCAATAGCAGCAGCAGCGTTATCTGTAATGGTTTAGAAATCTGCTGCTGCCGGCCTTTCATGTCTGAAAGCCAGAGAGAGATGGAGAGGAGAGATTCTGATGGGGCTGAGCCTCATTAGGAGTAATGAAATGTGACCTTGATCTCTGCGAGAGGATCCCTCACTCAGAGATAGAGAGAGAGAGACAGACAGATGACCCTCCATCTCTGAGACTCTACCTACCGATAGTTGTCGGCCCAGCGCTCTTCACTGTGGAGCCATGAACCACACATCATGTCCACAGTGGCAGCACTGAGTTAGCGTCTGTTAGCTTTCTTTTGTGTGTATGAGTTCAGCGTTGCGTTGAGGAAAGCAGCCAGAAGGGACCACGTATTCAGCCCTGGCGCCGATTTCCCTCCATTGACTTCCATTGTCTGAAAACAAAGTCAGACAATGGACCCAATGGGGCAAGGCCAACACCAGGCGCGATATCATGGAGATGAAAGTGAGACAGTATCAAGGAAAACAGACGCTGGCGAACAGTTCCCGCTCAATTTACCTTTGAAACAAACACTTCCCTTCTTGTTTATATAAAATTTATGAGGGAATCTGTGTTGATAGGCTCATTGTTAATTCAGGAACTGAGGTCATTTTTGTGACAGTCACAGTTTTACTCAAAAAACAAGAATACAAAATTTGGTTGTAGACATTTAATTACGTGTATTTACCATTGTATTCATATATTTCACTGCTTTTGTGAACCTAAGACCTTTCGTAAACCAATTTCCATCACCAAAACAGTTTTTCCACATGAGTAAAGAAGAATTTAAAAAAAAATTAAGGTTCAACTTTTCAGCTTTAGGGCCAAATTATCACTTTACCCTTGTGCCTTTGGACAATCGTGCCTCATTATACAGAGACTTGAGATTGTTCTGCAATCGTTGATGTAACACATGGGTATGTATCTCACATGGAAGTCCCTTTAAAAGGGGAATTTAAGACATTATGTAAGATTGAGAAAATTGCTTCAGTGCCTTAAGGGTTAACAACGAGACTATTAACACAGATTCCTGGTATTTCCTCATAAATTCTATATAAACAAGAAGGGACGCGTTGGTTTCAAAGGGAAATTGAGTGGAAACTGTTTGCCGGCGTCTGTTTTTTGTTGATACTGTCTCACTTTTCATCTCTATGATATTGTACCTCTTGTTGGCCTTGCCCCATTGTGTCTTGGGAATGCAGCTGAAAGGAATATGTTTATTTAAATAACACACACACACACACACGCGCAACTGTAACTTTTCTTTGAAGAAGAGTTAGGAGAGTGTTTTATTCAGATTAATTCAACACCAATAATGAAAGAACAAAGGCAGTGGAGTTCTCACCTGTGGTGGAAAAGCACTGCCCTCCCTCCCAATTAATGTACACAACATTTTCATCATATTCCTTTTAAGTAATCCGGAGTCGCAGAGGGGTCTTCCGAGGCCGCGTTACTAACCGCTTAAAATAATGTTGAAACCAAAGTGAAGTGCAGCTCCTGGGATTACGATGCAGGCGCAGGTGAACTGAAGATGGCTCCGTCTCAGCTTTGAATCTTTTCTAATCCGTCCTGTTCGGAGTCTGGAGGTGTTTGTTGGGTAGAAAATGTCTCTTGTTATCTCTTGTTTTAAAAACTCTCCGCGAATGCAACTTACAAAACAACTGCATCCATGTTTCTGACTCAGTGAAGTCCAACAATTACGGATCTTTAACCGCAGGAGACGTTTATCAGGATGCTAAAGTGACTGACTGAACGACTGAGAAGGTCTTTTGTCCCATTTTTTAATGAAAACCTTTAGTTGTGGTTTTTAGATTTAAATGTAGCATCTTTCTATGTCACTTATGTGTGATGTTGTCATGCATCCATCATTCATAACCTCATGTATACAATATTCTTTTACTAAAAAGGAGTAAATATATGTTCTCCTTCCCCGCCATGAAAACCTTACTCCAATATATCAACAAAATGGCGGTCACGTTCCTGTAGCTACCAGCACATAGCCTCACTAGCTAACCTAAACTGACCCGGTCACGTTCCTGTAGCTACCAGCACATAGCCTCACTAGCTAACGTAAACTGACCCAGTCACGTTCCTGTAGCTACCAGCACATAGCCTCACTAGCTAACCTAAACTGACACATTCCTGTAGCACAGTTTTCATTTCCGCTATCGACCGTGGAACATTAGCAACTATTTAAAAAAACAAAAATATCCGCAACTTTTTTTCGTGTCATTCGCGCCGCCCGGTGGAAAATTTACTGTTTCGCAACCATTCACATCTGCACATATACTGCTAAACAAATATTTCACAACTCTTTCGGTGTGAACACGGCATTAGTGTGAGTAATGACCTGAGGAAGTATCGTGGTCTCAACACCTTCTTGTTCCAGAGCTTTTGTTCTCCTCCTTTTGTTTCTTTTTCGACCTCTGAGCCGGAGTCCGTGCTTCTCCTCATTATTTTCATCTCGTTGCCAGAGCAGTCAGACTGCAACCCTCAAGGTTCATGACCCCGGGACTCGATCACCCGTCGAGGCCGTCCTCCTGCCCGAGGGGGGAACCAGAACTTGTGGACTTTTGAATATGGGCACAAAGTCTGCAGCTTTAAAAGCAGACAGACCTCTCGTCCTGCTCAAAGACCCCGAGTGAATTATTGAACACGCCGCAGCGGCCCGGCCGTCCTCTTGACCGCTGCGAAAGGAAAAAAAGGCGGGAAGATTTAAATGACTCACTCGGCGGTTGCTCCTGACACTGGATCACATTTTCAACCTCGTCTGAAATCACTTTTCGGAAGACGTGAGTCTCCAGTCAGTAAAAAGTTTCTTAGCGTGACAGACTTTTAAAACATTTCACATGCTACGTGGGGTTGCATACTCTCCTTGATATGCCGAGGAGGAGCTTCGTTTTTGTATTTTTCTTCCCGTTATCTTCCGTTCCATACAGCGCAGAAAACATCGACGAAAAAGCACCAAGCCAGTTTCTGAGTCCGGAGGCCTTCCTGCTCCTGAACATTTCAATACCCAGCATGCCCTATTCAGACAACGTTTTGCCATAAAATAAATATTTTTTTTCCATTTTTGAAGTGAACAACAGTTTTTTTTTGACTGAAACTCCTTCTCAAGATGCCAATGCTTTGTTAGATTGTGACTCTTGTTGCAGATTCTGATTATTTAGGTCCTAATCTTTCCATAAAAGTGTCTTATTAGTATGTGGGTTGTTGTTAAGGCCCTAAACCATACAGGCTGGACAACTTTGGGACCGCTCCAGGAGGCATTTTTGGGAAATCTGGCTCATATCATGCTAGATGTTCATAGTTATTATCAAAATATGGTATAAAATATACATTTTATTACGAAGCATTAGGGTTTCATTTCGGGTTTATACGACTACTTGAACACGGGGGGAAAAAGGGCAGGTGCTTGATGCTTAAGCAAGTAAAAAAACCGTAAAAAGCTAAAAGAAATTTAATTTAAATTTGTTATTTTACTGTCGTAAATGGGATTCCGTAGTTTCGGTGCTCAGTGTGAAGTTGGCCAAGATGTCGCTGATTTATATGGTCTGAAAACCTTGATATAAAAGATTAGAAATCACACAAAAAAGATTGCGACATGCGCGGGAGGCCTCTTTCTTTTCGCCTTTAGAAGTCCGCCCATCGCAATTTGGGAAAGGGAGGAGGATTGGAGCGGCTGTTGAAATCCTCACCGTGGCCAAATACACGCCTTTCAGGCTGACTCGGGCTGTTCGCTCCACGCAGCTTTTTTTAAAAAACATTTTCTTATTTTTTTCTAATCCCCGAACTATCCCGAGTTCTCAACTTGGCTTTTTCCAGAGCGCTTGAGGAGAGTCTGGTTGATGGTGGGTGGCGATAACATCCAGTGTCATCCGCCCCCCTGGCTACTGGAACCAAACACAGAGTTCAGATTGGCCTTTGTAGATAATCTGTTGGAGGGTTTCCTCAGCGCCGTGTAATGGATCGGCTCCGGGGGGTCACGGAGGCATTTTTAAATCTCTCTCCAATAACTTTTTTTTTTTTTCGAATCCTTTTCAAAAGAAAAGCAGCTATCTGCCAAGATAATCAACATCAATACACAACAACATGGTTTTTGGCCTCCGTCCGTCACTGAAGCTTCTTCCAAAAAGGTCTGGGCGTCGTTTCAAGGAGGAACTGTTGGGAGGACACAAGCTGAGTGACTGACGTTTAACACTTTCGCTCACTTCCAATTCCACACAGTAGCATATTGAAAATAATGGATATTTCTGACGTACTGCATCGGAGCGTGGCATACGGACGGGTCTCCCCCACCTCCCGAATTAGGACCAATGCTGCAGTTTGTAAGGAACAATGATTAATTGTTTTGCACTCTGTGTCATTATTTCTTCAGGGTGAGCCTGGCCCAAAATAAGAAAACAAAACAATCTGAGCAAGTCACCTAACTTCCCTGGACCTTTTAAGAAATACAAGAAAGTACAGATGTCTTACCTATATTCCTACCTGACAAAAAAAAGGCTTCTCACCCCTACCGACACCCTTTCTTACCCCACCACCCAAGAATCAGTGCTGTGCAGCATGGCCCGGTTGGAGAGAGTTGGAGAGAGAGAGAGCCCCCAACAGGTTCCCTCTGAAGTACCACCGTCCAATCACCTGCAATGAATCGAAGGCACAGAGCAAGGCAAAACATATCACAGCACCCCCTTCAGGCAGGGAGGTGAACAGCATTAAGGGGAGTCATAACAAAATGGAATATTAAATATATACACCCAGAGCCTTTTTCCCTTAGAGGAAACTTAGTAAAATAGCTCACAGTAGCTTAAGCTAACAGTTTACCCCCAACAGATACAACAGTAGGATCCTAGTAGTTGGTCCTTGACCTTCATTGATCCAGTCAAACCTTTTTTTGCGAAGTGTGTTAGCAGCAACTGCTAAGGTGAATAGTTTTGATACTCTAGGGCCGCTCAAGGAAGCTTTTTTGGGAATACTTGCTCATGTAAATGTTCATAGTTATGATCACAATATGTTATAAAGGTGATTTTTTTTTAAATAAAAAAAAAAATCACAAATAAATATAAATATACGTATATATATATATATGTATATATATATGTATATATATATATATATATATATATGTATGTATATATATGTATGTATATATATATGTATGTATATATATGTATGTATATATATATGTATGTATATATATGTATGTATATATATATGTATGTATATATATATATGTATATATATATGTATATATATATATGTATATATATATATATGTATATATATATGTATATATATATATATGTATATATATATGTATATATATATGTATATGTGTATATATATATATGTGTATATATATATATACATATATATATATATATATGTGTATATATATATATATACATATATATATATATGTATATATATGTATATATATATATATGTATATATATATGTATATGTATATATATATATATATGTATATAATAGCACCAGTAATAGAACTCATTATGGGAGATCCTACAACTACTTGACCTACTTGAACACGGGGAACATGGTTTAAGGAACGCCGTTGTGTTACACATCACAATAGAAAGGTATTAATGTAGCAACTTGTCGTGGTGGAAGTATTTTGATCCTGGGGGTACCAGTACTGCAGTACAACAACACTTCATGCATACTAAACCGTCCATTACAAATGTCAGCAAAATAAACACACAAAAAGGTTCGGAGGACGATAAGGATTTCTGAAAGATAGCCACCGCTGTGTGAGAGAGAACACTCAATAGGAGACCTACTATCGGATAGAACATAAGTTCAAAGCTCACTTCACTAATCCTGTGTGGAAGAAATACACCCTTGACTTTGGATAGTTTCTATTGTTCAACAAATCCCGGCAATATCGTTCACCGCTGTCGTCATCGTTGTCGGTCCGGACAACCGCTTAATTTACTCAGCACAATGAACTCGGTGTCCAGCTTCTTAATGTAGTCTGTGTCTCCTCCCTGTGAGAGATGTCCAAACTCGAGGGGCCGAGTGGGCCTTCGATGACGGATCCTCCCGTTGTGGAGCGATAATTAAATGCCACCTGGCTGCAGCACTGAGTGGAAATTGCAGATAACTAAGATGTCCATTCATGATCCAGGTGGAATATATCCATATTGATGTTGGACTAATAGAGTATTCATTGCTCATTAGGAGCAGTCAAGCTGTCAAATCAATGAGACCTTTGCTTGAGTTACAAGCCAGAGCCAAAGCAAGCCCCTTGTTTAACAGCAGCGCCGCACGCCGCAAGATACAAATCTGAGCTATAAATCTGAGACTGAGACGCCAGAACCTCAGAGTCGATTTCTTACAATGTCATTACTTAAAAGTGGCTTCTCGGCGCTGTGAAGTTGTTCAGTGTACGGGATGTACTCGCACACCAATTTCTGTTTCAGATAATCGTTTTTTTGCTCCTCAACTTTCAAGGTAAAGACAAATGGCCTTTTCAACGATGACGTTTTGGGATTTCAGAGAGGCAGACGAGATCTTTATCGTGCTCCCAACAAGGTGCTGTGGGTTTTCGTAAAGTTTGACAACCACTAATCTCACCGTTCATTCTCTCTCTCTCTCTCTCTCTCTCTTTCTCTCTCGCTCTCTCTCCCTCCCTAGATTGAGGACATGCAGTGGCCTCGTGGGGAGCAGGACATTCCCAGCTCGGTGTGCAGCCTTCCCTGTCGAACCGGTGAGAGGAAGAAGGTGGTGAAGGGCATGGCCTGCTGCTGGCACTGCGAACCCTGCGACGGCTACCAGTACCAGTCCGACGAGTTCACCTGCAAGCTCTGCTCCTACAACATGAGGCCCAACGCCAACCGCACGGCGTGCCAGCCCATACCCATCATCAAGCTGGAATGGCACTCGCCCTGGGCGGTGATTCCGGTCTTCCTGGCGATGCTCGGCATCGTCGCCACGATCTCCGTCATGGCGACGTTCGTGCGGTACAACGACACGCCGATCGTCCGAGCGTCCGGCAGGGAGCTGAGCTACGTCCTCCTGACCGGGATATTTTTATGCTACATCATCACGTTCCTGATGATCGCCAAGCCGGACGTCGGCGTGTGCTCGTTCCGAAGGATCTTCCTGGGTCTGGGCATGTGCATCAGCTACGCCGCCCTGCTCACCAAAACCAACCGCATCTACCGCATCTTCGAGCAGGGCAAGAAGTCGGTGACGGCGCCCAGGCTGATCAGCCCCACCTCACAGCTGGCGATCACCTCCAGCCTCATCTCGGCCCAGCTGCTGGGGGTGTTCATCTGGTTCGTGGTCGATCCGCCCAACACCGTGATAGACTACGACGAGCAGAAGACCTTCAACCCGTATCTGGCCCGAGGGGTGTTGAAATGCGACATCACGGATCTCCAGATTATCTGCTCGTTGGGTTACAGCATCTTGTTGATGGTGACGTGTACTGTTTACGCTATAAAGACCCGCGGGGTGCCGGAGAACTTTAACGAGGCCAAGCCCATCGGGTTCACCATGTACACCACCTGCATCGTATGGTTGGCTTTTATACCCATCTTCTTTGGCACGGCGCAGTCTGCAGAAAAGGTAGGAACCAATGGATGAATGGGCGAAAGGGTGGCTGAAAGATGAACAGCTGGTTTGGTGTGCAACACAAGACTCATGTCCGGTTTGCTGCGCTTCAATTTCTAGTAATGCATCAAAACAATGGCGACACACTGTGAAAAGAAAGACGACAATATACGTGGTTTAGTTTTACACAAACACAGAAGAATGGTGTTTGTATCCCAAAGTGTAGTTTAGGCATTTTAAAGTCTTGTTTTCCGTACCTATGTTACGTTGTTAACGTTTTACTCACTTGATGGACTTATTTTCAGGCCAACCATGAAGTTTTCCCCAAACCTAAGCTATGTGTTTTCCGTTTGCTGCCATGTGTTTACCATGACCAGAGTGAGAGATCATAGTTTGATGGGCTGGGCTACCGGAGGCTGTGTAAAGTGAGCCGAATGGGTCAGTACGTATGGAAGCCCATTTCCGCCACAAAAAAAAATAAAATTAGGACCACAAAAAAAAAGTCGATCATTTTTTTAATTTGTCCTAATTAAAAAAAATTAAAAAATCAGCGCATTTTTTATATATTTTTTTAATTTGGAAAAAAAATTGTATTGACTTTTTTTTTTTTTCCTTGACGAAAAAAAACCCCATCTAAGCAATACGTTATTTCATCACTTTGGTTTTCCAATACCTTTATCTAAATGTAAATAGGTATTGTTCATACAACAAAACAAGTACAAGTCGCATAATAGTCCAATCTCGTTTTAATTCATATTCTTTTAATTTAACATTGCAAGCACTGTTTTATATTCAAGTGCTCTTGTTATTTACCAAAAGATAGCTTGGCAATGTCAACCACCCGTAAGCCTATTGATGGGTTACTTTAAAGTCTTCCTGCTGTTGCAAGTTAAGGAAATTGCAGTTAAAATGAAAACACATGCAGTTGTGTATGCTGTGTTTAAATATCTGAATGTACTTTGTGTGTCCATATATTAGCTAGTGTTGACCTAAGTGGATTCAGAAAGTGATCTGATTTGTTGCACACATTTTTAAATAAAGTGCTTTTTTAATATTTGGGTTTTTGAGGGGGAAGGTATAAAGTATATAAAGGTACAAAGATCATCGTTTGGAGTCTTACTCGAGTCTAAGTCATGTGACTTGCGTCCACACATCTACTGAATATTGATTATGCATTCAACGGCTTTAAACTTCATTACAAGCTCAGAACGGGAATAAATCAGAAACCGCATTTTCAATTGTAAAAAAAGAAAATCAGAGTAGAAAAAAATAGCAATTCTGGAGCTTATTTCATTGAGTCTTGTTCCGCAGTCGTCATAACTTTCATTATCAGCCACAGAAAATAGCATTATATAATAACATATCCCTTTTCCCTTAAAAACAGGAGTATCAAGCACGCTGCGATTCATAATCATAGCAAAAATCCATGTCAAGCAGAGAATTACTGCATCATTCATAATGGCTGACTATCACGTTGTGCCCCATTTTATCAGCCTAAAGGCTTCCGGACGAGCCGATCTGCCACTAGAGAATAATCTCATCCTCATTCGAGCAGAGAGCACGGCTTTGTTATGAAACCCAAAGATCCACATGTGGCAGGAAAATGACACAGATATATAAAATAACAACAAGGCAGTTGCAATGTTCTTGTGTATGCGGTTGGTAAAATATTGCATGTGGAAATAGCGACAAAGCAACATCTCATCGTCTGTTTTTTTACGGCCCCAGATCTCGTTGGCTCTCGTCGGCTGCTCGGTCCCGATGAAGCCGTTACAGTGTGTGGATTTAATAAAAGACAACAGCTGCCATCCCCGGGTTTTAACTCTCCTCAGAGACTCCTCGATTGTGTTGTTGTCTCTCGTTTGGGGTTTTCAAAGGTTATAAAGGCTCAAGCTGACGCAATTAGCTCATTTTCATTGAAGGCTCAAACTGAAAATGTGTGTAAAGTTATGGGATGTAGGCAACTAGTTGGAACCGTTTTAAAGGTTCTTATTATTACTGCATGGCCTTCAAGTCTTTTATCACAGTTTTATGAGAACTATTCCCAAATGAAACGAGTCTCTGTATTTCGGCCTTTAAGACATGTGGAATGCAATCTGCTTAACAGTGTTAATAAGCGCGAGCAAAACTCCATCAAGCACTGCAGGGATGAATAAATACTGATTATGTGAGCTCTCTTCAGCTGGTTTGTGTCCCCATAGATCTGTTTAACATTGAATTGTTGTTTCTGGATACTTGAAAACGTTAATTATCCTTGTGGTATAATTGATGAGGAGGAAACTAGAAATACTGTACGTCATGCACGCATGTATTAAAATGACATTTTACTGAATCTAAACAAGCTAAGTGGGCATCACTTGTTTTCTTTATTATTAGTTTGTTGACAATTATTACATCTATTTATCAATACTGAGTTCCATTTCAAACTGCTCCACAGTTTTCAAAATGTTGCTATTTTAATCGCAATAAAAATAATTTAAACCATAATATAATGATGGTAATATTATTAGAACTAATAGGATTATATGGATCTAATATTTACCGGAAGATTAGTCCCGTCAAACCAGCTTTAAACATAAATGCTTCTCTCGGCTATATTTAATAATAAAATAAATAGAAATACAATCAAAATAAAAGAGCTCTCAATTCAAGACTCGAGAGGAAGGGAACCATAAGCTGTATTAAATAGGGTAAATTATACATATATACATTTAAAAAATAAACTACAGCCAATGTTTTGGGAAAATATAGCAATGTGTCGTCGGCGTAGAAGACAATGCATTTCATGACCAAATATTTCAAATGTTATTACCGTAAAAGTCGGGTTACAAGCTGCTACTACCTTTGGTGGGTGTCCCCGCTAGTTCCCCGCTGTAGCTAGCTAGCGCTGCTGCTAGCTCCCCAGCAGCAGTGCTAGCTAGCTACAGCGGGGATACCCACCGAAAGTACCAGCGGCTTGTAACCCGACTTTTACAGTAATTGTTTTCTCACTTAAAATCAACTTCCACCAAACTTTTGCTTATTTACTCTTAATTTTTCATGTGTCTTGTTTAACACATTAATGTTAGATGCAGTGTCTCCTCAACATCACACCTTCTGTCTTCCTTGTGTCCTTTCATTCTTTCTAACCTACTTTTTTTTCATTTATAGAGGTCATCCAGGAATGGCATGAACCTCTTGATGCACTTTTCTTTTTACCCTAGATTTTTTAAATGTTGTACATTTCTGTTTGAAAAATAATGTGCAACAGGATATGGATGTGGTCGCTGAATGCATTGTAAGTCATAGCAGTGTAAAGTTTAGTCTAACTTTGTGTAAAGAGATGTGGAAAATTGAAAAAGAAAAATGTAAGAAGGACTGACAGCGGGCTTACGGGCTTATGATGCGATGAACTTCTGTGGTATTACCGGAGTGGATTTATATTACATTTTCATAAAGCACAAATACTTTTCCAATACTTGAGCGGCCGGTGATTGACGGCCGTAAACCAGCCAGAAGCCGAGGTTATGAACGTTCTGCTGTCCCCGACGTCCCTCGGGCCCAGGTGAGAATGTCCGGTTTTGACGCGGTGAGCTCCGGGGGTTTGATCTCCGGCAGCCATTTGAAAAACTAAGCCTCTCTGCTCGGCTCTCGGCGTTGAAGAGATGGATTGGGGTAAACCGTCCTGATGGACTCGTGTCCTGTCCACGGGGATACACTTGTCCACCTCAACTGCTTCGGGCCACAGAGGCAGAGATAAGCTCCCGCTAACAGGGCTGTCAGTGTTGGAGGGGGGGGGGAGGAAGGTCCTGCCGGTGGCACTGAGCTCCAACTGCACTTCATCAAGAAAGTTCTTAACCTTTAGTATTGACCTACGTATGTGCTGTTTTGGGGGAAGCTGTTCGGGTGACGGCGCTTTTTCAACCAAGACCCTTTCTCGTCAGTCGTCCGGGTCATTTTGTTGGGACCAAAAACCAATTGTTTGTTCATCTCACACTGATGTCCAACTCACTCACTGATTGGAAAGTCTTTATTAGAACCCGCTGAGCAAAATCCACGGGAGCAAAATAGCAGAAGAACGGACTAACAGGACGTTCAGGAGGCGAGCTCAACAACTGGCTAAAAAGTCCCAAATACGTGATACGGCATGTTAACAGAGTCCATACTAAAGAAGTCTTGCGTCTGTATTGGAAGTATGGTTGTGCAGAAAAGCGGGAGGTAAATATATATATATATCTGGATGTATCTGATACCCGGTTGGCTCCAAGGCTTTTCCCTGCAGCCCCGCGAAGCTGAAACTGAGAGGGATGCTGAAATGAAGGAGGAGAGAGGACGCATCGTGAGGATGGATGTCTCATCTAGAGAGAGAAGGGGGGAATAAGAGAAAGAAACCCTTTAAATATTAATTTTAAACTGCCTTTATTTACTTTCACAACGAATGGCAACAAAGCCCAGGAAGAAAAGGAAATGAACCCGACTCCAGTCCAGAGAGCCTCACAAAAGCAGATGCTGACATTGTTCTTTATTGTTTTCATTATTGTAATCAGCTTTCCACAGGACGCCGTGAGGGTCAAAGACACAGCGTGAGGGTCAAAGGTGAATGCAGCCGTTGTAAAAACGTCGGGAAGTTAGCGATTGTAGTTTTGCCAGCAGATCACGGAGGATGTTAAGGTGCTTGAATAAATATTGCTCTACTTCCTCTTGGAGGCGTAACTCAGTGGAATCTCAACACACAGACATAATGCATGACGTTTTCTAATGATGTTGATCATCTTGTTATCAGATTAAAGGTTTGTGAAATAATCACGACTGTTATATTTTCTTTTTAACTGAAATTGGAAAAAAAAGCATGAATACAGATCAATATATATATATGTATATTTATAACTATATACAACAATAATGTGAACACAGTTGTAGAAGAAACAAACGTAAAGGAAACAGTCAGTGAAGACAGAGGTTCTGCTGGAGATGAAGATATCATGAATCACAGCCTGGTGACCAATCAAAGCTCAGACCTTGGACTGTTAGATGATGTTATATCAATAAATCTGAAGAAGATGAAGTCATAAAGCAGCTTAAAGCAACACAGTTTAAACTGATGACTGCAGAAAGGTTCATGTTTGCTGCTGAAAAGAGAGAAAACACAGGATTTATATGTTAAAGAGGTGAATGACTGATTATCACCTCCTTCAAACTAAAGTCTCTATCAGACCTGTTGTTCTGACACGCAGACCTTCAGTGGTGAGATCTTCACTTTATCCAAAGTGTCAATGTATGGAAACATCTTCTCAGTGAAAGTGTGTGTGAAGGTGTGTATGTGTGTGTTAGTATCAGGATCAGAGAACGACAGCTTTCCTCTGTTGCAGTCCAGATTCACTCTGATCCTCTGAGGCTTCTTCTGCACGACGACATCAGTGACTGAAACTGGTGGTGACCATGATGAGTATTTATCATTATAGAACATTATTCTCCATAATTCAGACAGTATGCTTCCCTTCCTCTGGACAGACTCTGCTAACACACCCACTGACCAGTGTGGACTGTCTCCTACCTCGATATCCCAGCTGTGAGTCCCAGAGTTAAATCCCTCAGAGCCCAGAACAGAACAGTAATCCTCAAACCTCTCTGGATTATCAGGAAGCTTCTGTCTCTCTCCGCGTGTCCCACTGGTCAGATCTTCAGACAGGATGAGGTTTGGATGAGCAGTGTTTGGGTCCAGAACCACAGGAGTGTAGGAGACCAGGTCCTTCATCTTGTTCCAGATGTTGAAGGTCAGGTTGCCCAGGTGTTTGGCCTCGTCTATCAGAGCTCCTGAGAGCAGCTGTGGATCCTCCAGCAGGGGGCGCTGCTGGACTCGTTGCACTGCAGCCTTGTAGTTGTTGAGGAATGAGACGTCTTCAGCTCTCAGCTCGTCCTCTGTGGCTCTGACTGTGTCTGAAAGAGCTGCTATCTCTCTGCTCAGAGCCTCTATCTCCTCCTTCATCATCTGACTCTTCTGCTCCTCTTCCTCCCTCAGTGCAGCCATCCTGGCCTCCTCTTCCTCCTCCAGAAACTGGTGAAGCTTCTTAAACTGATCCTTAATCTTCCTCTCTGTGCGTCTGGCCTGGACCTTCATGTGTTCTGCTGTTTGATCAGACTTCACTTTAACTTCTTCACAGACCTTTAACTTCTCCTTTAAGGGCTCCAGAGTTTCCTGAAGCTTCTTCCTGAATTGTGAAGCAGCTTCATTGATGGGTCTGAATCTGTGGTCAGTGTGTTTCTCTGAGTCTCTGCAGACGAGACACACTGGCTGCTCATGGTCCAGACAGAAGAGTCTGAGTTTCTCAGAGTGCAGACTGCAGAGAGTCTCTGGAGCTCTCTGGTCTCCCTCCAGTAAGAAGGACTCACACAGGTTCTTTAACGCCAGGTTACAAGGTGGTTCATGCTTTGATGATCTTCTCTTACAAACTGGACACTCCTGAGTGTGTTTCTCTGTCCACCATCTCTTCAGACAGTCTTCACAGAAGCTGTGGCTACATGACAGAATAACAGGATCTCTAAAGACTTCCTGACAGACCGGACAGCAGAGATCCTCCTCTGATCTGGAAGCCATGTTGTCTGAGTGAAGCTGAAACAGAAAGTACATGAGTCATGGCTCCCTCCTCCTCTATTTACACTTTACCTGTAACAAAGAGGTGTCTTTCATTGCAAAGTCTAAAAGAACATCTACCAAACCTCTAGAAATGACTGATTAACAGCATTTGATCTGCATCGTACAGTACATTTTAATCTTCATGGAGCTCATAAAATATTAAAGTGTTCAAAAGTTATTTGGCACATTTGCCTTCAATAAAAAAGGAGTGTAATGTAATAATGTCCAGCAAAGATCACAGAAAACCAGATGAAATTAAAGAATGGTGTTACAGAAGCAAAACATGTTAATGTGCTGTACACAGCAACACCTTTTAGATAAATAACAAAATAATAAAACTTTCGCTTCAAACTGAACTAAGCCAACGCTGCTGGATGGAACCAGTCAGGCAGGTTTGAGGTGAAGAAGGATTTTATTTAGCGATGCATGAGATCAAACGCGTCTCTCCTTTGTTGGGAGAGTTGAAAGAGTTCGAGCAGCAATATCAGTTATAAATCATGTTAAAGAAGGATGAGCAACGTCTCAGCGATGTCACCACTGTTATCATATTTTTAGGACACTTTGCAGATATTTGACTGAAGTTTAAAACATTTCACAACTTTTAGCATTAACGCATGTATTTACTGTTTTTCAAACGATCATCAATGAAAGTGATAACAGTTGTGATGGATTCTGTTTCCACTCCGTATGTTATAAGGATGAGTGAAGCTGAAACACAGAAAGTACATGAGTCATGGCTCCCTCCTCCTCTATAACTTCACTGTGTGGAGTCAAACTCACGTTCAGTGTGTGGAGTGTCAGCAGGTTGAAGCAGCAGTGTTGTAGTGTTCCTCTTTTCTCTGCTGCAGCTGAACTCACTCAGAGGAAGTTGTTAGTTTGGTGTGAAGGTGAATCTGATCGTCTCTCTTTCAGTCTGTGTGTCTCTTTAGTGAAGAAGAAGAAGCACAAACTGTTTGTCTCAGGTGAGTCAGGTGAGGGGCGGAGCTTTGTGACTCCTCCTCTGCTAAACGCTTCACCTGTAACACAGAGGTGTGTTTCATTCCACAAACACCTCCACACCTCTACAGCTCACCGGTTAACAGGTTTTACCTCATTTCATCTGCAGGAGGAACGTTTCCACCTCCATGGAGCTCGTCACATATCATTCAGGCGAGCAGCCGTGACGGAGCTTTTACCTGTTTGTTCTTCAGCAGTGTGATGTTATAATTTAGTGCAAATATCACAGAAAACCAGATGAGATCAAAGTGTCTCTATTCGGTTACCGAAGCAGTAAATGCATATTTTAAGCAACCTGTTGAAATATCCTGTTGTAGTGGACTTCGACGTAATTCACTAAGATGGGTGACTGCCCCTTTAAGAGCAGGTACCGTCACCATGGGAACAGGGGTGTGTTCAGGAGTTAAAGGGCTGGCTGTCAGAGATGAAGGTAAACACATTAGACAATAGATATGAATATGTACAAGTGTTGCAACTAGGTCATATGTGTGGTTTAGTTGAAAGTGGACTGATCCAGAACCAGTTGTTGAATCAGCTCCCGTCTTCCCCCGAACTTCATGTCCAACCTTGAAAGTGTTGAGTCCACAAGACCATGTTTGATGATATTCATGTCCTGCCAGAGCACTTTGTGCCAAAGGTTGAATCTTGACTGTGGTTGTTTCCTCAGATCTGCAGCTTTATATCTTGGACTCTTGGGTGTAAAGAAGAGCAGAGATGTTAGCTGATCAGCAGCTGGTGGTGAGCTGGATCAGGTGAAGGGAGAGACAGAAGAGATCTGCAAAACATGAATGAATACTGAAGGAGAACTGGTCTGGATGAGGAACCTGTTCTTGAGGTCTTCAACTTCCACTTGCAAACACCTTCTTTATTCCCATTGAGGCTGGGGACATGGAATACAAGTGGGCCATGTTTAGAGCCTCCATTGGGGAGTCAGCTGTGCAGAGTTTTGGTCAGAAGGTCTTTGCTGCCTGTTGGCATTCAATGAAGCTGCTTGTGAACGAGGCCGTCAAGTTGAAGGAGTTCTTTCAGGCTTCATTGGTCCATTGGACTCCTTAAGCCACAGACAGGTATCAGGAGGAAGATGTTGAACGAATGAAGGGGAGACGTTTGGGATGACCATGAAGAAAGACTTTCAGTTGGCCTCAAAGAGGTTCCAGCAAACTGTCGGACAAGTTTTGGTCAGAAGGTCTTTGCTGCCTGTTGGCATCCAATGAAGCTGCTCGTGAACAAGGCCGTCAAGCTGAAGGACTTCTTTCAGGCTTCATTGGTCCATTGGACTCCTGAAGCCACAGACAGGTATCAGGAAGAAGATGTTGAACGAATGAAGGGGAAACGTTTGGGAAGACCATGGAGAAAGACTTTCAGTTTAAGCAAACTGTCGGAGGACTCAAGAGGGGGAGGCCGGGCTTTGCCCTCGCTGTTTCTCAGAAGAATCTAAAGATATTATGTGACGGAAGAATGATCACCTTGAGGAACAGTTGAAACGTTCTTGTCCAATTCCCTGAAAGAGGTCTGACATAGTTTAAAAGCACCACAATGTGGTGGATGAGATTGATCCTGAAATGCTGAAGACTCTTGACGTTGTGGACCAACTCTTCAGTGTTGAGTGAAGGTGTCACCTAGTTGTACCTGTTCAACGATGCTGGAAGGGTCATGTGTGTTTATCCATCCAGTCTATTTGTTTTGTGTATCCAGAGGGTCCGGTAGGACTATGGGATACTGGACTCTTTATGATCAGCATTTCATAAGAATCTCAACACACAGACATGATGCATGAGGTTTTATGAGGATATCTTCTTAACGGCAGAACTTTCATGAACCGCCATGTTTATTCCTTTAGTATGGAAGTAATGTAGTGACAGTGCACTGCAAATATCATGGATAATTCTGCGTAGTTTATTTGTGAACATTTTAAACATGTAAACTAACCCAGGCTAAACAAACCCAACACTGTTTGATTATTATGGTTATTATTAAATACACGTATATGGAGCTTTGGGACCGGCCTGTGTCTGTACAATCAGAGTTTATGAAGACAAAACACAAACAACATGAACTGTGATTTATTTATTTATTTATCTTTCTTGATAATTCTGTTATTAAATTACAAGTTTGTATAATAATCACCACTGTAAAAAACTCTGTTTTTTCCATGATCAGCTGCAGAGGAACTAGAATCAACCTTATTCATGAACACAATGTGTGTAATAATCAAACTAAACACAACTGCAGAAGTTGTTTTATGACACAGCTTCAGTGCTGATATCTTCTATTTATCAATAGTAATATTAAATAATAATGTTGATCATCCTGTTATCAGATTAACAGTTGACATGATATCATGAATCACAGCCTGGTGACCAATCAAAGCTCAGACCTTGGACTGTTAGATGATGTTATGTCAATGAATCTGAAGAAGATGAAGTCATAAAGCAGCTTAAAGCAACGCAGTTTAAACTGATGACTGCAGAAAGGTTCATGTTTGCTGCTAAAAAGAGAGAAAACACAGGATTTATATTTTAAAGAGGTGAATGACTGATAATCACCTCCTTCAAACCAAAGTCTCTATCAGACCTGTTGCTTTGACACACAGACCTTCAGTGGTGAAATCTTCACTTTATCTCCAGTGTTAATGTATGGAAACATCTTCTCAGTGAAAGTGTGTGTGAAGGTGTATATGTGTGTGTTAGTATCAGGATCAGAGAACGACAGCTTTCCTCTGTTCCAGTCCAGATTCACTCTGATCCTCAGAGGCTTCTTCTGCACGAAGAGAACAGTGTCTGCTGATGGTGACCCTGATGAGTATTTATCTTTAAAGAACCCTATTCTCCATAATCCAGACTGTATGCATCCCTTCCTCTGGACAGACTCTGCTAACACACCGAGTCTCCAGCCTCTACTGTCTCCTACCTCGACATCCCAGCTGTGAGTCCCAGAGTTAAATCCCTCAGAGCCCAGAACAGAACAGTAATCCTCAAACCTCTCTGGATTATCAGGAAGATCCTGTCTCTCTCCTTCTCTCACACTGGTCAGATCTTCAGACAGGATGAGGTCTGGTTGAGCAGTGTTTGGGTCCAGAACCACAGGAGTGTAGGAGACCAGGTCCTTCATCTTGTTCCAGATGTTGAAGGTCAGGTTGCCCAGGTGTTTGGCCTCGTCTATCAGAGCTCCTGAGAGCAGCTGTGGATCCTCCAGCAGGGGGCGCTGCTGGACTCGTTCCACTGCAGCCTTGTAGTTGTTGAGGAATGAGACGTCTTCAGCTCTCAGCTCGTCCTCTGTGGCTCTCACTATGTCTGAAAGAGCTGCTATCTCTCTGCTCAGAGCCTCCATCTCCTCCTTCATCATCTGACTCTTCTGCTCCTCTTCCTCCCTCAGTGCATCCATTCTGGCCTCCTCTTCCTCCTCGAGAAACTGGTGAAGCTTCTTAAACTGATCCTTAATCTTCCTCTCTGTGCGTCCGGCCTGGACCTTCATGTGTTCTGCTGTTTGATCAGACTTCACTTTAACTTCTTCACAGACCTTTAACTTCTCCTTTAAGGGCTCCAGAGTTTCCTGAAGTTTCTTCCTTAGTTGTGGAGCAGCTTCATCGATGGGTCTGAATCTGTGGTCAGTGTGTTTCTCTGAGTCTCTGCAGACGAGACACACTGGCTGCTCATGGTCCAGACAGAAGAGTCTGAGTTTCTCAGAGTGCAGACTGCAGAGAGTCTCTGGAGCTCTCTGGTCTCCCTCCAGTAAGAAGGCCTCACACAGTTTCTTTAGCACCAGGTTACAAGGTGGTTCATGCTTTGATGATCTTCTCTTACAAACTGGACACTCCTGACTTGGTTTCTCTCTCCACCATCTCTTCAGACAGTCTTTACAGAAGCTGTGGCTACATGACAGAATAACAGGATCTCTAAAGACTTCCTGACAGACTGGACAGCAGAGATCCTTCTCTGATCTGGAAGCCATGTTGTCTCTGAGTGAAGCTGAAACAGAAAGTACATGAGTCATGGCTCCCTCCTCCTCTATTTACACTTTACCTGTAACAAAGAGGTGTCTTTCATTGCAAAGTCTAAAAGAACATCTACCAAACCTCTAGAAATGACTGATTAACAGCATTTGATCTGCATCGTACAGTACATTTTAATCTTCATGGAGCTCATAAAATATTAAAGTGTTCAAAAGTTATTTGGCACATTTGCCTTCAATAAAAAAGGAGTGTAATATAATAATGTCCAGCAAAGATCACAGAAAACCAGATGAAATTAAAGAATGGTGTTACAGAAGCAAAACATGTCAATGTGCTGTACACAGCAACACCTTTTAGATAAATAACAAAATAATAAAACTTTCGCTTCAAACTGAACTAAGCCAACGCTGCTGGAGGGAACCAGTCGGGCAGGTTTGAGGTGAAGAAGGATTTTATTTAGCGATGCATGAGATCAAATGCGTCTCTCCTTTGTTGGGAGAGTTGAAAGAGTTCGAGCAGCGATATCAGTTATAAATCATGTTAAAGAAAGATGAACAACGTCTCAGCGATGTCACCACTGTTATCATATTTTTAGGACACTTTGCAGATATTTGACTGAAGTTTAAAACATTTCACAACTTTTAGCATTAACGCATGTATTTACTGTTTTTCAAACGATCATCAATGAAAGTGATAACAGTTGTGATGGATTCTGTTTCCACTCCGTATGTTATAAGGATGAGTGAAGCTGAAACACAGAAAGTACATGAGTCATGGCTCCCTCCTCCTCTACAACTTCACTGTGTGGAGTCAAACTCACGTTCAGTGTGTGGAGTGTCAGCAGGTTGAAGCAGCAGTGTTGTAGTGTTCCTCTTTCCTCTCCTGCAGCTGAACTCACTCAGAGGAAGTTGTTAGTTTGGTGTGAAGGTGAATCTGATCGTCTCTCTTTCAGTCTGTGTGTCTCTTTAGTGAAGAAGCACAAACTGTTTGTCTCAGGTGAGTCAGGTGAGGGGCGGAGCTTTGTGACTCCTCCTCTGCTAAACGCTTCACCTGTAACACAGAGGTGTGTTTCTTTCCACAAACACCTCCACACCTTTACAGCTCACCGGTTAACAGGTTTTACCTCATTTCATCTGCAGGAGGAACGTTTCCACCTCCATGGAGCTCGTCACATATCATTCAGGCGAGCAGCCGTGACGGAGCTTTTACCTGTTTGTTCTTCAGCAGTGTGATGTTATAATTTAGTGCAAATATCACAGAAAACCAGATGAGATTAAAGTGTCTCTATTCGGTTACCGAAGCAGTAAATGCATATTTTAAGCAACCTGTTGAAATATCCTGTTGTAGTGGACTTGGACATAATTCACTAAGATGGGTGACTGCCCCTTTAAGAGCAGGTACCGTCACCATGGGAACAGGGGTGTGTTCAGGAGTTAAAGGGCTGGCTGTCAGAGATGAAGGTAAACACATTAGACAATAGATATGAATATGTACAAGTGTTGCAACTAGGTCATATCTGTGGTTTAGTTGAAAGTGGACTGATCCAGAACCAGTTGTTGAATCAGCTCCTGTCTTCCCCCGAACTTCATGTCCAACCTTGAAAGTGTTGAGTCCACAAGACCATGTTTGATGATATTCATGTCCTGCCAGAGCACTTTGTGCCAAAGGTTGAATCTTGACTGTGGTTGTTTCCTCAGATCTGCAGCTTTATGTCTTGGACTCTTGGGTGTAAAGAAGAGCAGAGATGTTAGCTGATCAGCAGCTGGTGGTGAGCTGGATCAGGTGAAGGGAGAGACAGAAGAGATCTGGAAAACATGAATGAATACTGAAGGAGAACTGGTCTGGATGAGGAACCTGTTCTTGAGGTCTTCAACTTCCACTTGCAAACACGTTCTTTATTCCCATTGAGGCTGGGGACATGGAATACAAGTGGGCCATGTTTAGAGCCTCCATTGGGGAGTCAGCTGTGCAGAGTTTTGGTCAGAAGGTCTTTGCTGCCTGTTGGCATCCAATGAAGCTGCTTGTGAACGAGGCCGTCAAGTTGAAGGAGTTCTTTCAGGCTTCATTGGTCCATTGGACTCCTGAATCCACAGACCGGTATCAGGAAGAAGATGTTGAATGAATGAAGGGGAGACGTCTGGGAAGACCATGGAGAAAGACTTTCAGTTGGCCTCAAAGAGGTTCCAGCAAACTGTCGGACAAGTTTTGGTCAGAAGGTCTTTGCTGCCTGTTGGCATCCAATGAAGCTGCTTGTGAACAATCCCGTCAAACTGAAGGACTTTCTTTGGGCTTCATTGGTCCATTGGACTCCTTAAGCCACAGACAGGTATCAGGAGGAAGATGTTGAACGAATGAAGGGAAGACGTTTGGGATGACCATGAAGAAAGACTTTCAGTTGGCCTCATAGAGGTTCCAGCTAACTGTCGGACAAGTTTTGGTCAGAAGGTCTTTGCTGCCTGTTGGCATCCAATGAAGCTGCTCGTGAACAAGGCCGTCAAGCTGAAGGACTTCTTTCAGGCTTCATTGGTCCATTGGACTCCTGAAGCCACAGACCGGTATCAGGAAGAAGATGTTGAACGAATGAAGGGGAAACGTTTGGGAAGACCATGGAGAAAGACTTTCAGTTTAAGCAAACTGTCGGAGGACTCAAGAGGGGGAGGCCGGGCTTTGCCCTCGCTGTTTCTCAGAAGAATCTAAAGATATTGTGTGACGGAAGAAGGATCACCTTGAGGAACAGTTGAAACGTTCTTGTCCAATTCCCTGAAAGAGGTCTGACATAGTTTAAAAGCACCACAATGTGGTGGATGAGATTGATCCTGAAATGCTGAAGACTCTTGACGTTGTGGACCAACTCTTCAGTGTTGAGTGAAGGTGTCACCTGGTTGTACCTGTTCAACGATGCTGGAAGGGTCATGTGTGTTTATCCATCCAGTCTATTTGTTTTGTGTATCCAGAGGGTCCGGTAGGACTATGGGATACTGGACTCTTTATGATCAGCATTTCATAAGAATCTCAACACACAGACATGATGCATGAGGTTTTATGAGGATATCTTCTTAACGGCAGAACTTTCATGAACCGCCATGTTTATTCCTTTAGTATGGAAGTAATGTAGTGACAGTGCACTGCAAATATCATGGATAATTCTGCGTAGTTTATTTGTGAACATTTTAAACATGTAAACTAACCCAGGCTAAACAAACCCAACACTGTTTGATTATTATGGTTATTATTAAATACACGTATATGGAGCTTTGGGACCGGCCTGTGTCTGTACAATCAGAGTTTATGAAGACAAAACACAAACAACATGAACTGTGATTTATTTATTTATTTATCTTTCTTGATAATTCTGTTATTAAATTACAAGTTTGTATAATAATCACCACTGTAAAAAACTCTGTTTTTTCCATGATCAGCTGCAGAGGAACTAGAATCAACCTTATTCATGAACACAATGTGTGTAATAATCAAACTAAACACAACTGCAGAAGTTGTTTTATGACACAGCTTCAGTGCTGATATCTTCTATTTATCAATAGTAATATTAAATAATAATGTTGATCATCCTGTTATCAGATTAACAGTTGACATGATATCATGAATCACAGCCTGGTGACCAATCAAAGCTCAGACCTTGGACTGTTAGATGATGTTATGTCAATGAATCTGAAGAAGATGAAGTCATAAAGCAGCTTAAAGCAACGCAGTTTAAACTGATGACTGCAGAAAGGTTCATGTTTGCTGCTAAAAAGAGAGAAAACACAGGATTTATATTTTAAAGAGGTGAATGACTGATAATCACCTCCTTCAAACCAAAGTCTCTATCAGACCTGTTGCTTTGACACACAGACCTTCAGTGGTGAAATCTTCACTTTATCTCCAGTGTTAATGTATGGAAACATCTTCTCAGTGAAAGTGTGTGTGAAGGTGTATATGTGTGTGTTAGTATCAGGATCAGAGAACGACAGCTTTCCTCTGTTCCAGTCCAGATTCACTCTGATCCTCAGAGGCTTCTTCTGCACGAAGAGAACAGTGTCTGCTGATGGTGACCCTGATGAGTATTTATCTTTAAAGAACCCTATTCTCCATAATCCAGACTGTATGCATCCCTTCCTCTGGACAGACTCTGCTAACACACCGAGTCTCCAGCCTCTACTGTCTCCTACCTCGACATCCCAGCTGTGAGTCCCAGAGTTAAATCCCTCAGAGCCCAGAACAGAACAGTAATCCTCAAACCTCTCTGGATTATCAGGAAGATCCTGTCTCTCTCCTTCTCTCACACTGGTCAGATCTTCAGACAGGATGAGGTCTGGTTGAGCAGTGTTTGGGTCCAGAACCACAGGAGTGTAGGAGACCAGGTCCTTCATCTTGTTCCAGATGTTGAAGGTCAGGTTGCCCAGGTGTTTGGCCTCGTCTATCAGAGCTCCTGAGAGCAGCTGTGGATCCTCCAGCAGGGGGCGCTGCTGGACTCGTTCCACTGCAGCCTTGTAGTTGTTGAGGAATGAGACGTCTTCAGCTCTCAGCTCGTCCTCTGCGGCTCTGACTGTGTCTGAAAGAGCTGCTATCTCTCTGCTCAGAGCCTCCATCTCCTCCTTCATCATCTGACTCTTCTGCTCCTCTTCCTCCCTCAGTGCATCCATTCTGGCCTCCTCTTCCTCCTCGAGAAACTGGTGAAGCTTCTTAAACTGATCCTTAATCTTCCTCTCTGTGCGTCCGGCCTGGACCTTCATGTGTTCTGCTGTTTGATCAGACTTCACTTTAACTTCTTCACAGACCTTTAACTTCTCCTTTAAGGGCTCCAGAGTTTCCTGAAGTTTCTTCCTGAATTGTGAAGCAGCTTCATCGATGGGTCTGAATCTGTGGTCAGTGTGTTTCTCTGAGTCTCTGCAGACGAGACACACTGGCTGCTCATGGTCCAGACAGAAGAGTCTGAGTTTCTCAGAGTGCAGACTGCAGAGAGTCTCTGGAGCTCTCTGGTCTCCCTCCAGTAAGAAGGCCTCACACAGTTTCTTTAGCACCAGGTTACAAGGTGGTTCATGCTTTGATGATCTTCTCTTACAAACTGGACACTCCTGACTTGGTTTCTCTCTCCACCATCTCTTCAGACAGTCTTTACAGAAGCTGTGGCTACATGACAGAATAACAGGATCTCTAAAGACTTCCTGACAGACCGGACAGCAGAGATCCTTCTCTGATCTGGAAGCCATGTTGTCTCTGAGTGAAGCTGAAACAGAAAGTACATGAGTCATGGCTCCCTCCTCCTCTATTTACACTTTACCTGTAACAAAGAGGTGTCTTTCATTGCAAAGTCTAAAAGAACATCTACCAAACCTCTAGAAATGACTGATTAACAGCATTTGATCTGCATCGTACAGTACATTTTAATCTTCATGGAGCTCATAAAATATTAAAGTGTTCAAAAGTCATTTGGCACATTTGCCTTCAATAAAAAAGGAGTGTAATGTAATAATGTCCAGCAAAGATCACAGAAAACCAGATGAGATTAAAGAATGGTGTTACAGAAGCAAAACATGTCAATGTGCTGTACACAGCAACACTTTTAGATAAATAACGAAATAATAAAACTCTCGCTTCAAACTGAACTAAGCCAACGCCGCTGGATGGAACCAGTCAGGCAGGTTTGAGGTGAAGAAGTATTTTATTTAGCGATGCATGAGATCAAATGCGTCTCTCCTTTGTTGGGAGAGTTGAAAGAGTTCGAGCAGCGATATCAGTTATGAATCATGTTAAAGGAAGACGAGCAACGTCTCAGCGATGTCACCACTGTTATCATATTTTTAGGACACTTTGCAGATATTTGACTGAAGTTTAAAACATTTCACAACTTTTAGCATTAGTACATTTATTTACTGTTTTTCAAACGATCATCAATGAAAGTGATAACAGTTGTGATGGATTCTGTTTCTACTCCGTATGTTATAAGGATGAGTGAAGCTGAAACACAGAAAGTACATGAGTCATGGCTCCCTCCTCCTCTACAACTTCACTGTGTGGAGTCAAACTCACGTTCAGTGTGTGGAGTGTCAGCAGGTTGAAGCAGCCGTGTTTCAGTGTTCCTCTTTTCTCTCCTGCAGCTGAACTCACTCAGAGGAAGTTGTTAGTTTGGTGTGAAGGTGAATCTGATCGTCTCTCTTTCAGTCTGTGTGTCTCTTTAGTGAAGAAGAAGAAGCACAAACTGTTTGTCTCAGGTGAGTCAGGTGAGGGGCGGAGCTTTGTGACTCCTCCTCTGCTAAACGCTTCACCTGTAACACAGAGGTGTGTTTCATTCCACAAACACCTCCACACCTCTACAGCTCACCGGTTAACAGGTTTTACCTCATTTCATCTGCAGGAGGAACGTTTCCACCTCCATGGAGCTCGTCACATATCATTCAGGCGAGCAGCCGTGGCGGAGCTTTTACCTGTTTGTTCTTCAGCAGTGTGATGTTATAATTTAGTGCAAATATCACAGAAAACCAGATGAGATCAAAGTGTCTCTATTCGGTTACCGAAGCAGTAAATGCATATTTTAAGCAACCTGTTGAAATATCCTGTTGTAGTGGACTTGGACGTAATTCACTAAGATGGGTGACTGCCCCTTTAAGAGCAGGTACCGTCACCATGGGAACAGGGGTGTGTTCAGGAGTTAAAGGGCTGGCTGTCAGAGATGAAGGTAAACACATTAGACAATAGATATGAATATGTACAAGTGTTGCAACTAGGTCATATGTGTGGTTTAGTTGAAAGTGGACTGATCCAGAACCAGTTGTTGAATCAGCTCCCGTCTTCCCCCGAACTTCATGTCCAACCTTGAAAGTGTTGAGTCCACAAGACCATGTTTGATGATATTCATGTCCTGCCAGAGCACTTTGTGCCAAAGGTTGAATCTTGACTGTGGTTGTTTCCTCAGATCTGCAGCTTTATGTCTTGGACTCTTGGGTGTAAAGAAGAGCAGAGATGTTAGCTGATCAGCAGCTGGTGGTGAGCTGGATCAGGTGAAGGGAGAGACAGAAGAGATCTGGAAGACATGAATGAATACTGAAGGAGAACTGGTCTGGATGAGGAACCTGTTCTTGAGGTCTTCAACTTCCACTTGCAAACACGTTCTTTATTCCCATTGAGGCTGGGGACATGGAATACAAGTGGGCCATGTTTAGAGCCTCCATTGGGGAGTCAGCTGTGCAGAGTTTTGGTCAGAAGGTCTTTGCTGCCTGTTGGCATCCAATGAAGCTGCTTGTGAACGAGGCCGTCAAGTTGAAGGAGTTCTTTCAGGCTTCATTGGTCCATTGGACTCCTGAAGCCACAGACCGGTATCAGGAAGAAGATGTTGAATGAATGAAGGGGAGACGTCTGGGAAGACCATGGAGAAAGACTTTCAGTTGGCCTCAAAGAGGTTCCAGCAAACTGTCGGACAAGTTTTGGTCAGAAGGTCTTTGCTGCCTGTTGGCATCCAATGAAGCTGCTTGTGAACAATCCCGTCAAACTGAAGGACTTTCTTTGGGCTTCATTGGTCCATTGGACTCCTTAAGCCACAGACAGGTATCAGGAGGAAGATGTTGAACGAATGAAGGGAAGACGTTTGGGATGACCATGAAGAAAGACTTTCAGTTGGCCTCATAGAGGTTCCAGCTAACTGTCGGACAAGTTTTGGTCAGAAGGTCTTTGCTGCCTGTTGGCATCCAATGAAGCTGCTCGTGAACAAGGCCGTCAAGCTGAAGGACTTCTTTCAGGCTTCATTGGTCCATTGGACTCCTGAAGCCACAGACCGGTATCAGGAAGAAGATGTTGAACGAATGAAGGGGAAACGTCTGGGAAGACCATGGAGAAAGACTTTCAGTTGGCCTCAAAGAGGTTCCAGCAAACTGTCGGACAAGTTTTGGTCAGAAGGTCTTTGCTGCCTGTTGGCATCCAATGAAGCTGCTCGTGAACAAGGCCGTCAAGCTGAAGGACTTCTTTCAGGCTTCATTGGTCCATTGGACTCCTGAAGCCACAGACCGGTATCAGGAAGAAGATGTTGAATGAATGAAGGGGAGACGTCTGGGAAGACCATGGAGAAAGACTTTCAGTTTAAGCAAACTGTCGGAGGACTCAAGAGGGGGAGGCCGGGCTTTGCCCTCGCTGTTTCTCAGAAGAATCTAAAGATATTGTGTGACGGAAGAAGGATCATCTTGAGGAACAGTTGAAACGTTCTTGTCCAATTCTCTGAAAGAGGTCTGACATAGTTTAAAAGCACCACAATGTGGTGGATGAGATTGATCCTGAAATGCTGAAGACTCTTGACATTGTGGGGCAGTCATTGTGGACCAACTCTTCAGTGTCGAGGGAAGGTGTTACCTGGTCGTACCTGTTCAAAGATGCTGGAAGGGTCATGTGTGTTTATCCATCCAGTCTATTTGTTTTGTGTATCCACAGGGTATATGGTAGGACTAAGGGATACTGGGCTCTTTATGATTAGCATTTAATAAGTGTTGGGTTACACCGAGGTTTTTTTTATAGTTTTGGGGTGTTTTTGGATCAACGATGAGTATTTTTGGAGTTGCATTGTGGCCGGAGTGAAGTGTAAATACATCCAAGAAACGTGGAGAGGGAGCAGACCCTCCGATATCGCATTGATCAAAGAAAAATTGAATATTAGAGTTCAAAGAAGAATTTTCATGAAATCATAGAGAAAAAAGAAAAAAAACACATTCAATTAAATCAATATTTTTTTTGCTACTTTTGCCATACAAAATTAAAAAGATATGTAATGTCTGAGGCTTTTATTGTGAAATACAAGAAGTGGACCCCGGTTTGCGCTGGGAGCCTCCGAGACGTAATAATCATGAATATATGTTTCGATGAAGGGAGGCAGGGAATATAAAACCTAAAAGCTAGAATCTCAGGACTTACTGATGACCCCTTTCCCACAGAGGGTCATGTGCGTCTGGGGAGTGAAATGCTGATTATGTTACTGTGTTTTACATTTGCAGTCGTATTTTCTCTTGTCAAAGTAGTCAGAATTGCTCTGTACATGGTGGTCTGTATGAACGTGTCGTGTATTGAGTGGTTTCGGTCTGTGACAGTAACTCCAGGGACTCTTTTCCCCCCCCAATCCGCCCGTGACGTGGACTATACGACGCTCACTGAAGGCCTAGCTCTCAAACCCACGGTTCGCCACCGGTGAATGGGAACACGTGGCATTGTCGGGCCGACCCGATGATGCAATCGTCTTTCTCGAGAGGACATTATCAAACGTCGACATGCCGTGCCATCGGTTTTCGACCCTTCACCCCGTCACGCTTTCCGCCTCCTTGAAGACAAGGAGAAGGGCACGACGTGAACAACCACGTCGAACATCGAGGCCGTCAGGGTGCATGAAGATGCATGAAGAACGACCGCCATCAAACTGCTCCGGATAAAAAACAAACTACCTCAACGTGATTGAATCTACACGTGTTAAAAAAAAAAAATAATAATAAAAATGAAATAACGAAAAGATTTACCGTCAACGGGTTTATTTAATGGAGAGCTATTGCGCAACGGCTGACATCCCGATGAATGCTGGTTCTGTGTCGCCGTCACGCAAAGACCTGGAACGCCGCCGCGATGCGTTCAAGCGCCTCGTGAATAAATCAGAGGAGAAGCGTTTGCTCTGAGCCCTTCAAAATAGCTCACGCTCTCCTGGTGGGAAATGCCAAGGTCACACAGAGGACACGCTCCTCGCTTAGGCTGCACGCCGCCGCCGGCCACCTTGATTTAGATGTGTTGAATACATAGGAGGAGGAGGAGAGGTGAGAAGAGGAGAGGAGGGGAGGAGAAGTGAGGGGTGAAGGGTGAGGAGAGGAGGTGTCAGGAGGAGGACAATGTTTGCGATGCTAATATAATTATTAATGTTATGGCATCCATTAATGTTTGCGTTTTCCGCTAGTCTCCTCTTCCTCCTTCTCCGCTCCTCTTCCTCTCTTCCTATGTGTTGTGTTTCTTTCATGATGGTTTTGTTGCTCGGCTTCTTCTCAACTCCACATAATAGAATTGAGTTCATTTTGTTTCTTCCAACACATAAATACAGAAAATACACGTCAATACAGAAAATACACATAAATACAGAAAATACACCTTAATACAGAAAATACACATAAATGCAGAAAATACACATAAATACAGAAAATACGCATAAATACGGAAAATACACGTTAATATAGAAAATACACGTAAATACAGAAAATACAGAAAGTCCACCTAAATACAGAAAATACACCTGAATACAGAAAATGCGTCTAAATTCAGACAATACACCTAAATACAGAAAATACACCTAAATACAGAAAATAGCACCAATATGGAAATAATACACCTAAAAACAGAAAACATCCTCAAACACAGAAAATCAACAAAATACAGAATATACATCTAAATACAGAAACGTCACACTACAAATACTGAAGGTTTTCTGTATTTCTTTCTTTCTTTTCTTATTGGTCAGGATCCTTTCTTTTGTTATCATTTTCCTAACTTGAAGTCTGTCGAGCTTTCACACTCACACACACACACACACACACACACACACACACACACACACGCATACTTGTTAGCGGTGCAGCTGCTGCCTGTGATCTGAGGTTGTGTTTAATAGTATTGCCGAGGTAAGGAACATGACCTCTCGGTTGGGGCCCAGCTGTGCAGCAGCTTCACATAAATCACTGAGTTATTCACAGTCACAGTCTGGAGTCCTGTACTGTGACGCTGCTGCTGCTGCTGCTGCTGCTGCTGCTGCTGCTGCTGCTGCTTAACATGTCCAGCAGCTTTCACGCATGTATTTAATGGAAACATGGAGATGAGCATATTGGCTTTGAGTGGGCCCATTTGTTAACCAATAAAGTCGCATGTGTGCGCGAGTGGGAGAGTAAATGTTCTCTCGGGGGGACTGAAGAGGAGGACCTCAACCCTCACAGGGACACGCCTCTCTCCTCCATTCACTCGCAGCACGAGGGGTCGATCAAGTTCGGAAAGACATTGATCTCTGACCAGCAGTGTCTCTGAGGCCTGATGCTGCGTTCAAACCAAAACGGTGGTGTAAATGGCTGAAACTCACTGACGGCCTGAAGGAAGAGAAACGGCTATTTTGGCATCGAATCCTGCAGTTGACATGGAGGAGGCTTTTTGTTGGATATTTAGCCAACACACACACACACACACACACACACACACACACCTACACCTCGTCACATCACCTCCTGCTGTAACACACTGATGAACACGAGCGGGGCGGGTCACATCGACCGGCTACCCAACACCGTGTAATCTGCTGGAACAGCCCATCAACATCATCCACGACTTTGTCTAACGAAGGTGTATTGATCATGTGCCATGGTGAGTGTGTGTGTGCGTGTGTGTTTCAGTGAGAGACAAACACACACACACTGTGTGAGCACAAGCAACCGCATGAATAATAGCATGGGTCAAATATAACAGCTGGATGTATGATGCATACTCTAATATAATGTTATATAATGTAATGACAATAGTTGATCACGCACCATTCAGTCTTACGGACACACTGTAGCTCGCTTTCTCCCCGTTAGCTCCCTGTTAGCCCCTGCTAGCTTCCACTATCTCCCCGTTAGGACCCATTTGCTCCTGCTAGGTCCCACTCGCTCTCGCTAGCTCCCTCGTCCTCTCCTCTCCTCCCCCCTACTCTCATCCATTCATCATTTAAAGGCCTCTCACCTGCTTTTGGACTCTTTATTCCTCCGCCGTCTCATCCCACTTAACCTTTTCTCTCCTCTCTGCCATCCCTTTCTTCTCCCGATCACAGCCCTGTCATCCCTTCACCACCTCCTTCCTTGTTCCTCCTTTTTTCTCCTCGCCTGTCTTTCTTTCCAACTCGGCCTTCAGTCACTACTTCCTCCCGTCAGACGTGTTTTTTCATGCTCCCGTTGCTTGTGATCCCCGCCAGGAGATCATGAGATTGTCTCGTGTGTGCATCTCTGTGTCCGTCCGCGGCTAATCCGTATCTTAGTTTAGCCCCGCCCTCTTCTAACTAATGACGTGTAGTTCAGGCGCCTTCCCACCAAACAGTCAGCCAGTGAACGAGCTCGGGTCTCTACATCCTCCCTCTCCCTCTTCCTCTTCCTCGTCCACGCCTCTGTGGACTCCATTTAAAGCTCTTTACACTTTCACAAGTGTGTGTAAAAGCTCATCTGATCATAAACAAGTTCTGCAGCTTTTCTTCTTCTTTTTCTTACGCTCTCCGTCTGTCGGCGAGACGCTCTTACAGATTGCGAGTCTCTCAGCCGCGTCAGAAGGATGTTTTAATACCTCCGCCGCCCTTGACTCGATGCAGTCTTTATGTTTTATCGGAGTGAAGGAGGCGATATAAAAGCGGAGCCATTAGAGACAAAATATCCTGAATGTCTTGCAATGAATCTAATCACAGGCAGCGTAATGTTGACGGTGACAGTAGCAAGTCGCGTCCTGAGGGACGTTCATTACACTTGAATAACCGTTAAGGAGCCGGGGCCTCGGGGTGACCGTCTTAACCCTCAGGGGGCTGAGCAGGAACAATAAACTCCTCATAGGTAACCTCTGCACCCTTCGTGTGCACTTCAGGGACCCGGCAGCGGCGGCATTATCATCCCACCGGGGGGACGCCGCTCACGGGCCAATCAGGAGCTGAAACAATAAAGAGTGTCGATGAGTTACAAATACACAATGCCAGGAATGCAAACAGTTCAGTATTTTTTTTAAATATATATACATATATTCATATATTCTTTGTGAACATCCCCAAAAAATCTAAAAACTTAGATTTATCATATTATTATGTTCTTAGTAATAAGCAGTGAACGCAGCAGGACGGCGTGAACGCAGCAGGACGGCGTGCACGTGAACGCAGCAGGACGGCGTGCACGTGAACGCAGCAGGACGGCGTGAACGCAGCAGGACGGCGTGCACGTGAACGCAGCAGGACGGCGTGCACGTGAGCGCAGCAGGACGGCGTGCATGCGGGTCAGTGAACACAGGTTCCTTCATGCAAACCCTTCTCTGCAGCTCCGACATCACGACGCCGTCTCCGGCCTTCAGACGGAGGGAGAAGCCGGCGTGATTAGAGAGGCCGGCGTGATTAGAGCGGCATCGACGACACAAGATGAACAACTGGAGCAGATAATCCTCATTATCCCTCCTTTCAAACGGAGAAGATCCGCAGACATCGACCCCGTTGTTACCACGGACACGCAGTGATGTCGTGCTTTCACTGTTTAGAATGAAGTAGATAGATAGATAGGACTGAGAGTGCAGCTTTAACACATGAAGCATAGACTTCTATACAACCAGAGGCGTATTTTTGAACAACTATGTTTCGAAAAAAACATAGATAATCATCAGATTACTATAATTCACTTATTTTATCAGTCTCTAAAATGGAGAGAACAGCAGAAGGAGGTGTAACTTACTAACTGACAAGTCAAACTTTCCCAGCATGCTGCGGGCTAACGGGGTCGCAGTGTCTCCTCCTCCCTCGCTGAATGGTGCGTCACTGCTCCAGAGGCCTAATGAGTCCTCCTCCCTCTTCAGATCCCAGGGAACGCAAATTAATGGACTTTGTTTGCGCTCGCGCTGCTGCAGCCTCCGCTGGGACGGGCTGACCGACAAACTCTTCCAACACAAACGATTAGACGAGACGGGGAAAAGCCTTCGATGACGCGAGATGTGTTCAAACTCTGGCTCTACCGACGGTTAGCTGATGACTCTGCGGTTTGTGTGTTTTGGAATAAGATCAGAGATGTTTCACTGCAGCCGGACGAGGCTTTAATCACCTCATTGTTCTCTTGTTCAACGCAGCGCAAACCAACAGGAGGGATTTCCAGCCTGTCGACATGCAGTCGGGTTTATTTAAATGCTGTTTGTTGTAGAAAAGAAAAGAAAATGTGTCCACAACAACAGTCCAGAGGGAGACGTGTGTCCATAGAGACACCTGGACCACATGAAAAACTGTTTTTGGTGAGGAGAGACAGGCGGCTAGCACAACAAATATTAAAAGGAGAGTTTTTACAGCTTTAGTATTTAGTCTTGATCTTGTTGTCTTGTTGTCGTCTCCGTGGTTAACTTGTCTTCTCAGTGGTTGACTTCTCTTCTCCATTGTTGACTTCTCCGTGGTTAACTTGTTGTCTCCGTGGTCGACTTCTTGTCTCCGTCGTTGACTTCTCGTCTCCGTCGTTCAAAGTAAATTATGAAAATGTAGTTAGTGAATCAAAATTATGAGATATAAAGTCAAAGTTATGACATATTAAGTGCGCATGAGCTTCACTGGTCTTCCTGTTATCTCCCATCCGATACAGCGCAGATAACAGAAAGAAAAAAAGACATTCACAGCGACATTTTAATATATTTGTTTCTTTTACTGGCAGAAATGTGCTTTTGTACATTTACAGATAAACATTGCAGAACAGTATTTCCCTCTGAGAGGTATAAAGCGTCCGTACACTTCGGTAAATGTGCATTTCACCACTGGGGGATGTTTTCTTTTCCATCTGTGAAATTAATTCTTCCAAGAACACAGCACACGTTATTTTAATCTAACAGTGAAGGTTCCTGTGTGTGTGTGTTTTTTAGATAAACGCAGGAGCGGAGTAACTCACAGGAGGCTGACAAGATAAACGATCCACTTAACCTCGCCGGCGGTCCGGCTCTCGGCTTCATCTACGATCCCACGCAGCCTTTATCGCCCGATAACAAGAAAACGATGAGATTAGGTTCCTTCTCTTTCTTCCTCCCCCCTACGATCCTCCGGCCTGCTGCGTCAGGAGGCGAGGGGGTCCCGATTAAAGCCTCCTCCCTTTCCAATTATTAGTCATCTTTATCTTTCCACACCAATCTAGGACTGAACACTCACATTGCAAGTGTTTCCACGGACCAAAAAGCACACACACAGTAAAAAGCAGATTATACAACGACACAAGTTATTGATATCAAAAACGATACGACGTGACGAACTGAGTGTTTCCCCCCCCCCCCCCCCCCGAGTATCTGACGAGTCATCTTATCGCAGTGATTCATATCAGACAGACGAGCAGATGCTGCGTTCATCGTGTTGATCGGAGCTTGATGGGAGGAAACGAGACACTTTTCTAGCAGAAGTTTGTATCTACATGCAGCGCATTTGATACGCTTTTATTGATTTTTATTACGTAATAAGACACTTGGATGAATATAGTGAAGTAAAAAAGTAGCCTCTTCACGCCCTCTCAATGTCTGGTTTCAAGTCTTTTTCAATAGTCTGATGTTCGTTCAGTAAATTATGGTCATTTGGAGTCAAACAGACCATAAAGCAGGGGAGGTTTTTTGATCGTACTTCATAACATTAGTCCACAAACCAGCAGGTGTCGTTCCACCATTGAGGAACTTGTTTACTAATGAGGAACTTGTTTACTAATAAGGAACTCGTTCCACCAATGAGGAACTCGTTCCACCATTGAGGAACTCGTTCAATAATGAGGAACTCGTTCACCAATGAGGAACTTGTTCCACCATTGAGGAACTCTTTCACCAATATGAGGAACTCGTTCCACCATTGAGGAACTTGTTCACCATTGAGGACCTCGTTCCACCATTGAGGAACTCTTTCACCCATATGAGGAACTCGTTCACCAATATGAGGAACTTGTTTCACCATTTAGGAGCCTGTTCCACCATTAAAGGAACGCGTTTACCAATGAGGAACGTATTCCACCATTGAGGACCTCGTTCCACCATTGAGAAACGCGTTTACCAATGAGGAACGTATTCCACCATTGAGGAACTCGTTCACCAATATGAGGACCTCGTTCCACCATTGAGGAGCCTGTTCCACCATTGAGGAACGCGTTTACCAATGAGTAACTCGTTTCACCATTGAGCAGTCAGGACAGCAAACAGTGGTGACTTTGTTGAGTGTTTAGCTCGCCATTCACGCATCTCTGTAAACTTTCTTCCAGCTGTACATCCAGACGACCACGCTGACCATCTCCATGAACCTGAGCGCGTCCGTGGCCCTCGGGATGCTCTACATGCCCAAAGTCTACGTCATCATCTTCCACCCGGAGCTCAATGTGCAGAAGAGGAAGCGCTCCTTCAAGGCCGTCGCCACGGCCGCCACCATGTCGTCCCGGCTGTCCCACAAGGCCAGCGACCGGCCCAACGGGGAGGCCAAGACGGAGCTGTGCGAGAACGTCGACCCCAACAGTGAGTCCGCCCTCGTGCCGGTCGCAGCCGGTCACAGCCGGTCTCTCCGTCGGGAGTTTAAAGGCTAACTGAAACAAGTGTAAAACACTTGCACATGTCAAGGCGTTAAATGAGCTGTAAAACCCGGAGCTGGAATCAATCCAAACGTAATAAAAGCATGTTATTATTTTACTCATCCAACCATGCATTGATTTCTCCTCCTAGACTGATTGGATTTTAACGTGGAATGAGAATTAATTTAATTTGTCTTTCTTAACTTTTAAAAAACAACGTATTTTTAGGCCCTTTCCTCGAAAATGTCTTACCCAAATCAAAAAGGGTGTATCTCTGCAACCACTAGGGCTGTTTGAATAATGTTGGTGTTGTAATAAAAGGTGCACATGTGAGATCTTGTTTAGATGATCTTGTTAGACCCTTTCAGGATGATTATTTGTTTGACGGATGCAGCTGTAAAATCCAACTCTAACCCAAACCATAGCACAACATGTGAACATTCACTATGTGAACATTCACGATGTGAACATTCTCTCTGCAAAGGTTGACTTTGATTTTGGTGTGAACGAAGCATAAAAGTCATGCTGGATGTTTTTTTTAAAAAACACAAAATGAGTTTGCATTTTTTAATTGAAAAGTCCTGCTCCACAGGAACTCAGGAATATAATAAAAGAAATGTTAAAAAAAAAAAACGTCTTTTAAAAAGCTTCAATTTGAATGTTCCTGGAATATAATAAAAGAAAGTGCACAAATTGAAATAACATGGCATGTGATCAAATTAAGTGGGATTCTCTTCTGGGAGATCACAGGGACAACTCACCAAATAATGTTTTTCTCCCCCTCCCGACAGGCTAATTGCATAATTAATCGGAGGTAAGAGCACATTAATCTTCTACTTCTGCTTTGCTGTCCCGACCTTGACTCCATTTTCTTTTCCGGAGGTTTTTGGGAGCCGGGGAGAGAGCCGGTCCGGAGGAGGAGGAGGGAGAATGTTAAGTGTGCTTTCCACAGCGCCTTTATCGGCGCCTTTGAATTGACTCGTAACTTTTACAGTGGGAGGGCGACGCGAGCGTAATGCGACTATTTGAGTGGCAGATTTATTGCTGTTCTGGGCGTCGCTTCAGCGGGATCGTTTGACCCCCCATCTCCAAAGACCTCCGGCTCTCCTCCACTCCACTCCTCAGGGCATGGACGCTGCATGCGGCGATCTCGTCTTACAACACTTGAGAGAGCGGGACGAACACATGAGCAGATCATTACATTACACCCAGCAACCAAAACACTTGCTCAAGGACGCATCGACAAGGACGAGCGGAGCCACTGAGCCTCAGTCGCGTCCTCATTTCATCATCAAACAACCTCGACGAGAGGAACCAGAAACTCACGAAAAGCCAAAAGCTGCACCTGTCCTCGTTTACTGCATTTAAAGTACGACAACCAATTCAGAGCTTGAGAGGTAGAATCCCTCGATGATGGGTCTTTTAGACTTCGAACCCCAGCATATAGGGGGTCCTTTAGACTCTGGACCTCAGCATTTAGGGGTCCTTTTGACTCTAGACCTCAGCATTGGGGGTCCTTTTGACACTGGACCTCAGCATTTGGGGGTCCTTTTGACTCTGGACCTCAACATTTGGGGGTCCTTTAGACTCTAGACCTCAGCATGTTTCCTTTAGACTCTAGACCTCAGGATGTGGGGGTCCTTTAGACTCTGGACCAAAGCATTTGGGGGTCCTTTTGACTCTGGACCTCAGCATTTGAGGGTCCTTTAGACTCTAGACCTCAGCATTGGGGGTCTTTTTGACTCTGGACCTCAGCATTTGGGGGTCCTTTAGACTTTAGACCTCAGCATTGGGGGTCCTTTTGACACTGGACCTCAGCATTTGGGGGTCCTTTAGACTCTAGACCTCAGCATTGGGGGTCCTTTTGACACTGGACCTCAGCATTTGGGGGTCCTTTAGACTCTAGACCTCAGCATTGGGGGTCCTTTTGACTCTGGACCTCAGCATTTGGGGGTCCTTTAGACTCTAGACCTCAGCATTTGGGGGTCCTTTAGACTCTAGACCTCAGCATTTGGGGGTCTTTTAGACTCTAGACCTCAGCATTTGGGGGTCCTTTAGACTCTAGACCTCAGCATTGGGGGTCCTTTTGACTCTGGACCTCAGCATTTGGGGGTCCTTTAGACTCTAGACCTCAGCATTTGGGGGTCCTTTAGACTCTAGACCTCAGCATTTGGGGGTCCTTTAGACTCTAGACCTCAGCATTGGGGGTCTTTTAGACTCTAGACCTCAGCATTTGGGGGTCCTTTAGACATCAGCATGTTTCACTATTCAGAGTCCGTTCACGGTAGAGGAGACTCAGCGGTACCGAGGCAGCGCTGACAGACTCCCTGAAGACCTGCAGACCATCTGTCCCTCCTTCCCCCTCGTTTCGCACTTTATTTCGCTTCTTTTTTCTGCACTTGTTCGTCTCCCTACTCTCCACTTTCACTCTAATAGCCTTCAGTCACTTACGATGGCTTCATCTCTTCTTCTCTCCCCTATAACTCTCTCTCTCTCCCACTAAACCTCTCTCTCCCCCCTATACCTCTCTCTTCACCCTATACATCTCTCTTTCTCCCTATACCTCTCTACCTCTCTTTCTATAGCCCCCACCCCCCATACCTCTCGCCGCTCTTCTGGCTTTCGGCCGCTCTTCAAACGCCAAATCTCTCTGATTGGCCGCTCATAAGGCCTCTCAAGCCTTTCTCCTTTCTCCGAAAGCTGATTCCTGATACAACAAAGGCTTCCGCATCGCTCTTAAAACCCCACATCGCCCGGCTGCTCTCAGAAACAATCCTGACAAGCGCTCCGCTATCCCCCTTTTTCTTCACGTGGCCCCGCTTCTGCCTGCCGTGAAACTCCTCTGCTCCATTGTATTTATTTTGGGGTTCAGCCTTTTTTACGAACGCACATGTGACACAACTTTCGAATCCCTCTTTGATGAATGGAGTGAAGCAGCTTGAGACGTCGATGAATGAATTCACCAGAAACACATTTATTGTGTTTAAAAACAGCTACTTTAGCAGAGAGCATTGTATATTGTGGCCCCCATGAACAAAAGGGGTGGTGTGTGGTAGAGTAGTAAATGTAGTTCTTAAAGTAAACACAAAACGGTGTCAAACGTGTACTTCACCACGCGAATATCACCAAACTTTTCCCCCTGCATCGAGCAAGTCGCCCGGCGGCTGAATTCTTCTGGTTTCCTCCGGCTGTGTGAACACAAAAAAACAACACAAAATTAACACAAACGGTGCCGCGAACGGATCAAAAAAGGTCCTGAAATATCTGCAACGTGACGCCGGCTTTGTAAAACGCTCGACTCTGGCGTTTCGTCAGGTCCGTCCCGCGAGATAACATGCTAGCTTGTTTTTTTCTGAATGGAGGCTACGCTAATATTGCTAACATTGTAGACACTCAAAATAGCATCATGGAGGCTCTCATCGACTCTTTGGTATAAACATACTCATTCACACACATGATAATAGTTGAGTGACACAAAGCACAAGTGGTGTATTTGTGTCTATTGTATTGATTTTGTATCACGCAAAAGTTAGCGAACACACCATGAACCAATCGGAAGTAAAAGTATTATGGTCTGCAGTAACATATCAGATATCTTCAGTAGTAACTACATGATAATGTCCGACTAGCGTGTTTCTGTGGTCGCCGCTTGTTTCGAGTTCTTCATGTGCAGTTAGCTGGTTTAGTCTAGCGGTAAAGAAGAAGAAGAAGAAATAGAGATCTGATACTTGCATCTGCATTTCCGATCAAAAGTAGTCATGCGGTGTAAGAGAAGGCTAAAATAAACTTCATTTAAATCCAATTAGTGGAGGTGAATGGCTGTCAAAGAAACAAGACGTTATTCCTGTCGATCCAGGTGGCCGAGCCCGTTTGATGCACACACCTCTCACACACACACACACTCACACACACACACACACACAGCCCTGATTGGACAGCCGGGCCTGTCGGACTCTTAGCGACGTCTCTCTGCATGAAGAAGACACATTAGAACAAAGTCAGAGCGGTGACACTTTCAGGCCTTAATATGCATATTATGTCATTTTCTCTTCTATCTCCCCGCCGCCGTGATTGATGACGGGGCTTTTGGCTCCGAGCCATTTGTCACCTGATGGACACCGAAGGCCAAGTGTTGGCCAGTGGGAGGAGGGGAGGATTACAGCTGCAGGGCGAGATAGGGTTGATGGGGTGGATGGGGAGGATAGGGAGATGGTCATAACTAAAGCAAACACACAACACTTATGTTCATCCTCTGGGGCATTTTTTCGTATCGTATTTTCATGTATAGAGCCTCGGCATTGAGATTCAGAGACAGCTGGTTTGGTGTTTTGGAGGGAAATCGGGTCGTTACATGGATGGAAACGCTCGCGGCGGAAAAGACACCAAATGAATGTGTAAAAATGTTTTTTTTTACAAAACACTCCCAAATTGAAGTATAAACATTTGAGGTATGTGAGAAATAGTTTTGACAGCACAATACAACACACACAGTAGATTCAGTGTGTGTACATCCAAAACGTTCCGAAACCTTAACCAAATAGTTTTGTTGCCACAACCAGAGCCAACTATTCCTAAATTAAGGAGCATAGTCAATTCAATATTCACCAAGGGGCGACTCCTCTGGTTGTATAGAAGTCAATGTTTCATGTGTTATAAGTGCATTCTCTCTCCTGACCACCAGGGGGCGACTCCTTTGGTTGTATAGAAGTGTGTGTTTCATATGTTAAAGCTGCATTCTCTCTCCTGAATACCAGGAGGCGACTCCTTTGGTTGTATAGAAGTCTGTGTTTCATGTGTTAAAGCTTCATTCTCTCTCCTGAACACCTGTAGGCGACTCCTTTGGTTGTATAGAAGTCTGTATTTCATGTGTTAAAGCTTCATTCTCTCTCCTGAACACCAGGAGGCGACTCCTTTGGTTGTATAGAAGTCTGTGTTTTATGTGGTAAAGCTGCATCCTCTGGTCACTCTGCGCTGGTCGTCGCTTTTGCACGATTAAAACATTCAAAAAAGAACTCCACCCAAGTTTTTGACTTTCTTTCTTTGTTTGGTTTTTCCTCTTTGGCTGCAGATGCTTTTTTTTTGTTGCTTTTGAGTTATGAGCACGACCTCCACCTCGCCCGCTCTGAGAGTTCATAAATCAAGTCTTTTTTAATTTACAGTCATTTAATTTACATCTGGATATAACTTTCACAACATTAACCTCCAGAGATTTTTTAAATATATATATTCATGTATCAGCCACTGTGACTGAAGCTCCTTCCTGTTTTGTTTCTCCTTTTTATTATAAGGTCCGGCAGCAAAGAAGAAATTCGTGAGCTACAACGACCTTGTGATCTAACGCATCAGAGCGAGAGACTGAGGAAGAGAGAGTTATATTTGTGGATGTCTGGTCTCCCTGCTGGCTGAAAAACAACAACAAGAGAAGGCAGAGAGAAAAGCAAGAACCAGAGAAGTATGTTTTATTTTTTGTCGTCGTTGTTTAGTTCTATGGTCTCATGTGCTTCATTGACCACCAACAGACTGACTGATGGATGCCTGAAGCAAAGCATTGTGGGACTTTTCCTTCCCGGGAACTGAAACTTTTTTTTCGCTCGGTTCCAAAAAGAGCGGCGAAGGAAGCACGGAGCACGCGAGGATGTTTACGGAGAATTTAAAATAAAATAAAAAATTGAACAGAGGGTTCTTTTTGTGATGGAGCCGAGGACAAAGATGGCGGACGTCATCGCGGCCTCGTGGCGGCGGGGCAGGGCGGGGCTCCGTGTTGATTGGCTCTCCGCCCTTGATGTCAAACGAAACGTTGGTCGGACGTGACCTTTTCTACGGAGCCCGCCTCCTCTTGTCTGTTCATGTACTTCCAAACTTGCAAGTCCCCCCCTCCCCTCGTGGTTCTTCATGGCTTATATGTTACTTTGATTGTTGGTTTTATTTCTGTCGGGTTTTTTCGGGGCGGGTTTAAAGGCGATGCCGTTTTGCCGTTGATGATGAATCTGTTCTGCTCTCTGGCTTCTTGGATGCACAATGTTTGTTTTTTTTTCTTTCATTTTTTGTTTTTATTAAAGCCATATTCTCCGCTTTGAGATTTTTGAGGGCTTTTTGCTGACGCTGCTGCCTGGAATCTGATTGTCGCCACGAAAAAGAGAAGAAAAAGAAGAAGAAGAAGAAGAAGAAAAAAATCGCCGTTAAAAAGGCCCCGAAAACTGGTTCAATCAGCTTCTCGCCGAGTGACACACAAACTCCTTGTTTTCAGTCACACTTGCTAAAGCTGAAGTACCGGGGTTTCTCAAAGTCTGACACTGCCTTTATTTGTCAATTTCAGTCAAATAGTCTCCATTAAAACAACGCTGAATTATCCATCAGCGGCGTTAATGTGCAGACAACCGTCGCTGGGTTACTTTGATATCAAAGAAAAACTTCAAAACACGCAGTTTCTCAGGCAAGTTCTGCAGCGATAGGAAGCGTTAATAAGTTCTAAGTGGATTCATGGACATTTATCTGTGACGCTCATCAGATATTAAAACATATCCCCCGGACGTTGTGAGTCACACTGAATCTAACTACACGCGTTTTCATGTCTGAGTGTTCGGGTTTCGAAAGTCGCGACTCCCGAGGATTTTAATTTCGTAGCGATCGGGTGCCGAAAAGCGCGGTGAACGAACAGGAAACGAAAGCTAAGAATTGGGAATTTTGTGGCGTAATAGGTGTTAATTATATATGTTCATCGTCTGCAACTCCTGTTTGTATGGTTGCTTCTATGTTCTTGTTTTTGTTTTTTTAGACGCACGGATTCTGCGTTGGGCGCCCGAATCAGAATTTCCTTTCACTCAAAATGTCTCCAACAGCCAAACCAACGACAAAAAAAACCACACTTCCTGTTGCAACACCTGCATGCGGCGTCGCCTCTCACCCCACGCAGCTTTACCTCACTCTCGATGAGACGCTTTGGATTTGCTGGCGTGTTTTATTAAGTAAAGCGGACGAGGAAAAAAATCTTGATTGCCTCCAAACTTGTAGTTACGAGACCTCGGTAATAAATCCGAGACGTCCAGAAAAAGATTAAAAACAACGGGGTGAGAAGGCCCGAGAACGCTTTCCTGCTCAAAGGTTTTGTCGCATGTGAGTCTTCACATCACTCATCTGTCGTGGTAATAAAAAAAATACAGAAAATCAGATTCCTCAGCGGACACGAAGCCACAAAAAAAAAAAGAATGAAAATAAAAGGTGTGTTTTCTTTAAAGGCCGTTTTTTCGTTTGAGCTGTTTGACTTGTTTGTGGTCCCCCCATTTCTGAAGTGTGTGTTCCTTCTCCATGACCACACACACACACACACACACACCATGACTATTTTTGTAGGTGTATGACGATGCTGATGATGATGCCGATGATGCCAATGATGATGATGATGATAATGACGACCCTTAACCGTTGTTGTAGACGCCTTTTTAAAAAGAACCCGCTTCGGTCCGCACGTCGCTGGATTTGAGGCGACTCTCCGGTGATTCGTGGACCGACGATACGACAAAAAAAAAAAAGGTGTTGATGTCGAGGTTGTCAATGCATGCCTGATATGTTCGATGTTGAATCTGAAACAAAGAAGAAAAAAAGCTAAAAAAAAATTCAAAAATAACGAAATCCTCACGACACAGTTGATTCCACCTGTTGTAACGTTGTCTTTTTTTAAATTTCTTTTTCCGTTCATATTTTTTTTGCCACCGATCCCTTCTCACAGCAGAATATGGCTTTGATTGGTTTTCTTATTTTCCTGGAAACTACGGGAAACATGGAGAAAAAGATGAATATATATTTAAAAAAACAGAAATACTTGTTTTAAAAAAAATAAAAAAAGGAAGCATGTATGTTTTCTACTGTTTGTACTAGTTATATTCATGTTGCCCTTGCTGCTTATGTGCCAATGTTGTGGGAGAGATTTGACATTTTGGCCACTCATGCAACTATTCTGTGGTGTTGTCCAAGAATGTATCGACATGAAATAAAAAAAAACATTTGGTTATTTTTCTATATACATTCCCCTCGAGGAAACGCAGTTTTGGTACTTGTGTGTCTCACTCGTGAGAAGTTTTTGACTTTATTTCACCTTCTTCTTCGCTTTTTTATTCCCTCAAATTAAGCTTTAAACACGGTTGCTTTTGTGGAGCGCTGGAGAAACTGTTGAGAATAATACAAAAAAAGAAAAGAGGACATTCAGAAGCTTTTTTTTCATCAATAAAACAAAACGTATAGGTCCTGATCGCCGGCCCTGCACGAGGAAAATATGACCCTTCTACATTAAGATGAGTTTCATGAGCAGAACAACTGTCCCACCAGCACAAACATGCGGGTTCAGAAGCCTCCAAGGCATTAAAATAAACATGAAGTATTTTATTCTTAACATTTTAAGCCTCAGTAGCTAACGTAAACTGACCCGGTCATGTTCCTGTAGCTAGCTGCATATAGCCTCAGTAGCTAACGTAAACTGACCCGGTCATGTTCCTGTAGCTACCAGCACTTAGCCTCACTAGCTAACCTAAACTGACCCGGTCACGTTTCTGTAGTTAGCAGCACATAGCCTCACTAGCTAACCTAAACTGACCCGGTCACGTTCCTGTAGCTACTAGCACATAGCCTCACTAGCTAACCTAAACTGACCCAGTCACGTTCCTGTAGCTACTAGCACATAGCCTCACTAGCTAACCTAAACTGACCCGGTCACGTTTCTGTAGTTAGCAGCACATAGCCTCACTAGCTAACCTAAACTGACCCGGTCACGTTCCTGTAGCTACTAGCACATAGCCTCACTAGCTAACCTAAACTGACCCAGTCACGTTCCTGTAGCTACTAGCACATAGCCTCACTAGCTAACCTAAACTGACCCGGTCACGTTTCTGTAGTTAGCAGCACATAGCCTCACTAGCTAACCTAAACTGACCCGGTCACGTTCCTTATCCTACGGCATAAGTCACCGTTAAGTTGAATAACTTACGTGACACCGTGAACTTGCAGCGGCGACCGTAACGTTTCAATAAACCAGAGTTTTGTTTGGTTCTTCTCCGACAGGAGATTTATGAGCGCTGAGGCCTCCCTGGCGTGCAGATGTTTCTTAAACTGCGACACACAGCAAGTGCAGAAGCTGATGAACCGAGCATGCCCAAAACAGCCAATGTTTTGCTGTATAATAAGTAATTCACCGTTTTTAGACTGAAACTCCGTCCTTACAGGCCAATGCTTTGTTTCATTGTGATTTTGCAGATTTTTCAGGTCCTAATCTTTCTATAAAGGTGTGTTATTAGTATGTGGGCTGTTGTTAAGGCTCTGAATCATACAGGTTGAACAACTCGGGGACCACTCCACGAAGCATTTTTGGGGAATCTGACTCATAATCATGCTGGATGTTTATAGTCATGATCAAAATAAGGTATAAAGGTGATTTTGCAACAAAATTCTGAAAATAACCATATAAAATAACAAAAGTATTAGAACTCATTTGGGGTTCATACGACGACTTGAACACAGGGAACAAGAGGAACAGAAGGAAATTTAAAAAATAACCCATTGATAACATCAGGTCGACTCAGCATTGCATTAATGTTCATAAGAGCATTATGGTGAAATGTAAAATCATGCAGCTGAATGCATATTAAACAAAAACATGAGCTTTAATGTGGTCAAGTGACCGATTGGAAATCAGTCAACGCCACCATAATCTTTTGTCCACATAAACTTTCCTAAAAAGCACAATAATAGATATTCTGACACATGAATCTTACTAATTGGTTCTTGTTTGCATCCGTTTTGCTTACAAATGATGTTTACTCAGGAAAAGAAACGCAATCTGAGACTTTTTTTTTGGGAGACCTTTTGTCTAATTAATGACAAAGTTTGCCGTTCTACCCAAATATTCCCATCCTTGTAATTTTGTTGCAAGTTCACAAACTTTTCTTTATTTATTGTACTAGCAAAGACAAAGACTGCATTTTCCGCTGCAGCGGCCACTGAAGAGCTCCGTCAGCATGTTTTCCTGCTGCCGGGATATCGGAGGCCGATACGACCACCGGCATCCCATCCTCCCTCCCAGTTACACTAATTGGTTTGGCGGCGACTAATCTAATTGGACACTGAAGGTTAGTTATGTGAATCCACACGGAGCCAGAGGAAGAATATATTATATAGACGGTGAGGAAGACGAGGTAAGGAGAAACATCATTATATTACAGAGAGGGTGAGGAAGAGACATCATCATATTATAGAAAGGGTGAGGAAGAAAGATCATTATATTCCAGAGAGGGTGAGGAAGAAAGATCATCATATTGTAGAGAGGGTGAGGTATTGGAACGAGCTCGTGGATGGTGGAACGAGCTCCTGGATGGTGGAACGAGCTCCTGGATGGTGGAACGAGCTCCTGGATGGTGGAACGAGTTCCTCGATGGTGGAACAAGCTCCTGGATGGTGGAACGAGCTCCTGGATGGTGAAACTAGCTCCTGGATGGTGGAACAAGCTCCTCGATGGTGGAACGACTTCCTCGATGGTGGAACGAGCTCCTGGATGGTGGAACGAGCTCCTCGATGGTGGAACGAACTTCTCGATGGTGGAACGAGCTCCTGGATGGTGGAACGAGCTCCTCCATGGTGGAACGAGCTCCTGGATGGTGGATTGAGCTCCTGGATGGTGAAACGACTTCCTCGATGGTGGAACGAGCTCCTAGATGGTGGAACGAGCTCCTGGATGGTGGAACGAGCTCCTGGATGGTGGATTGAGCTCCTGGATGGTGGAACGACTCCCTCGATGGTGGAACGAGCTCCTAGATGGTGGAACGAGCTCCTGGATGGTGGAACGAGCTCCTAGATGGTGGAACGAGCTCCTGGATGGTGGAACGAGCTCCTGGATGGTGGAACGAGCTCATTAATGGTGGAATGAGTGTTGAATGCACATATTGTAAGTCACTTTAAAGCGTCACTTAAACAAAGAATGAACGAGCCCCCACATGTCTACAGTCACTTGGTGAGAGGGCTAAATACATTTACAAACCTTTACATTCAAACCAAAATGTTGCGTTCCTCTGATTCTACGTATTGTGTCTTTTTCACCACTAATCCAAGTGTTACTCACAACCTCTACATATTTCATCCATTTAAATGATTTTACCGAATTTATTTCTGTATTTGTTTTTTACTTTTTGGTGGTTGTGGACAAAGACAACGTTATATAACAGCAACCTGTCTCGTTAGCTCCCCTCTCAGGAGTCACTGCCAGAATCCAAAGAGATATATTATCTGGATGGTTGTTAAGAGGTGTTGATCAATACCAATGACTCACTGATTACTTTGCCAAGGGCTGGCCGACTTTACAAACTCAGAACAGTGTGAGAGTGAAGAAGAAAAAAAAAAGGTGTCACAGAATATTTGGCAGTTTGCACACAAGAAGAAAGACAGAATAAAACCTGTATTTTTTTTAAATACTCGCTGGACTCGATGCTGTTATTGACCCACAGGCCTCTCTGTCTCTTTAATGAGGCCTTGTGTGGTCAGCGGATGATGGAAACGCTCACAGACGAACGCGTGGTCTGGACGATCCATTTGTCCTCCTGCCTCATCTCAACACGCTGATCTGTCAGAGGCTGATTCGATTGCATCTCGGGGGAAGAAACAGGACGAGGAAGAGGAGGATTCCTCACTCCATTACCTCGACATTTTGCTTGTGTGGCAAATTGCAGCTCTTTGGTTCTTCCTGTTGCTTTCACTTCTCTATCTCGCTCTCTCTCAGAAATCCCTTACAGCTACAAGAAACTGGTTTTGGAGTCAAAAAAACTATGCAAAACTTGTAAAAACACAAGGATACATTTGCAACTTTGAGAAAAAAAGTGGGCAGGAGGAAGTATCCTGAGAAATTACTGCTGCGGAAATCGGTTAAAAAGGGCAAAAAAACAAAATGGCCACCATAAATCTATAATGTCTCATATCTTGACTATCACAAAGGATATTTGAATTATTTAAAATGCTGTTATACAGTTTTTGGACATCATTTAGAATAGATTACGACTTGATTGGATGCAATGATCATGGAAAAAAAAAATCCTGTTAATCAATCCTCGGCTCTTACCCACAGGTAAACCCAGAAAAGTATGCGTGTGTGTCATTTGAGATAATGCATCTGTCTTTTTTCTGTATACTCTTTATATTGGTGGCATCATCTATCCGTTTTAACTCCCAACTTCGTCGACGCTATAGACGCTCGGAGCCTGACGGCGACATCCGTATGAGACGTGAACCCATCCACGCCGTTGTTGGACAGTCGGAGAAACGGACGTCAAAGAAACAGCAAGAATGTCTGCTTGAGCAAAAAGTCATGGATGGATGGACGGGTCAAACGAAGGTATAGGACTCTCACCCAGGAGACCGGGGTTTATGTTCAGTAACTTTAACTAGTGTTGAATACGCAAACTACTTCTCAAAGGTAGTTATTTTTACGTAACAGACATCTTTAACTGAACTCAAACATATCTTTTCTTAATCAAGTTGCCTCATTAAAGTAGTCTTTTAAAGAAATTTTGTTGAAATTCTATGAATAAATGTTTAGTTTTGGAACTTAATTTGTGAATTCAGGGATGTATTTGACTAAATTGTTTCTTTTTTTTTGGCTTTGCTTTAAAAAAAGCAGAAAGTGTGTCTTGTGTATATTTTCTGAGTCGTGCATGGAACAGATAGTAGAGGCGAAACGCTGCCCCCTATTGGTTCAGAGCAGGTGGACAGAGCTTATAGATTTGCATATTGTTCATATTGTAATGAAACTAAACCGGTTTAAAACCCAGAAAGGACAATAGAGCATTTGACAGTAACCCATCAAAAGAACAAACACACACATTAAACTGCAAATCCACGATATTGAGTTTCTTGCACCTCGAACTTTTTTCTCCTTTTCTATCAGCAGACACCCGTGCCGGATTATCTTTCTTTTTTCTGACAGGAAAAAAAAGAAACCTGATAATGACAAATATTTCAATATTTGAACGTTTAATTTGGAGATAAGCCCATCCTCGTGGCGAGGCAATTAAAAAGCGTGAATGGAAACGACCGGTTTATCTTCACGAGGCATCGAGGGCGGCTGAAAAAGTGACAGGGCCACGGGACATCATCGCCGCAGGAGGAACAAAAGTCAGGGATTTGACATGGCAACAATAAGCGCTGCATATATATATATATATATATATATATATATATATATATATATATATATATATATATATATATATATATATGGAAGTTATTGCTCTATAGTGGATTATTTGGCTCCCCGTTATCCGAGTCTTTACACTTGATGAGGTCCTCGCTGCTATCTGCTGAGATAGCAGGTGTCAATGGAAACCAATTTGAGGCATCCAGCGCAAAGCAAGTTATTAACCCTCCCGCTAAAGAACTGTCTCTCTCTCTCTCTCTCTCTCTCTCTCTCTCTCTCTCTCTCTCTCTCTCTCTCTCTCTCTCTCTCCTCTCTCTCTCTGGGAAAAGCGAGTGAAAGAGAAAGAGAGACCGCTGAGCCGGACTGAGTCGCTCAAACCGCAGTTTCAGGATTGCAGCGGTATTCAATTAATATTCAACGTTGTCCAGTTAGAGAAAATGTCCTCATGCAAAAGATCCAGAACGTCACAATAACGTCAAACTTCAGCTCTGATTTAGTCCCATAAGTATTGACGTAGCCCAACAGTTGTAATAACTTCTGTGTAAAATCAACAACTGGCTGTCAAATCAAATAAAGAAAGTTAATCTGAATAATAGCTCAATATTTATTGTTCAAATTGAACTGGATGAACTGTAATTAAAAGATACTGTAATGATAAAAGGAAAATAACAGATGCAATGATGAATAAAGAAACTAAAAGGAAGAGAGAAAAAGGAAGCTTTAGCAAAATAAAGATTTGGGCTTTTGTCCCGCCGTACGGTCACTGTTATGTTGCTTCAACCTAACTAAGATGTTTTGTTGCCTCAACCTAACTACGATGTTATGTTGCCTCAACCTAACTAAGATATTATGTTATCTCAACTTAACTAAGATGTTTTCCAGTAGACGGAGGTTTAATAATACAATATCGTCAGGATCAGAGCCAAAAAATCATTAGGATCAGAGCCAAAAAAAACCTGATTGGGATCTTCCATAGATCCTTTTTTTTCTTAATTTCCTGTCAAAAGCAAATGGAGCATCTGCCAGGTGATATTTCTTCTTTTTCTCTGTTTTTCTGTTGACCTTATCGCAACTTTAATGACTTACCGTACTGGTGTTTAGCGTGCAAATGAAAATGTCAGCCCACCTGCTGCTCGTGCGCCATATTGACCCAATGCAACACCATTAGTCTCCGTCAGGAGCTCAGCGAGAGGGAAACACACCCGGGAACAAATCACTGCACAAATCGGACTAATTATCTGCCGTTCGCTCTTTTCCAGGCGAGAGCCTGAAAAATGTGTGTGTCCATCGGGGCGGAAAAAGGGGTGGGAATGCTTTTTTAAAACATCCTCATATTGTCGTTCTGTTTTCGTGTCAAAGCTGACTTTTTTTTTGGGCAAACAAACCAAGAGGAGGAAACAGGAAGCTATTCAGCATTATTAGTCCAAAATGTTTCTATAAACTTGTTCATCATAAAAACAAAGTGACAAACGGAGAGAAACAGGACAGAAAACGGTTTATTGAAGGTCTCATTTCGAGAGGATAGAATCTGTAGAAACATGGCGGCGCAACGTGGCGGACTGCTCTCGATGCTCGAAGCTAACGGAAACACGACAATGTGTAGTTCCAGGAGATTATAGACGAATAAAAACATTGTAATGAACATTGTATTTCGACATTGTGCACGCTGGCCACTTACAATTGATGACTGAGTGAATTTAGTCTCTCTTTTCCGCAGCTAAGCGAAATGTTCACAGGTACGGAGTTCGTTTAAAGGCAAAACGGACAATATTTAGAACCCAATCAATCTCGACACTTTAAATGTCAGAAGCCAAACCGCAGTGATCCTCTAATCAGCCTCGGCAATCAATCAGCGCTGTCGCTTTCAGTGGCTCGCAACGTCCCCGAAAAAACCTTGAAAAAAATACCCCGCCAAAAAAAACAACATCTCTTTAAAGCACCATACGGGGCCCCATTGGGCTCCACGCACCTTTTTTGTTTCGAGCATTGATATTGACAGATTTTCTCACCGTGCAATATCAAGCCAACCAGCGCTGCACATTCCCTGTAAAAGCCTTTAAATCTTAAAGCATCAGCCGACCCCATTTCATCCCCAACACACCATTTTTGTTGTTGCTGTTATTAACATGAATATCGACAGATTCTCCCAGCGAGGTGCATCCAGCTCGCCGGCGGCCGCGGCCCCCTCATCCATTCTCCTATCCTCCCGGTGCACACATCATCTGTTTTGGGCTCCTGAGCCATACATCACTGTGGCGGGGCCGAGAAAAGCTCTTTAAGTTGCATAAACACAATGTCGCCGGGGCGCCCACCGGCTGCCGGTGATGGATGGGGACCGCACACAGAAAAGAGAGGGTGGGATTCTTCCAGAAGACCAATTGACTGTCACTACTTTTCACTTTTCAGCGGAGAGGCCGCTCTGATCCCAGCTGATGGAGGGAAGTGAAGAGAAGTGGCCATTAGGTTTACAGCTGAATGTGACGCTTACAAATGGGTCTCATGGATAGAACGTAGATGAGAAGTGGACAAAGTCACCCGGACGCCACCCGCTGGTTTGTGGACTTTTGACGTTTTTACTAGTGACTGCATAACCATTCACGTGGCTAGCGACTAACGATACTAACGAACCTAACAAATCAAGTGTGTAGCGACTTTCTAACAAATCACAAGACTAGCAACTAACGATACTAACGAGTCAAGTGTGTGGCGACTGCCTAACGAGTCACGTGGCTAGCAACTCACGGACTAACTATGCTAACGAGTCAAGTGACTAGCGACTGCACAACCAATCACGTGACTAGCAACTCACAAGACTAATGATACTAACAAATCACGTGGCTAGCGACTAACGATATTAACGAACCTAACAAATCAAGTGTGTAGCGACTTTCTAACGAATCACAAGACTAGCAACTAACGATACTAACGAGTAACAAGCGACTACCTAACAAATCACGTGACTAGCGACAAACGATATGAACGATGCTAACAAATCACGTGACTAGCGACTAACGATATGAACGATGCTAACAAATCACGTGACTAGCGACTAACGATATGAACGATGCTAACAAATCACGTGACTAGCGACGAACGATATGAACGATGCTAACAAGTCAATTGTCTAGCGACTACCTAACAAAACATGTGACTAGCAACTCACAGGACTAACGATGCTAACCAGTCAAGTGATTAGCGACTTCCTAATCACGTGACTACAGACTTTTTCAACCAGAGGATCGGCGGTTCGATCCCCGACAAGTCCATTGTTGATGTGTCCTCGCACAAGACACTTAACCCGTAGCTGTGTCGGACTTTTAAAAAATAAATGAGCAAAAGCAGTTATTTTATTGTGTATTTTATTGTGCTTTCTTACCTGTTGTAATGTTTTGGCCCGTGATGGTCACTCTTGGTTCATTTATGGGTTTTTGGTTGTTTTTTTGAAACAACAATTTGTGATCTTTGTCTGTGATAAGTGGAATTATATGTCCCGACCCACACTCTCACTCGACATTATTACATTACACTCCTTTTTTATTGAAGGCAAATGTGCCAAATAGCCTTTGAACTCAAACTCCTGCAACACTTTAATATTGTATGAGCTGCAGGAAGATTAAAATGTACTGTATGGTGCAGATAAAATGCTGTTAATCAGTAATTTCTAGAGGTTTGGTAGGTGTTCTTTTGGACTTTGCAATGAAACACACCTTTGTGTTGCAGGTGAAGCGTTTAACAGAGGAGGAGTCCCAAAGCTCCGCCGCTCACCTGAGACAAACAGTTTGTGCTTCTTCTTCACTAGAGAGACACACGGACTGAAAGAGAGACGATCAGATTCAGAGTCCTGAAAAACTCTGTTTTCAGCGTCGAGCACCCATTCGGTCAGTATGTTTTTTTTTGTTTTTTTTTTACTCTTTTTCAATTCCAATCCACTTCCACCATCTAAACGGAGCTGCTGTTGCCGTGACAACACAAGCCATTGGCTGCTTTTCTGACAGTGCGAGCTTCTCCGGCGCTCAGAAGGACACGTACGAGTGCAGGCGCTTTATTAATGCGGTTATTAATGTGAGCAGGCGCCGTGAGTTACGGACGTGAAGCTTTCTTTCATTTCTCACCGAGGTCCCACGGCTCTGGAACCAAATCACAGCACAAATACGACAAATTAATTTAAAATTTCAAACAAATGTTGTTGGTTTTTTTGCTCAGAAATCTGTTTAATCGTGTATCCCAAATGTTTCCAGCAGAGACATTTTAACGGGTTTTAGTCAAAGTTATGTTTTCATTTCGGTCGCCCGTGAATGACGTCACATTGACGGCGTCACGACTGAACTTTGTGTCCAGGTTTTAAGCCACATTTTTACGACACATTTATTTTAGATCTTGATGGATTTTCACTTTTTATTTTAAACCGGGTGAAAGATTTTAGTCATCGTACTTCTGGATCAGTCAAAAACACAATCGGGATGAACATGTGCGCACAGCAATCAGACTTTAAAAAAAGAAATGAGAAAAAGCTGTTCTTTTATTGTGTATTTTATTGTGCTTTCTCGCCTGTTGTAATGAGTTGGCCACTGTTATGGTCAATTTGGGTTCATTTATGTTTTGTTTTTTTTGTTTTTTTTAATCCTGTACAACACTTTGTGACCTTTGTCTGTGATAAGTGGGATTATGTGTCCAGACCCAGACTCTCACTAATCTCATCTGGTTTTCTGTGATCTTTGCTGGACATTATTACATTACACTCCCTTTTTATTGACGGCAAATGTGCCAAATAGCCTTTGAACTCAAACTCCTGCAACAGTTTAATATTATTTATGAGCTGCATGAAGATTGAAATGTACTGTACGGTGCAGATGAAATGCTGTTAATCAGTAATTTCTAGAAGTTTGGTAGATGTTCTTTTGGACTTTGCAATGAAACACACCTTTGTTTTACAGGTGAAGCGTTTAGCAGAGGAGGAGGGAGCCATGACTCATGTACTTTCTGTGTTTCAGCTTCACTCAGAGACAACATGGCTTCCAGATCAAAGGAGGATCTCTGCTGTCCGGTCTGTCAGGATGTCTTTAGAGATCCTGTTATTCTGTCATGTAGCCACAGCTTCTGTAAAGACTGTCTGAAGAGATGGTGGAGAGAGAAACATACTCAGGAGTGTCCAGTTTGTAAGAGAAGATCTTCAAAGGATGTACCACCTTTAAACCTGGTGTTAAAGAACCTGTGTGAGTCCTTCTTACTGGAGAGAGACCAGAGAGCTCCAGAGACTCTCTGCAGTCTGCACTCTGAGAAACTCAGACTCTTCTGTCTGGACCATCAGCAGCCAGTGTGTCTCGTCTGCAGAGACTCAGAGAAACACACCGACCACAGAATCAGACCCATCGATGAAGCTGCTCAGAATCTCAAAGAGGAGCTCCAGAGATCCCTGAAGCCCTTAAAGAAGAAGTTAAAGGTCTTTAAACAAGTCAAAGTGAAGTCTGATCAAACAGCAGAACACATAAAGGTCCAGGCCCGATGCACAGAGAGGAAGATTAAGGATCAGTTTAAGAAGCTTCACCAGTTTCTGGAGGAGGAAGAGGAGGCCAGGATGGCTGCACTGAGGGAGGAAGAGGAGCAGAAGAGTCAGATGATGAAGGTGGAGATGGAGGCTCTGAGCAGAGAGATAGCAGCTCTTTCAGACACAGTCAGAGCCACAGAGGACGAGCTGAGAGCTGAAGACGTCTCATTCGTCAACAACTACAAGGCTGCAGTGGAACGAGTCCAGCAGCGCCCCCTGCTGGAGGATCCACAGCTGCTCTCAGGAGCTCTGATAGACGAGGCCAAACACCTGGGCAACCTGACCTTCAACATCTGGAACAAGATGAAGGACCTGGTCTCCTACACTCCTGTGGTTCTGGACCCAAACACTGTTCATCCAGAACTCATCCTGTCTGAAGATCTGACCAGTGGGACACGCGGAGAGAGACAGAAGCTTCCTGATAATCCAGAGAGGTGTGACTATTTCTTCTCTGTTCTGGGCTCTGAGGGATTTAACTCTGGGACTCACAGCTGGGATGTCGAGCTAGGAGAGAGTACACACTGGTCAGTGGGTGTGTTAGCAGAGTCTGTCCAGAGGAAGGGAAGCATACAGTCTGGATTATGGATAATAGGGTTCTCTAAAGATAAATACTCATCATGGTCACCATCAGCAGTCACTGATCTCGTCGTGCAGAAGAAGCCTCTGAGGATCAGAGTGTATCTGGACTGGAACAGAGGAAAGCTGTCGTTCTCTGATCCTGATACTAACACACACATATACACCTTCACACACACTTTCACTGAGAAGATGTTTCCATACATTGACACTGTGGATAAAGTGAAGATCTCACCACTGAAGGTCTGTGTGTCAAAGCAACAGGTCTGATAGAGACTTTAGTTTGAAGGAGGTGATTATCAGTCATTCACCTCTTTAACATATAAATCCTGTGTTTTCTCTTTTTAGCAGCAAACATGAACCTTTCTGCAGTCGTCAGTTTAAACTGCGTTGCTTTAAGCTGCTTTATGACTTCATCTTGTTCAGATTCATTGACATAACATCATCTAACAGTCCAAGGTCTGAGCTTTGATTGGTCACCAGGCTGTGATTCATGATATCTTCATCTCCAGCAGAACCTCTGTCTTCACTGACTGTTCCCTTTACGTTTGTTTCTTCTACAACTATCATGTTTTTTTTTTCGATTTCAGTTAAAAAGAAAATATAATAGGAGTGATTATTGACAGGATGATCAACATTATTATTTAACATTAGTATTGATGATGGGAAGATATCAGCACTGAAGCTGTGTCATAAAACATCATCCACAGTCTTTATCAATTATCAAACTAAATAATTCTTTAGTTTGATTATTACACACATTGTGTTCCTGAATGAGTTTACTTTGAACTAAAATGTTGAATCTAGTTCCTCTGCAGCCGATCATGGAAGAAACAGAGTTTTTTTTACAGTGGTGATTATTATACAAACTTGTGATCTAATAACAAAATTATCAACAAACCAGGAAATCCCTGCAACACGTTTGCTGTGAACTCAGCATTAGCCTTTGCCATGATTATGGACTTGACTTCCTCACATGCGTTCATGATCATCTCCTGCTCCTCATCGGAGAAGAAAGAAGCTGTTCTTCTGAGTTTGTTTGCCGTTGTAGCGTTAGAACATCATGGTGTCAGCGCTCGAATATTTCCCCTTCTGAAGAGGAACAGACACGAGTAATCATCCAGATGACCGACGTCTGGTTCAAATTAACGAGAGTGTTTGAGGGCGTTCAGCCATCAGTACACACATACAGAGTACATAGTACACACATCCATACATGTTACATAGTACATACATACAGAGCACATATGTTGTAATGTTCTGAAAATTGTTCTTGAGAAAACGAAACTGAAACTGAAACATGCACATTGTGGAAACATTGTGAATAGTTAGTTTTTCTTTTTACTACATATTTTGACTCAAATAAAAAACTAAAAACTGTTGTAATATTTATTTTTCATGTGCACACACCCTATGGAGCTTCATCTGCAGTATGAAGTCATTCCTCAGCTTATTTAATCTCAGTCTCTCTCATGTTGATGAAAGTAGTGACAGACAACACTTCTACTCAAAAAACGAGAATAAAGAATTTGGTATTAAACATTTATTTACATTCATCTACAATTATATTCATATATTCCATTGCTTTTGTGAACTTAAGACCTTTGGTAAACCAGTTTCCATCACCAGAACAGTTCATCCACATGAGTAAAGTTATGTTTTCACAAGAGATATGAAGAATTTAAAAAATAAAGTTCTAAATTTTCAGCTTTAGGGTCTTATTATTACTTTACACTTGTGCCTTATGACAATGGTGCCTCATTATACAGAGAGCTGAGACTGTTCTGCAATGTTTGATGTAACACATGGTATATATCTCCTATGCAAGTTCCTTTAAAAGGTCAATTTAAGAATTCATTTGTATCCTCTTTGGGAAATATGTACTAATTATAGTACATATTTCACACAGAAGTTTTTGTGATATTTACTTTATTTTCTTTGGAAGGAAACGTTTCCTGCCGAATTGAAATCTGTGAACACGACAGAGGCTCTTCGGGGTCTCTCGCTGTCGGCTGTGAACCGGCTCAGAGACTCTGATGTCTCCCCTCGTACGGCTCAGCGGGCATTACAGGGAGTATTACTAACTGATTGGTAAATACTCTGAATCCAGTCGGAGTCGGGAGAGAATTAGTGTGCAGAGGAAAAGTCCTCGTGTGGCAGAGAGACTTCTTATCTGTCGCAAAAAAAAAAAAAAAGGAATAGGAAATGCTGACTGACTTCTGGTGAGTGATTTTATTAATCTTAAGTGCATGAATGAATAAATAAATGCTCATAATTATTGTGAATATTCTGCCCTGCCTTTCGTGTGGCTTACGCTGCGTTCACACCAAAACAGTTGAGAATATCCGCAACGCTTTTTCGCCCGATTTTACTCGCTAGTTACCAGCACATAGCTTCACTAGCTAACGTGAACTGACCCGGTTACCTTCCTGTAGTTACTAGCACAAAGCCTCACTAGCTAACCTAAACTGGGGTGCGGCTACGTTAGCCCAGAATTACCGGCACATAGCTTCACTAGCTAACGTGAACTGATCCGGTTACGTTCCTGTAGTTACTAGCACAAAGCCTCACTAGCTAACCTAAACTGGGGTGCGGCTACGTTAGCCCCGAGTTACCAGCACATAGCTTCACTAGCTAACGTGAACTGACCTGTCACATTCCTGTAGAAGGATGGCGGTGACGACGGGCGAGGTTCTCAACGCTGATTGGCTTTCGCAACTAAGCGTTGAACGAATTTTTCACCAAAGTTGAAATATTTCAACCCCAGCGAAAAAGGCGAATATTCGCACCAGTTTTTCGGCCGGCGAAAAATTTGCTTTTTTGCGCCCATTCGCGTCTGTGCATTGACTTTACATGTAATCTACTCGCGTGAATATTTCAAAACTCTTTAGGTGTGAACACAGCATTAGACAGATCGTGAACTTGGTTCCTCCAAAGAAACCAAATAGGATCTTTGGATTTGAAGATCTGCACCTGAACTGCCCTCAAAATAGTCTGCCGGCAAAACAAGAAAAAGCTGCGGCCGTTTTGCGACTTTACAGGTAGAAATTGGAGGTTTATAAGGATATGGATTGCTTCATTAGATTCCCACAAGCCCTACGGTTACGTAGATGTGTTTGTTAGTGAAATCCGACTTTGTTAAGGGGAACTTATAATGAGTTTAGTAAAACGTTACAGTCCCTGCAGCAAGTTCACAGAGTTACGTAAGTACTTAAATTTAATTGTATATGTATATTCTCACAAGGGTTTCAGTATTGTACCACTTTGGATTAAGTTAAACTACCGGGTCACGATGACGAAAAAGTCACGACGCCGCATGCAAAGGTCGGACTGCGTAACACATTTTCAACACAACAAAGTTTGGATCAAATGTGGCTGATTCATTGTATTTAATATTTGCACTTCATGGACAAAATCCAGAGTGACGAAGCTAAACTTTGTCTCTTTTTAAAAATATATATATATACATATCATTTCTTACGCTGCAGCTTTCAGGGAGGCGCATGCCCTGCAAACACACAACTTAAAAGGGACATTTTAGGGAGAGAAAACGCCCGCTCATGTTTTTATGCATCGCGATGCGCTGAAGTAACAACATTAGCAGAGGCGGAGCGATGAGCCGAGGATCAGAGGATATATAAAGTGTATATATATATATATATATATATATATATATATATATATATATATATATATATATATATATATATATATATACACACTTTATATATATATATATATACACTTTATATATATATATATAAAGTGTATATATATATATATATATAAAGTGTATATATATATATATATATATATATATATATATATATATATATATATATATATATACTTTTGGTTTCATGGGAGCATGAACAGTCTGCTGCTATATATGTGTGTGTGTGTGTGTGTGTGTGTACATGTATTCGACACTTATCAAGAGGACGCGTTTCCTCTGCCACTTCCTGTCGTCTTTGTTCTCCTGTTCATCCTCCTCCTCTTCCTCATCCTCTTCCTCTCTTCCTCCTCCTCCTCATCCCCTCACACCTCTTTTGTTAGGGAGGTAGAATTTATCAACAGTTGTTGTCAACAAAGACTCCGTTGAAAGATGAAAGATGGATTTTTTTTTCCAGACAAAAACAACTTGAAGGATTTCCTCCAGGAAGCAGAAACATGACGACGTGTTCCAGATGCTCCATGAATAAAAAACACACATACATATATGTATATATATACATTTATACATATATATATATATATATATATATATATATATATATATATGTATATATATATATATATATGTATATATATATATATATGTATATATGTATATGTATACATATATATGTATATATATATATATATATGTATATATATATATATGTATATATGTATATATATACATATATGTATATGTATATATATATATATGTATAAATGTATATATATACATATATGTATATATGTATATATATACATATATGTATATATGTATATATATACATATATGTATATATGTATATATATATATATATATATATATATATGTATATATGTATATATATACATATATGTATATATATACATATATGTATATATATACATGTATATACACGTATATATATATATACACGTGTATATATATATACACGTATATATATACACACATATATATACATATATATATATACACACACATATATATATATATATATATATATATATATATATATATATAAATAATCAGATTTGGAGACGTTTAAATGCAGTCTAGAACTTTCTCTCATCACTCCATCCTTTCATCATCCTTTCATCCATCCATCAACCCTTACTACCTTCATCACTCCCTTCATCCTTTCATCCTTACTACCTTCCATAGATCAATCCCTCCTTCCATCCTTCCCTACAACCTTACTACCTTCCATCACAGCTCCTTCCATCCCTCCCTCCATCACTCCATCCATGCATCCTTTCGTACATCCTTACTACCTTCCATCACCTCCATGCTTTATCCATCCTTCCATCATCCTTTTCATCCGTCCATCCATCCATACTTCCATCACATGGGATGGAGGGAGTGATGGAAGAATGGAGGGAGCCTCCATTCTTCCATCACTCCCTCCATCCCTCCTTTCATCATCCTACCTTCTTTAGATCACTCCCTCCGTCCATCCATTCTTCCCTGCATCCTTCCATCCGTACTACCTTCCATCACTTCCTCCATGCTTTTATCCATTCTTCCGTCATCCTTTCTTCCCTCCATTAATCAATCCTCACCACCTTCCCTCCATCCATCACTCCTTCCACCCTTACCACCTACCATCACTTTATCCATTCATCCTTTCATCCATTCTATCTTCCATAGATCACTCCTTCCATCCATTCTTTCCCGCATCCATTCATCCTTACTACCTTCCATCTCCTCCATGCTTTATCCATTCTTCCATCACTCTATCCTTCCATCATCCTTTCATCCATCCATCAATCCTGACTACTTTCCATATCGCTCCCTCCATTCGTCCTTCCGTCCATCCGTCCATCACCTCCTCCATACTTTTATTTATTCTTGCATCATCCTTTCATCGTTTCACCGATCAATCCTCACCACCTTCCCTCCCTCCCTCATCCATCCTTCATCCTTCTCTTCCGGTCCCCCTTTCAGCTGCTGACGTCTTCTTCGTGACAGAGTGTGAAAGCAGACGCTGAGTTGTGTGTTCAGAGGAGCTGAACCCTGGAGGTGTTCCTCTGTTTCTGTGAATGAGAGAGAGAGAGAGAGAGAGAGAGAGAGAGAGAGAGAGAGAGAGAGAGAGAGCGTAACTCAGAGCGGAGCGACGGAGCGACAGCGCTGCACTTCTTCTGGGTAACAGATGGCCGGAGCGGCTCAGACGTTTGATAACACTTTTGCTCGTAGCTTTGCGGTCGGCGGGGATTTTTCTTGGCGGCGTTAAAAAGGAGATTTACAGCACAAGAGGAGAACATGGCGGAGCAGCCGGGGACGGCTTCAGACTTATTTACAGAGTTGTCAGCGATGGAGGAACGAAACGCTCCGTCAACTGTATTCTGTCTCTGCCATCGTTCATCCGCAGCGTTTGTTCTAAAGCAGCTGTTGTGCCGTCCTGATGCGTAGCGGGACGCTAGCGCGTGGCAGCTACCTGTTCGCCGTCGCCATGTTGAGAGCCGCTGAGAGGCAATCATCGTGCTCCCCATGTTGTATGTTGCACCTTTTAAAACAATGTGGTAAAACATCGTGATTATGAGTAAGATTCCTCCCGAAAATGTTTTTCTAACATGTACGGACGTGTTCGGACATGGTCTTCTGATACGTTAAGGCATGTTCATCTGACATGTTCTGACATGTTGGGACATGTTCTTCTAACATGTTCTGACATGTCGGGACATGTTCTTCTGACATGTTCCGACATGTTGGGACATGTTCTTCTGACATGTTCTGACATGTTGGGACATGTTCTTCTGACATGTTCCGAAATGTTGGGACATGTTCTTCTGACATGTTGGGACATGTTCTTCTGACATGTTCCGAAATGTTGGGACATGTTCTTCTGACATGTTGGGACATCTTGGGACATGTTCTTCTGACATGTTCCGACATGTTGGGACATGTTCTTCTGACATGTTCTGACATCTTGGGACATGTTCTTCTGACATGTTCGACATGTTGGGACATGTTCTTCTGACATGTTTGGACATGTTGGGACATGTTCTTCCGACATGTTGGGACATGGTCTTCTGATACGTTAGGGCATGTTCTTCTAACATGTTCTGACATCTTGGGACATGTTCTTCTGACATGTTCCGACATGTTGGGACATGTTCTTCTGACATGTTCTGACATCTTGGGACATGTTCTTCTGACATGTTCGACATGTTGGGACATGTTCTTCTGACATGTTTGGACATGTTGGGACATGTTCTTCTGACATGTTGGGACATGGTCTTCTGATACGTTAAGGCATGTTCTTCGGACATGTTCTGACATGTTGGGACATGTTCTTCTGACATGTCCCGACATGTTGGGACATGTTCTTCTGACACGCTAATATAACGGCGGCTGCTCGTTATATTAGCGGTTCATTATAATGAACCCATATTCACGCGATAGGAATGGGTAGTAAAGACAACATTTTGTTGACTTCCTGTAAATTGAGTTATGATTAGTTTGGATTAGTTTCACAGGCGAGTAGAGGCCGGTGGAGGAGCTCAAGGACAGAAACCGTTTTGGTTTCATCCGTGTGAGTTCATCCTGTCATCTTTGCCGTTAATTCCATTGTCTTACATGATCTCAATATTTGTGTTCAAAGTAGCATCATTTGCCCGTAAAAGGCCTGAAACAGTCACCGCTAAAAGGTCTTTCCCGCCGAATCAAATTGAGCCGGAATTAGATATTTTCTAATTATCCGCGACAATTACCGAAAGCTATTAATTATGCTTTTGTTCTCCGGGATTTAACAGCCGCGTCGGGTCGCTTGCCATTCGGAGCTTCTCGACGGTTTTCATTCGGCCTCATCTCCCCTCGGATACAATTTCACGGCTGAGAAAGCGTGGCGTCTTTAATTGAACGCGGGGCGTGGAGTCGCCCTCAGTGAGTAGATACGACTCGTTTATGAATCACAATAGTTTATTAGAACCTGTGAAGGATCTACGGAGTGGAGCGAGGAGAGGGGAAAATAAAGTGACGAAAAGCAGAACAAAGAGACGATGAATGGACGCGTCGGGTCAAAGGTCAGTTCTTTGCTTCCGCGGCTTGAGATACTTCACAAACGATTCCAGCGATTGCCTGAACTCGGTGACGGGAACTCTTTCCCTCCTGAAGTGGAGATTTGCTTTGAGGTTTCTGACTGTTTGAGGTTCGGTTGTTCCAGAGAGGACGAGGGTTCAGAAGGCACTGCGGGGATTTCTCTTATTTATGAAAAGTTTCACAAACTCGCCCCAAAACAAAGAAAATAAAACCTTTTTTTCTTCCCTTTCCACCGATAAGCACAGACACTCGTGTGGGAGTGGATTGACTTTAAGGATATAGAAGAGAAAGAAGTCCCGGACCAACCTTCTGCTATTGCGAAATCCGACGAAAAGCTTTGCTGAAGCAACGTGTTGAGTTCGGTTCATTCGGTTGCAGCAACGCGGCAACGCTTTGTCCTTCACATGAAACATCAGACACCAAATGACAAAAATATTTACAAAGAGGAATCTAAGAGCCAAAGAAATACAAAACAAACAAGGTCAAATAGAAGAAGATGGGACTGAAATACAAGAATCAAAGAGACGATGTGGCGGAGGAAATGATTTGATAAAAAGGGAAAAGTCTTCTTTGGTTTCAAAGAAACTTTTCAAAAATGACGGTATGCCCAAATCTGACAATAATTGCCGTAAAAAAAAGTGATTTTGTCCATTTTTTAACCAAACGACACAGTTTTATAACTGAAACTCCTTCCTAACATGCCAATTCTTGGGATGTTGGAGATTACAATTCTTTAGGTCCTAATCTTTCCACGAAGGCTGCTGCGAACAGGAAAGTCTTCTTTGGTTTCAAAGAAGTGAGAGTAGCAGCTGACCTGCAGTTTTCTGTCACTTTGTGACATACATGAAGCTTAAAAACTGGACGCTGCTCCTCCGTGGTCTTTACTGAGAACATCTTTGGACGCCATCTTTGGAAACTTTTTGCAAAAAGCACTTTGCAACCGCAGCGTTGATTACGTTCATTTAAGATTTCTCGAATGTCGATACCCAGCGTGCCTGAATCGGACAATGTTTTGCCATAAAATAAGTCATTTTGTCCATTTTTTTAACCGAACGTCACAGTTTTAAGACTGAAACTCCTCCCTAACGTGCCAATGCTTTGTTGTTTTGTGTATTTACTGATTGTTTGGGTCCTAATCGTTTCCAAAAAGGCTGCTTCAAACAGGAAAGTCTTCTTTGGTTTCAAAGAAGTGAGAGCAGCGGCTGACTTGTAGTTTCCTGTCACTTTGCTCCAGATGTATATGGAGCTTAAAAACTCGAGAGGAAAAAAAAAAAACCTTTTCGCAAAGAGCACTCGGCGGGTGATCGTCCGAACCGTCCGTCCATCAAACTCCTGAGAAAAGCTTCCAGTGCCTTTTGCTCTTCCGTCAATGGAGAAACACTCAATGGAGTTGTGACGTAGCCGACGCAGCCTCCACGCTGCGACCTCATCAAGAGCCGCCATTGTTGTTGAGGACGAACTTTCCCCGACCTGAAAAGGCACGAAAGAACCGCTCAGAGTCGTCGCGATCAATCTGTCGCTCCTTCTTTTCTCTTTAAAATCCCCACGCTGTACGGAGGTACTCTTTCTCTCTCTCTCTCATATCTGAGCCTCACCTTATCTCCGTTTCTCTCGCTCCGGCTCTCCGACTGGCTTTTCCCTCTCCGTTAAACCTTTTAACAATCACGTTTTCCAGCAGCTGGATCACGTTATCTGCGGAGGCCCACGCTGCGTGAGACACTTCAGACCTCGGGGTGGAGAACAAAGAGGGTGACGCACTTCAGCGAGCGGCGGGAGAGACGAGGATTATTGTAGCCGGAGATCCGGATCTCTCTCGAATATATATTCACTTGAACTGGAGACGTCTGACATTTATGTCACTCGGGGTTTCTGAGCGGTTTGTTCCAACGCATCCTCGGCAAACAGCGGGGGAAACACCCGGAGTCGGAAGCCCGATGATGCGCGTCTTCCTCCAGCTCGCTGGGTTAAGCAGCGAGCCCTCGGCGTCTATTCTCGGACGAAATAAAAGAACATTTCTTTTAAACGTTTCCTCAATTATCTCCGCAGCCGCAGAGTTGATGAGATTCATTTAAATGTCTAAATGACCGTAACCCTTCTGAGAAGAGACCTGTGGTTAAAAACAAAATGAAAGGAAACGTTAAGTTTAGGTATTTATGTAAACTTGCCGCGGCGATCGTAACTTTTCACTTAGAAACCCGCTATTAGTACCTGTAAAGTCAGAAAACGGTACGTTTATGAGTGCTGAAGCCTCCCTGGTCCGGTCCATAACAGCGTCAAACATCACAGGCGGAAGCTGCTAAACATTTTGATACCCAGCATGCCCCAATCGAACAATGTTTTGCGATAAAATAAATCATTTTTCCATTTTTGAACTGAATTACATAGTTTTTTTGACTGAAACTCCTTCCTAACAGGCCAATGCTTTGTTTTATTCTGATGTTTGTCGCAGATTTCTGATTCTTTAAGTCCTAATCTTTCCACAAAGGTGTGTTATTAGTATGTGGGCTGCTGTTAAGGCCCTGAACCATACAGTTTGAACAACTCTGGGACCGCTAGCGGAGGCATTGTTGGTGACTTTTGCTCACATCATGCTGGATGTTTATGATCACAATATGGTATAACAGTGATTTTGAAAACTCATTTGGGTTTCATATGACTACTTGAACACGGGGAACAAGAGGTATGTGAGTTTTTAAAGTGGTAACATCTAGTAACTGATATTTCATATGATATTTTGGTTTTTATCGACTCCTTATGATCAAGTTTTCACATGAAAGCCTCCCTGACCGTGTTAAAATCACACCGATTGACATATTTTTAAAAATGTAGGCTTAGAGATCAATTTTAAAATCTAAAGACTCAAAACTCAGCTTCTTTTTCCGATAACTTGGAACGCTACAGCCTTCTATTATTAATTGAAATCCCTGACGTTGAAAAGTGAGTTGCAAGGAGAATTTCTTCCCGTGACTTTCGTCCCGTCAGCTGAAACTAAAACTAAACGACATCAAGCGGAGATCTAACGAGTTACGGGTGTGAAAGCCGCGGCGCGCGCTGGAGGCTCTTCTTCCAACGCACGCTTCACTTTTCAATCACGTTTTCATGATTTCAGATGTGAAAATGATCGCTTTACGCACGAAATGTCCAAAGATCATGTCGTCTGGCGTCGGACGACAAAGCTTTTTGTCTTTTTAATCAAACGGCATCGATCAGTTGATTGGACAAAAGACTCCGCCCCCTCGGGGATCTCAAGGCGGGCCGTCAGCGTCCTTCAAACGACCGGCGCCGACGTCCACCTCAATGATCCTCACTCTCACTGGGAGGAGGAGGAAGAGGAGGAAAAGGAGGATGAATCAAGTTTCATTGGAATCAGTCTGTGAAATATTTCAATGAGAATCACAGATATCGACGTCATGACACTCGAGGAAACGTCAGCGAATTATCACACAAGACTCAAGTGTTTCTATCACGAGAGGAAGAACGACAGCTAACCGCTAACGGAGCTACAGTTAGCTGTTAGCTGGCTAATGGTCGCCCACCGACTTCCGCTTCAAGTTATCAAAAGCTTGAGGTTTCGTTGGACGGCGTGGGAGTGGCGACGGCTATTTCATCTGGTTCTTCGGCTCCTTTATCGGCTCGTTAACAAGCGAGGAAGAGGAAGAGGAAGATGTGAAAGTAAACACAATCCCTGAGTCGGTCTCCAGGTGCAGCAGGTGGGGGAGGAAGACGTGCATCTGAAATATTTACAGAATGTCACTGAAAGACGAAGAAGTGGAGGAAACGAAACAGAAAACACAGCAAGTTGTTTTCTGAAAGTTCATAATCATGCTGGATGTTCATAGTTATGATCAAATTATGGTATAAAGGTGATTTTTATTGAAAATATACATTTTATTCCCAAGAAAATTCTAGAAAGAAATCATAGAAACTAACAGAAGTATTCATGACGTTTCATAAGGTTTTCATGATATTTTCATGATGTTTTCATGATATTTTCCTGATATTTTCATGATATTTTCCTGATATTTTCATAATCTTTTCATGATATTTTCATGATGTTTTCCTGATATTTTCATAATCTTTTCATGATATTTTCGTAATCTTTTCATGACATTTTTATGATGTTGTCATGATGTTTTCAGGATATGATCATAATAGTTTCATGATATTATCATGATGTTTTCATGTCGTGGAAAGAAAAAGCATACAAACTCTAAAACCACAGCCTAAAAAAACACAAAGAAGACACCTCATAATAAAACTAACGATAAAAACACATTAAAGCTGACTCAGAGTTCTGGTCGGACGCTGCGTTCGTCCCGGTTGTTATTAATAATTCCCGCTGGACATTTTTTCTTTTCCCATTTCAGAGGCAACAAAAGGAGATTCAATCTGCCCCCGAAAAACTTCCACTCAGACTGCTGAGGAGGCGGCTTCCCACCACCGTCACTATCTCCTTCCTCTGCTCTCTTTTTGGGCTTTTTTTCCCATGCTTTGTGGCTGACTTTGTGTTTCCTGTATGTGTGAGTGTATGCGTGTGTGTGTGTGGGTGGAAGAGATGAGTTGTTTGTGCCATGCTCCTTTTAAATCAAAGGCGAAGAGGAAGGCTGTGCTTTAATCATATTTCACGCCGACCTCACTTATCTCCCTCGCCTGTTGTTTAAGGCCTGTCACTGCAGATATATCGGCCGGCGTTTGACTGCTACGGCATGGTGGAGTTCGGAGGCTATATGCACACACACACACACACACACACACACACAGAGCCTAGAGTGCATGCATATTCTATATTAATGTCGTCTCAAACACACACAGAGAACAAATTATGTAAAAGGGGAAAGAAAAAAACCCACAAGTCAGAAGTGCAAAATGGCCGACAGGACGATGTGAAGTCGGACTGTGTTAACATTTTCTTGGAAAATGCCAAGGTCTCACTTTTTTCTGTAGCGAGCAGGAGGTCAGGCCTGCTGTTCATTAAGTGTTTCTGTGACAGCACACACACACACACACACACACACACACACAGGAAGAAAGAAGGTCACAGCGACGAGGTTCTGACCTGAAAGCTGCTGATTCGGAAATTTGCACTGAAAATCCTTGAAAATAAAGATGGAGGCAGCTTCAGCGAGAGCAGGCGGGAGGCTGAGGCGCATGACATCGATCTGCATTCTCTCTTCTGACCAGCAGGGGGCGACTACTCTGGTTGTATAGAAGTCTATGCTTCATGTGTTGAAGCTGCATTCTCTCTTCTGACCACAAGGGGGTGACTCCTCTGGTTGTATAGAAGTCTTTGCTTCATGTGTTGAAGCTGCATTCTCTCTTCTGACCACAAGGGGGTGACTCCTCTGGTTGTATAGAAGTCTTTGCTTCATGTGTTGAAGCTGCATTCTCTCTCCTGACCACCAGGGGGCGACCAGTGTTGCTAACTTGGCTGAAATACCTGCTACAATATACAATATTTGATTTTTCAATGCATTTTTATATTTGTATTATTTCATAGCATAATAGATAAGTTTCGTTTTTTACAGCCGATTGTGACCTGTAGACATTTGGGGAAATACTTGCTTGGTGTTCGTGCCTCATAAATCCTGAAATTGATTTATGTTCCCATGAAGCCGTGTTGCACGACGCCTGCAATGCTTCATACGTGTGATGCTGTTGTGTTCGCTGTCGATTGCGTGAAGGCCACTTTGTTTGTTATCGCGGTTCATTAATTTCCTCGGTGATTACTCTGTGCTGTTCATTAATTCATAGCAAATTAATTGACAGCAGTAATTAATTACATTTTGGCTTTGGGCTTCAGTACTTTGCAGACATGTGAAACAACAACAGGTCTTTTTTTGCTTTTGTTGCACGGCTGCTGAGTTACACCTGTCGACTTAAAGATATTATAGTTTGTACTGCAGGAAGTAGTTCATGAAGTTTATGTTCGAAAGCAGAAATAAATGTCCATTATACACTCAACATGCATTCTCTCTCCTGACCACCAGGGGGCAACTCCTCTGGTTGTATAGAAGTCCATGCTTCATGTGTTAAAGCTGCATTCTCTCTCCTGACCACCAGGGGGTGACTCCTCTGGTTGTATAGAAGTATATGCTTCATGTGTTAAAGCTGCATTCTCTCTCCTGACCACCAGGGGGCAACTCCTCTGGTTGTATAGAAGTCTATACTTCATGTGTTAAAGCTGCATTCTCTCTCCTGACCACCAGGGGGCGACTCCTCTGGTTGTATAGAAGTCAATGCTTCATGTGTTAAAGCTGCATTCTCTCTCCTGACCACCAGGGGGCGACTCCTCTGGTTGTATAGAAGTATATGCTTCATGTGTTAAAGCTGCATTCTCTCTCCTGACCACCAGGGGGTGACTCCTCTGGTTGTATAGAAGTCTATGCTTCATGTGTTAAAGCTGCATTCTCTCTCCTGATCACCAGGGTGCGACTCCTCTGGTTGTATAGAAGTCTATGCTTCATGTGTTAAAGCTGCATTCTCTCTCCTGGCCACAAGGGGGTGACTCCTCTGGTTGTATAGAAGTATATACTAGCGAGCTGGTTTTATTATCTTACATAAAACAAGAATAGAAACACATTTCTGACTTATTTGCAAAAGCAGCATTATAAATAAAGATGAATATATTACATGTACGAGTACTGTTTGGAGTATTTCTTCAGATGTAGTTGAAGACCACTGGATTCATTCATTCATTCACAGAACGGGTCCGTCCTTCAGCTGAGTGACGAGCTGCTGTCGTCCTGAATCAGGGGGTAAATACATCCAGTTTGCGGCTGTCAATTCAATAAAAAAAAAAAGCAAACAGCGACGAGATATTCTGAGTAAATCTGTCCCTGAGGTCTCTACAAGGCTGAATGTGCTTTGAGTGTCAGACGTTCACCCGGCATTTGTATTCAGAATGTCATCACATGTTGGCTCGGCTTGAAAGAGGGTTTGTGTGTTGACAAAAACGCTCTCACGGTCGCTCGTCAACCTCAAATGAAAAGGAATTCTATCAAAATTGATTCCCGTTCATTCTGTCGGGTTGAACCCAAACACACCGAAAACTACTGTGAACTGATCAATAAACCAACCTGCAGACACCGAAAACTACTGTTAACTGATCAATAAACCAACCTGCAGACACCGAAAACTACTGTTAACTGATCAATAAACCAACCTGCAGACACCGAAAACTACTGTGAACTGATCAATAAACCAACCTGAAGACACCAAAAACTACTGTGAACTGATCAATAAACCAACCTGCAGACACAACAAGAGTGAAGCCGACTTATCATGACGGTTTCATGACATTATCATAATGTTTTTATAATATTTTCATCATGTTTTCATGATATTTTCATAATATTTTCATGATATTTTCATAATATTTTCATGATATTTTCATAATATTTTCATGATATTTTCAGAATATTATCATGATATTTTCATAATATTTTCATGATATTTTCAGAATATTTTCATGATATTTTCAGAACATTTTTATAATGTTTTCATGATATTTTCAGAATATTTTCATCATGTTTTCATGATATTTTCAGAATATTTTCATGATATTTTCATGATATTTTCATAATATTTTCATGATATTTTCAGAATATTTTCATGATATTTTCAGAATATTTTTATAATGTTTTCATGATATTTTCAGAATATTTTCATGTTTTCATAATATTTTCATGATATTTTCAGAATATTTTCATCATGTTTTCATGATATTTTCATAATATTTTCATGATATTTTCATAATATTTTCATGATATTTTCAGAATATTTTTATAATGTTTTCATGATATTTTCAGAATATTTTCATGTTTTCATAATATTTTCATGATATTTTCAGAATATTTTCATCATGTTTTCATGATATTTTCAGAATATTTTCATGATATTTTCAGAATATTTTCATGATATTTTCATGACATTTTCATAATATTTTCATTATATTTTCAGAATATTATCATGATATTTTCATGATATTTTCATGATATTTTCAGGATATTTTCAGAATATTTTCATCATGTTTTCATGATATTTTCAGAATATTTTCATGATATTTTCAGAATATTTTCATGATATTTTCATGATATTTTCATAATATTTTCATGATATTTTCAGAATATTATCATGATATTTTCATGATATTTTCATAATATTTTCATGATATTTTCAGAATATTTTCATGATATTTTCAGAATATTTTTATAATGTTTTCATGATATTTTCATAATATTTTCATGTTTTTATAATATTATCATGATATTTTCATGATATTTTCATAATATTTTCATGATATTTTCATAATATTTTCATGATATTTTCATGATATTTTCATAATATTTTCATGATATTTTCAGAATATTTTTATAATGTTTTCATGATATTTTCAGAATATTTTCATGTTTTCATAATATTTTCATGATATTTTCATAATGTTTTCATAATGTTTTCATGATATTTTCAGAATATTTTCATATTTTCGTGATATTTTCATGATATTTTCATGATATTTTCATGATATTTTCAGAATATTTTCATATTTTCGTGATATTTTCATGATATTTTCATAATGTTTTCATGATGTTTTCAGAATATTTTCAAAATGTTTTCATGATATTTTCATAGTATTTTCATGATATTTTTATGATATTTTCAGAATATTTTCATAATGTTTTCATGATGTTTTCATGATATTTTCATAATGTTTTCATGATATTTTCATGATATTTTTAGAATATTTTCATGATATTTTCAGAATATTTTCATATTTTCATGATATTTTCATAATGTTTTCATGATATTTTCATAATGTTTTCATGATATTTTCATAGTATTTTCATGATATTTTCATAATGTTTTCATGATATTTTCAGAATATTTTCATGATATTTTCATAATGTTTTCATAATGTTTTCATGATATTTTCATAATGTTTTCATGATATTTTCATAATGTTTTCATGATGTTTTCAGAATATTTTCATGATATTTTCATAATATTTTCATAATGTTTTCATGATATTTTCATAATGTTTTCATGATATTTTCAGAATATTTTCATAATGTTTTCATGATATTTTCAGAATATTTTCAGAATATTTTCATGATATTTTCAGAATATTTTCAGAATATTTTCATGATATTTTCAGAATATTTTCATGATATTTTCAGAATATTTTCATATTTTCATAATGTTTTCATGATGTTTTCAGAATATTTTCATGAAATTTTCAGAATATTTTCATGATGTTTTCATGATATTTTCAGAATATTTTCATGATATTTTCATAATATTTTCATGATATTTTCAGAATATTTTCAGAATGTTTTCATGATGTTTTCATGATATTTTCATAATATTTTCATAATGTTTTCATGATATTTTCAGAATATTTTCATGATATTTTCAGAATATTTTCATAATGTTTTCATGATATTTTCAGAATATTTTCATGATATTTTCAGAATATTTTCATAATGTTTCCATGATATTATCATGATATTATCATGATATTTTCATAATGTTTTCATGATATTTTCATAGTATTTTCATGATATTTTCATAATGTTTTCATGATATTTTCATAGTATTTTCATGATATTTTCATAATGTTTTCATGATATTTTCATAATGTTTTCATGATATTTTCATAATGTTTTCATGATGTTTTCAGAATATTTTCATGATATTTTCATAATATTTTCATAATGTTTTCATGATATTTTCATAATGTTTTCATGATATTTTCAGAATATTTTCATAATGTTTTCATGATATTTTCAGAATATTTTCAGAATATTTTCATGATATTTTCAGAATATTTTCAGAATATTTTCATGATATTTTCAGAATATTTTCATGATATTTTCAGAATATTTTCATATTTTCATAATGTTTTCATGATGTTTTCAGAATATTTTCATGAAATTTTCAGAATATTTTCATGATGTTTTCATGATATTTTCAGAATATTTTCATGATATTTTCAGAATATTTTCATGATGTTTTCATGATATTTTCATAATATTTTCATGATATTTTCATAATATTTTCATGATATTTTCAGAATATTTTCAGAATGTTTTCATGATGTTTTCATGATATTTTCATAATATTTTCATAATGTTTTCATGATATTTTCAGAATATTTTCATGATATTTTCAGAATATTTTCATAATGTTTTCATGATATTTTCAGAATATTTTCAGAATATTTTCATGATATTTTCAGAATATTTTCAGAATATTTTCATGATATTTTCAGAATATTTTCATGATATTTTCAGAATATTTTCATATTTTCATAATGTTTTCATGATGTTTTCAGAATATTTTCATGAAATTTTCAGAATATTTTCATGATGTTTTCATGATATTTTCAGAATATTTTCATGATATTTTCAGAATATTTTCATGATGTTTTCATGATATTTTCATAATATTTTCATGATATTTTCATAATATTTTCATGATATTTTCAGAATATTTTCAGAATGTTTTCATGATGTTTTCATGATATTTTCATAATATTTTCATAATGTTTTCATGATATTTTCAGAATATTTTCATGATATTTTCAGAATATTTTCATAATGTTTTCATGATATTTTCAGAATATTTTCATGATATTTTCAGAATATTTTCATAATGTTTCCATGATATTATCATGATATTATCATGATATTTTCATAATGTTTTCATGATATTTTCATAGTATTTTCATGATATTTTCATAATGTTTTCATGATATTTTCATAGTATTTTCATGATATTTTCATAATGTTTTCATGATATTTTCATAATGTTTTCATGATATTTTCATAATGTTTTCATGATGTTTTCAGAATATTTTCATGATATTTTCATAATATTTTCATAATGTTTTCATGATATTTTCATAATGTTTTCATGATATTTTCAGAATATTTTCATAATGTTTTCATGATATTTTCAGAATATTTTCAGAATATTTTCATGATATTTTCAGAATATTTTCAGAATATTTTCATGATATTTTCAGAATATTTTCATGATATTTTCAGAATATTTTCATATTTTCATAATGTTTTCATGATGTTTTCAGAATATTTTCATGAAATTTTCAGAATATTTTCATGATGTTTTCATGATATTTTCAGAATATTTTCATGATATTTTCAGAATATTTTCATGATGTTTTCATGATATTTTCATAATATTTTCATGATATTTTCATAATATTTTCATGATATTTTCAGAATATTTTCAGAATGTTTTCATGATGTTTTCATGATATTTTCATAATATTTTCATAATGTTTTCATGATATTTTCAGAATATTTTCATGATATTTTCAGAATATTTTCATAATGTTTTCATGATATTTTCAGAATATTTTCATGATATTTTCAGAATATTTTCATAATGTTTCCATGATATTATCATGATATTATCATGATATTTTCATAATGTTTTCATGATATTTTCATAGTATTTTCATGATATTTTCATAATGTTTTCATGATATTTTCATAGTATTTTCATGATATTTTCATAATGTTTTCATGATATTTTCAGAATATTTTCATGATGTTTTCAGAATATTTTCATAATGTTTTCATGATATTTTCAGAATATTTTCAGAATGTTTTCATGATATTTTCAGAATATTTTCATGATGTTTTCATGATATTTTCATAGTATTTTCATGATATTTTTATAATGTTTTCATGATATTTTCAGAATATTTTCATAATGTTTTCATGATATTTTCATAATGTTTTCATGATATTTTCATAGTATTTTCATGATATTTTCATAGTATTTTCATGATATTTTCATAGTATTTTCATGATATTTTCATGTTTTCATGATATTTTCATAGTATTTTCATGATATTTTCATGTTTTCATGATATTTTCAGAATATTTTCATGATATTTTCAGAATATTTTCATGATATTTTTATGATATTTTCAGAATATTTTCATAATGTTTTCATGATGTTTTCAGAATATTTTCATAATGTTTCCATGATATTATCATGATATTTTCATAATGTTTTCATGATATTTTCATGATGTTTTCATGATATTTTCAGAATATTTTCATATTTTCAGAATATTTTCATAATGTTTTCATGATATTATCATCATATTTTCATCATGACCGTAAACAATATCGACTGCCCTGTGCGGACGCAACAAGGGTTAAGCCAACTTTCACTTTTGGTTTCACGCCGTTAGAGACATTTTACTCGGTTTGTAAAATCATTCTTTTTCCTTCTCTTTGTGAAATGACTCCCGTGGGTCCGCGAGTCCGTCACAGCGCTGCTCCTCAAGCACTCGGCCATCTTTCCTTCATGACTTATTGAACACCTGGTATTGTACACTTACGGCTCACTGGTATTTACTAGTAATAATAGTGAAAACCAATTTGTACAACCAGTTCACCTTCTGGAGGAAAACTGTGTGTGGGGGAAGAGGCGGTGTTAAAAAAATAATAAATAAATAAGGAATGTCAAAGAAATATGTGATCGCCACCTTGATCTCAGCTGGCCACCAATTTCCGCCCTCACCAGCTGCGGTACAGATGGGCCGCTGAGATGAATACGTTTCGCTGGCAGTGACGCAGGAGAAGCTTTGTGTTACTGTCAAATACGAACAGAAAAAAAGAAATGACGGAGAAAACGAAACGCAAGTTTTGAAAATGATCCTTTTGAGAGCTCCTGTGAGCGCATTAATCTCCACATTCTGTGTCTACGACGACGCGTACGGAGGACATTTAAACACTGTTCCTACACCGAGAATGAAACCATCGCTGCGTCCGGTAAATAGCATCGTCACTTGTTGGCGGACTGACGTTAGCTAAAGCAGCTTCGGAGTCAACTCTTGCAAACGGCATTAATGTGTCTTTGGTTTACGTGTGCAAAATTCGGGTGAAAAGGGTCCATTAAAATTAATTTGCATAAAAACACAATAAAAGCTTTTTTAAAGGATCAAGTAAAGGTTAAAAACTTATATAATATGTTGTCTGTCCTTTCTGACGCCCCTCCTCTCTACCTGCTTCTGCTTCATACATTGTGGTTACCTGGATTGTGTCCCATGCATATACTACTCATTTTACGACCATGTATATACTACTCATTTACTACTTATTTCTGTCATATTCAGAATGTGCTGTAACTCTGTTACGTTGTTCTTTACTTCTGTCCATCCGGGGAGAGGGATCCTCCTCTGTTCCTCTCCTCAAGGTTTCTTCCTTTTTTTTGTTTCTTCTATTTTTTTGGGGTGTTTTTCCTGAGGTCCCGGGACAGGGATGTTCGTATGTGTACAGACTGTAAAGCCCTCCGAGGCAAATTTGTATTTGTGATTTTGGGCTTTACTAAATAAACTGAATTGAATGCACACATTGTATGTGATAGCGTCGAGTTACATCGCATTGTTTGTTTGTTTTTGACTTGTTTTCCCTTCGATAAGAAGTATTGTTCTGTGTAAAGAATCCAACATGGGGGCGGAGGATGAGACGGATGACGCTCAGCCTCATTCTTCAGCGCACAGACGTACACTTCTCCCCAGTGGCAAAAGCAAACAAAGCTAATTGCTTTTTATTCCCTGTATCGCACGAGCCAAGACTCTGAGCCGCCTCCAAGCTGTTTACCCACCTGACATCAGCCCTCACACACTCCTCTGATACGCATCCACTCATCAAGTCAGTGTTTACAAGAAGACGCTATTAGCTTTTTGTCGTCATCATGAACACGTCTTCCTGTTTTCCTGACTGCAGTTGAGTGTTTTGTATTATATTGGACATTTTGCGCTGGGAGGCTTTAAAGTGTGAAGTTTAAGTCTAATGCGTACAGCGTCGAGGGTTTATCTACGAAGAAGAAATCTCCTCCAATGCAGAGCATCATGTATAAAGATACTTAGATAAATGCCAGAATCAAAGCCACAAAATTAATGGTTTTATTCGGGATTTTAAGCTAAACACGAATCTCCTTTTTCTGCTTAGCCATCTCCTCCCTTTCAAAATAAAAGCCTAGCGCGGCAACAAAACCTCATGTATGTGCGTCTCCTCTTCAACAAGTGGGATGCTCACACTTCTTCTGCTTCTAAACCTTCTCAAGAAAGTGGAACATATTTGGTTCACTTCTCTGTTTTAACTCCTCCGTAGTTGTTGAACAAAGAGCACGACGTCCTGAGGAGTTAGCGTTAGCGTTAGCTTCGTGGAGGCCGGGCAGTGGAGGTGCGTCACGCCGCTGATGAATAGTTATTAACAGGTGGAAACTAGCCTCAAACGTTGAGTATTTTCCCCTTTCCGGCTTCAGGGATTTAAACTTTTTATAGCTGCGTTTAAAAGATAGCGTTTTTTATTTCTGTTATTTAATTATTTAAGGTCCAGATGTCCTTCAACTTTATTAATCCCGTCCTCCATCCTCATCTCTCTTCTCTTCATGCGGCATCCCTCCAGCTCCCCTCTCTCTCTCTCTCTCTCTCGCTCTCTCTCTCTCTCTCTCTCTCTCTCTCTCTCTCTCTCTCTCTCTCAGTGGATCAATGACTTGGAGGGTAAGGACAGACGGAGACAGAAGAGGTTTTCAGGAATCAGCCTGCAGGAGATAAAAGAGAGGAAGGCGAAGGAGGGATAGAGGAGGGGGAGGAAGGTGAAGTAAAGGAGAAAGCTCTCTCCATCGCCGCCGTGTGCATATCTCCTCTCATCTCTTCTTTATTTATCGGCTAAATCACCAATGGCCCCAATGAACCCAATGAACTCATTGGGGCCCAATAGCCCCAATGAGACCTCGCCTGAACGTTCTCTGTACTAAACCCTGTCTAACTTTGTTCTGCTTCACTTTATCAAAGTCAACCTTTACAGAGAGAATGTTCACATGTCGAATGTTCACATATATGTTATATTACAGGGAAATGTATGGTTTAGTACATGAAAAAAATTCAAATAGCCCCAATGGAGTTATTGGGGCCATTTTTTATAGTTGGACCTGAAACCTTTTCATTTCTTTCTGTGTGTCATCTTCATTTCCTCTTAACCAGAAACACATAGACTGATATTTACACTTCTGAACAACATCTCACGTGTGTACCTTTTATTATAAAAACCAACGTTATCCAAACAGCCTTAGTGATTGCAGAGATACACCCTTTTTAGTTTGGGGAGGACATTTTCTAAAGATAAGACCTTTTTTTATTGTCTTATGATGATTGAATATTGTCAGGCAGAATAAACATGAGACGCATAAACCTGCAGATAGAAAGAGATATTGACAGAGGTAGCGATTACAAAAGACTGTGGCGTTAAATTTAGGCCACGGACACATCTGTCGGCGCTGCAGATGTGTATTTATGCAGTAAAACGTGTCTTTAAAAGCACTATCATGCAAATGTGTCTCCTCCTGGAGAACAGATGCTGCTGAAAGGATTCCTGCTGATAAGAGCGTTCCACCTCAAACGATCTCCCCGTGAACAAACACAGATACCGCCTGCAAATAGAGTCATACGCATAACAGTAAACCCCAAGTTCCTGTTTTGTGGGGGAAAAGAAGAAAGAAGAAGAAAATCCGATCAAGTGAGGAATAAGAAGTGACAGAGAAGAAGCGATGGAGAGGGAGGAAGAGGAGGAAGAGGAGGAAGAGGAGGAAGGGGAGGATGGAGACTCCAAAAGAGAAGTGAAAATCACTTTCATGCTCCAGATGGATGTCTGGGTCGATCGGGGCTGCAGAGCCTCACAGCGGTTCCTGAACACGGAGCCTCTATAACAGACACACACACACACACACACACACGCACACACACACATACTGACACAGTGAGACACACACATACACAAACACTGAAAAATATGTTTCAGTCTCACGTCACGTGTGCAGAAACGCAACGATGACGTGGTTCAACAAAACCACCAGGTTGAGTTCAGCAGAAACACAGTTTTTTTTTTTGTTTTGTTAATATAACAATGAAACGGCTGTAAAAAGGCAAATAAATGTAAATAAATAACTTCTGCCCAGAGCAGTCCGAGTGAGCCACCGGTTCATTTGTTGTGTTGGCATCTATTATTGTTGTTGTTGTTGTTTTTATTATTAATGTGTGATGGTTTGTACAGTTTGACTTCTAAATCCTGTTATTTTATCAGGAAAATAAATATTTCATTGTGATTGAGTTGAAGTATGTTAAAAAAAAAAAAACATACCTGCAAATCCACAGCTGGAGGAGATGATCATGTATTGCACATGTATGTGCACATGTACATCTATGTTTTGCACATGTATGTGTACATGTACATCTATGTTCTGCACATGTATGTGTACATGTACATCTATGTTTTGCACATGCATGTGTACATGTACATCTATGTTTTGCACATGCATGTGTACATGTACATCTATGTTCTGCACATGTATGTGTACATGTACATCTATGTTCTGCACATGCATGTGTACATGTACATCATGAAACACTGACAGCGAACACACAGAGGGAACTAAATATGGAAGAGACGTCAATGAAAATGTTGTTTGTGAAAGTAATGATTTTTGTGTGTGTATTGAGTGAGTGTGTGTGTGTGTGTGTGTGTGTGTGTAATATGAAGGTTTTGAGGTCAGCGCTGTGGCGCAGATGTTGACAGCAGCTCACCGCAGAAGAACCCAGATAAACAGACGCCACCTCGCCGCCCGCTGTCTGACAGCGTGGTGTCAGGAAGCGTTGTGCGGCCAGACGCCGACGACACAACTCTTTTTATTTATTGTTCTCTCCCCACACACACACACACACACACACACACACACACTGTGGTCCACAGAGTCTGGAGACGCTCCTGCCTTTTGTGTTTCTTCCACTCAAAAGCAGAGATACACTTTTAAAGACTCTACTTTCCCACTTCATTATAGAGCGCTGATACACAGCCAGCCAGTTGCCACGGGATACGAGTAGCTCGACTGATTAGAAAAATAGAAATTGTAATTTGGTGTTAAAAAAAAAAAAATCCATGTATCGAGTCAGTTTTAAGGCCTGAGCACATACTCCAATTGTGTTGCCTTGTTTTAATTTGTGTTAATCTTATGTGTTTAGTTTAATTTAGGACATTATCTCTCCTGACCACCAGGGGGCGACTCCTCTGGTTGTATAGAAGTCTATGCTTCATGTGTTAAAGCTGCATTCTCTCTCCCGGCCACCAGGGGCGACTCCTCTGGTTGTATAGAAGTCTATGCTTCATGTGTTAAAGCTGCATTCTCTCTCCTGACCACCAGGGGGCAACTCCTCGGGTTGTATAGAAGTCTATGCTTCATGTGTTAAAGCTGCACTCTCTCTCCTGACCACCAGGGGGCGACTTCTCTGGTTGTATAGAAGTCCATGCTTCATGGGTTAAAGCTGCATTCTCTCTCCTGACCACCAGGGGGCGACTCCTCTGGTTGTATAGAAGTCTATGCTTCATGTGTTGAAGCTGCACTCTCTCTCCTGACCACCAGGGGGCGACTCCTCTGGTTGTATAGAAGTCTATGCTTCATGGGTTAAAGCTGCATTCTCTCTCCTGACCACCAGGGGGCGACTCCTCTGGTTGTATAGAAGTCTATGCTTCATGGGTTAAAGCTGCATTCTCTCTCCTGACCACCAGGGGGCGACTTCTCTGGTTGTATAGAAGTCTATGCTTCATGGGTTAAAGCTGCATTCTCTCTCCTGACCACCAGGGGGCGACTTCTCTGGTTGTATAGAAGTCCATGCTTCATGGGTTAAAGCTGCATTCTCTCTCCTGACCACCAGGGGGCGACTTCTCTGGTTGTATAGAAGTCTATGCTTCATGTGTTAAAGCTGCATTCTCTCTCCTGACCACCAGGGGGCGACTTCTCTGGTTGTATAGAAGTCCATGCTTCATGGGTTAAAGCTGCATTCTCTCTCCTGGCCACCAGGGGGCGACTCCCCTAGTTGTATAGAAGTCTATGCTTCAGCTGCGTTATGTGACGTCACGATAACTACGTCCACTTCTTATTTGCAGCCGACGGTCTTTAAATATCTATATCATATATCTTTGAAGCCAATGGAAATCTACATAGACATTAATGTTCAGACTAGCATTGATCATGGTAAAATCACAACAACAAACCAATACTAATTCAACTCCTAAATGAGGTGTAGTCCATGTGACGGGTAAACGTCCTTACGGGGACGGACGGGCGAGATAGAGGAACAGAAATAAAAGGATTCACTCTGCCGGTCTTTTTCTGCACTGGATCAATGAGCTGCCTCCGAGGCGATCCAAGAAACAGATAGCAACGAGACAGAGACCCAAAGTATCTGCAGCGTCAGACCTTTCTCTGCCTCACACTGACAATCTCACACACACACACACACACGCCGTTACTAAAACACACACAATACCTCTTAAAGCACACACAGATCACTTTCCTTGGATGAATAACTCTCCATAGTATTACTTTTGTGTGTGTGTGTGTGTTTGTGTGTGTGTTATAAATTCAGCATGCAATACAACCAGTCTGTGGGAATAAATACACTCTTTAAAAAAAATTGTGAGGGTCTCCGAGCATGGCTGCAGAGTCTTAATGAGTCTATTTTGTGCAGTGGAAGCGTATAAGAGATTAAAGGAGGATCCAGAATCGAGCCTTGGGGGACGCCTCATCTTTCTCTTTCTCTCAGATGGTGTGGATAAACCTATCCGTGTGAATATGCTACACTCAGCAAGTGTTGTAATAAATAAATATCCAGAAATACAATGCTTTGTAAGCAGCAGGGAAGGAAGACGCGTCCACTTTGAGACATAAAAGTCTTCTTAAGAATTTTGAAGTAACAATTTGTTTTTTATATTCTGATCTTATGTCGTTTAATGGACGTATTTTAAGCCAAACCGTGATGTTTTTCCACACGCTAAGTAATCTATGTAGCCTTAACTAAACAGCTTAAAACACTTAAAAAAAGTATCATGTATGTTTGTGTGTCTTGCTACTCAAACGCCTTCCCATGAGGGTAGAAAAGGTAGAAAAGGTAGAAAACGTGGAAGCGGAGCATCAATATCAACCCCACTGAGACAAAAGTCAATCCCAATGTTTTGAGGTTTGCCTTGAAGTGGCTCATTCGGGGATCGTCTGTCTGGAGGTTTCTGCAGCGGCTTCACAGACTGAGAATGTGGGTGAGAATGGCCGCCGGGCATCGATCAATACAGAGTCATTCAGGCTTCTCACCTTGTGAACAAGCGCAGCAAGTACGCAACTCTGTCTGGAGCAGCTGGATGACGATCTGATGGTGTGACTGATGGGTCGTGAGTTTGTGAGTCAGGATCACACGTTTTATTTTACCCGGTAGAACTAGTGGGAGGAGTCAGAACCAAACGGACGCCTCGTCAACACAAAAATGGTGGAAAATCTAAAGCCTTCAGTTCCATGAAGGAGAGTGGACATGAAACCAGACCGATGAGTCGGACATGGTGCTGGTGGTTTGTTCTGTTGCTGAAGTTTTTCCCGTGTGTGTGTGTGTGTGTGTGTGTTCACACAGTCAGTGAGTCAGCAGCCGGCTGAAGCTCATGCTGCGACTGATGCGACTTTTTTAAGACTTTAAGTTACACGCTGATCTCCTCGGTCGTCGGCTCGTGGCTGGAAAGTTTCATCCTAGCTTTGGTTTTTAAGTGGAAGCGATCAGTGTCAGCTTCATTAATGTGATCCCCAGAGCTCCAAAAAACGGGGGCTCAGCCCTTCGTCCAAGGTCTGCATCGATCCCTCCTAAGCCCTACCAGTCCATATATGGGCCTCTGGTGTGCAAAAATAAAACGACACATCCTGGCCTAAAAAGTCAATATAAGTTAATTGTTCATGTTTATGACGCTATTTCACAATAAATATAAACATAAACTATAAATATGACTCAAAGGGAGTCGAAAGAACACCCCAATTTCTAAAAATACGACTTTTCATATCGATAGCATGAAGCTACACAGGATAACGGCATATCGGCTGAGAAACCAACCTTTACCAAGATACGCACAACATTGTCCAGCAAAAAACAAAACACAATTGGCTTACTTATGACTGAAATATGATTCATCTGGCCTTTCTTGGACTCTGAAGCTTCCTCGATAGCTTCCTATATATTAATTTAAATTTATAAAACAGGTGGATCAAATTTCTCGATTATTATTTTGAAATGCGATACACAACATTTGGTGGCTACAACTATTTTGTGCTGTCGGCAGACAACTATTACTATTCATAATGTCGCTGGTAGCCGCATTATGAAAGCAATAAAGGACTCAATGCAGTACTGTATCTACAATAATGTACAGTTCAAGGGTGTTGTTAAGCCAGACGATACATTATTGGCGATACATTATTGACGATACATTCTTGGCGATATATATTGACGATACATTATTGACGATACATTCTTGGCAATGTATATTGACGTTACATTATTGACGATACATTCTTGGCGATATATGTTGACAATACATTATTGACGATACATTCTTGGCAATGTATATTGACGATACATTATTGACGATACATTCTTGGCAATGTATATTGACGTTACATTATTGACGATACATTCTTGGCGATATATATTGACAATACGTTATTGACGATACATTCTTAGCGATATATATTGACGATACATTATTGACCATACATTCTTTACGATACATTATTGACGATACAGTACTGTGTCTTGACCCTTATTGCTTAAACATGACTTGTGTCAACAACACAAGTCATGTGTTTCCGTAAGTTGTAAACAATTCCAATATGCAATCGCAAAGAAATACCTATTAAATATGTGAAGATGTACAATATATACCAGTTATTTTTCAAGTCTTGAAAAAAAAAGCCAGAGTATGAAAGCTTGTGTAACGGCCTCCGGCAGATTATTCCAGAGGCGCTACCGAAAGAAAATAAGAAATGTACGAAATGTTCCACGAGTCCATGTGTGATAGTTTCTGAATCTCATTTTATGAAGGAATTTGTACTGTTAGATGTGAAAGGTTAAAGAAACTAAAAGTAAGAATGTTCTCCTCCACTCACATCAAAGCTGAGGTCAGCGTCAAAGATGAATCAGGACATCCCGTCATGCTGAACACCACAAGAGCTCTCCATCTCTGACGCCGGGTTTAAAGTGAGAAGAGGGTTAAGAGATGTGAGATGATTTTAAATCTGAAGTAAGTCCACACAACAGGTGTGTCTGAGGAGGAGGAGGAGTTTCCTACAGAGGAAGATTACCCCAAGTAACCGCACCACAGGGAAATCATTTGTGATGCTGATTACTGGGGTTCAAATAAACCTCCACCTCCGTTTGTTGCCAGATTACTGATTAAATACGTTGACGCAGCTTTAAATAGATATTTTAATTCCGCGGCAGAACGAGCTGTAAACAACTGACAGATAATCACCTTACTCATAATGAACACAGGGGAACTCGGAACTGTTTAATGGGCTCAATATGCGCCTAAATACAGCCAGTTAATGCCATGAAGCACACGGGGAACATCCAGTGGTGGATTGTTACCAAGTACATTTAATCAAGCGCTGGACCTTTTAATGTACTAGAATCGTACTTTAACCCGAGAACACTGAGGTCTTTAACCCTAGAACACTAATGTCTTTAACCCTAGAACACTGACGTCTTTAACCCTAGAACACTGACGTCTTTTACCCTAGAACATTAACGTCTTTAACCCTAGAACATTAACGTCTTTAACCCTAGAACATTAACGTCTTTAACCCTAGAACACTAACGTCTTTAACCCTAGAACACTAACGTCTTTAACCCTAGAACACTAACGTCTTTAACCCTAGAACATTAACGTCTTTAACCCTAGAACACTAACGTCTTTAACCCTAGAACATTAACGTCTTTAACCCTAGAACATTAACGTCTTTAACCCTAGAACATTAACGTCTTTAACCCTAGAACACTAACGTCTTTAACCCTAGAACACTAACGTCTTTAACCCTAGAACACTGATGTGTTTAACCCTAGAACACTGACGTCTTTAACCCTAGAACACTGACGTCTTTTACCCTAGAACATTAACGTCTTTAACCCTAGAACATTAACGTCTTTAACCCTAGAACACTAACGTCTTTAACCCTAGAACACTAACGTCTTTAACCCTAGAACATTAATGTCTTTAACCCTAGAACACTAACGTCTTTAACTCTAGAACACTAACGTCTTTAACCCTAGAACACTGACGTCTTTAACCCTAGAACATTAATGTCTTTAACCCTAGAACACTAACGTCTTTAACTCTAGAACACTAACGTCTTTAACCCTAGAACACTGACGTCTTTAACCCTAGAACACTAACGTCTTTAACTCTAGAACACTAACGTCTTTAACCCTAGAACACTAACGTCTTTAACCCTAGAACACTAACGTCTTTAACCCTAGAACACTAACGTCTTTAACCCTAGAACATTAATGTCTTTAACCCTAGAACACTAACGTCTTTAACCCTAGAACATTAACGTCTTTAACCCTAGAACATTAACGTCTTTAACCCTAGAACATTAACGTCTTTAACCCTAGAACACTAACGTCTTTAACCCTAGAACATTAACGTCTTTAACCCTAGAACATTAACGTCTTTAACCCTAGAACATTAACGTCTTTAACCCTAGAACACTAACGTCTTTAACCCTAGAACACTAACGTCTTTAACCCTAGAACATTAACGTCTTTAACCCTAGAACACTAACGTCTTTAACCCTAGAACATTAACGTCTTTAACCCTAGAACATTAACGTCTTTAACCCTAGAACATTAACGTCTTTAACCCTAGAACACTAACGTCTTTAACCCTAGAACACTAACGTCTTTAACCCTAGAACACTGATGTGTTTAACCCTAGAACACTGACGTCTTTAACCCTAGAACACTGACGTCTTTTACCCTAGAACATTAACGTCTTTAACTCTAGAACACTAACGTCTTTAACCCTAGAACACTGACGTCTTTAACCCTAGAACACTAACGTCTTTAACTCTAGAACACTAACGTCTTTAACCCTAGAACACTAACGTCTTTAACCCTAGAACACTAACGTCTTTAACCCTAGAACACTAACGTCTTTAACCCTAGAACATTAATGTCTTTAACCCTAGAACACTAACGTCTTTAACCCTAGAACACTAACGTCTTTAACCCTAGAACACTAACGTCTTTAACCCTAGAACACTAATGTCTTTAACCCTAGAACACTAATGTCTTTAACCCTAGAACACTAACGTCTTTAACACTAGAACACTAACGTCTTTAACCCTAGAACACTAACGTCTTTAACCCTAGAACACTAACGTCTTTAACCCTAGAACACTAATGTCTTTAACCCTAGAACACTAACGTCTTTAACCCTAGAACATTAATGTCTTTAACCCTAGAACACTGACGTCTTTAACCCTAGAACATTAATGTCTTTAACCCAAGAACACTAATGTCTTTAACCCTAGAACATTAATGTCTTTAACCCTTGAACACTGACGTCTTTAACCCTAGAACATTAATGTCTTTAACCCAAGAACACTAACGTCTTTAACCCTAGAACATTAACGTCTTTAACCCAAGAACACTAACGTCTTTAACCCTAGAACACTAACGTCTTTAACCCAAGAACACTAACGTCTTTAACCCTAGAACACTAACGTCTTTAACCCTAGAACACTAACGTCTTTAACCCAAGAACACTAATGTCTTTAACCCAAGAACATTAATGTCTTTAACCCAAGAACACTAACGTCTTTAACCCTAGAACATTAACGTCTTTAACCCTAGAACATTAACGTCTTTAACCCAAGAACACTAACGTCTTTAACCCTAGAACACTAACGTCTTTAACCCTAGAACACTAACGTCTTTAACCCAAGAACACTAATGTCTTTAACCCTAGAACACTGACGTTTTTAACCCAAGAACACTAATGTCTTTAACCCTAGAACACTGACGTCTTTAACCGTAGAACATTAACGTCTTTAACCCAAGAACACTAACGTTTTTAACCCTAGAACACTAACATCTTTAACCCTAGAACACTAACATCTTTAACCCTAGAACACTGACGTTTTTAACCCTAGAACACTAACGTCTTTAACCCTAGAACACTAATGTCTTTAACCCTAGAACACTAATGTCTTTAACCCTAGAACACTGACGTTTTTAACCCTAGAACACTAACGTCTTTAACCCTAGAACACTAACGTCTTTAACCCTAGAACACTAACGTCTTTAACCCAAGAACACTAATGTCTTTAACCCAAGAACACTGACGTCTTTAACCGTAGAACATTAACGTCTTTAACCCAAGAACACTAACGTTTTTAACCCTAGAACACTAACGTCTTTAACCCTAGAACACTAACATCTTTAACCCTAGAACACTGACGTTTTTAACCCTAGAACACTAACGTCTTTAACCCTAGAACACTAATGTCTTTAACCCTAGAACACTAATGTCTTTAACCCTAGAACACTGACGTCTTTAACCCTAGAACACTAACGTCTTTAACCCAAGAACACTAACGTCTTTAACCCAAGAACACTGACGTCTTTAACCGTAGAACATTAACGTCTTTAACCCAAGAACACTAACGTCTTTAACCCAAGAACACTAACGTCTTTAACCCAAGAACATTAACGTCTTTAACCCAAGAACACTAACGTTTTTAACCCTAGAACACTAACGTCTTTAACCCTAGAACACTAACATCTTTAACCCTAGAACACTGATGTTTTTAACCCTAGAACACTAACGTCTTTAACCCTAGAACACTAATGTCTTTAACCCTAGAACACTAACATCTTTAACCCTAGAACACTGACGTCTTTAACCCTAGAACACTAACGTCTTTAACCCAAGAACACTAACGTCTTTAACCCAAGAACACTGACGTCTTTAACCGTAGAACATTAACGTCTTTAACCCAAGAACACTAACGTCTTTAACCCAAGAACACTAACGTCTTTAACCCAAGAACATTAACGTCTTTAACCCAAGAACACTAACGTTTTTAACCCTAGAACACTAACGTCTTTAACCCTAGAACACTAACATCTTTAACCCTAGAACACTGACGTTTTTAACCCTAGAACACTGACATCTTTAACCCTAGAACACTGACGTCTTTAACACTAGAACTCTAACGTCTTTAACCCTAGAACACTGACGTCTTTAACCCTAGAACACTAACGTCTTTAACACTAGAACACTGACGTCTTTAACACTAGAACATTGACGTCTTTAACACTAGAACATTGACGTCTTTAACCATAGAACACTAACGTCTTTAACACTAGAACACTACTGTGTGTATGTTGTGTCTGTGTGCAGAGTTTTGTGGAGAGAAAGTGTTGCAGCAGCTCTGCAGCCGTGAATCACAGCGCTCAGCCTCGGATGTGGCAGCATCATAATTGCATCGTGTTTTTCTGTGTGCACATAAATATGTGTGTTGTTGTTGTTTGTGCACATAGAAGGTAAAGGGTTAAAAAGGAGACTGAGGGGGAGAAGAGGAGCGAGTGAAGTGAAGCATTGTGGGTCGCCGGTTGGTCCGGGTCAGCGAGCGTCAGGTCAGCAGAAAGTAAAATAAACAGCTTTGAAGTGAAACTCTTTACTGGAGGATCAGGAGGCCGAACGGAGACGTCTGATGATGCTCTGCTGGTTTGTCTCGTTTAGAGGATCAGGGGAAACTTTTCCAGTCCAGTTTAGTTCAGTTGGTTACGTGTTAGAACGACTACGTTTGCATTTCCAGGAGCAAAAGTTGTGGTTGGGATCAACAGAACCAATCAGTCCATTGTTGGATGAAGCCCAAGGCGAGCTGAGCAAGTATAATCTCAAGTCTTTGTAACCTGAGAAACAGTAAATGCACTTTTATTCGTAGACATCCCACAAAACATGTAATGATGAACCAGGAAGTATACAGACCGCACATGTTTACACAGGGCCGGAAAGAGAGTTCAAGAGCTTGAGCCGAGACTTGCTCCCATTAATTCACACCAACATTTCATTTTCTTAAACAGAGGTACGTGAAAAGTATCACAATAATAATAAAAATATACTTCAGACACAATTTTTGACTCAAGTGTCCAAAGTGGACCCGATAGGGTGAAACTCACAGCTGACTTCCTGGTCTGGCCTCTGTGTTTTAACGGCTATATATTTATTATTATATACATATATATATATATATATATATATATATATATATATATATATATATATATATATATATATATTATGTCTGTTTACTTTATTACAACTGTTGTCGGTGTATTAACGGGCGACACAAGCAGAACAATGACTTGAAAACATTTGTTCTCGCTGATGTTTTACGGATGTTTTCATTGTCCATTGTTGGGCAGCAGTAATGAAAAATCAAACATCCTGCTAACACACACACACACACACACACACACACACACACACACGCGCGTTATTCATGTCAATATGAAAATAATCGCAGCAATTGAGCGTTCCCAGGAGCGTTTCTACTCCATCTCCACTGCAATCAACTTTCTCTGCAGTGATTTTCGGATCTCACTGAATCAGAAATATGTTTTTCTCGTTCCGGGGATGCAGGTGTATTATGGGAGATTTGAAAAGTGCCATGCATCACAGATCACAGGCGGGCCGATGCCTTCACCGCTTTTAGGAGGCGATTCAGTTCATCATCTTCAATGATCCGACCGCTGCAGAATCCACTCTGATGCTGCAGCGAGATGTTCTGCTGAAGGAGAACGTTCTGGAACAATAACAAGAGGAGATGCAAATTGTAACGTTTTGGTAGAGATTGATTTGCACGAGGTAGTTTAATGACAGGGAAGTGAAGAAACGTGGCTTTTAAGGTGCTATGAGTGACATTTAAAAACCTATTTGAACCGTTTTACACAGATTTACTGTGAAAATCATCCCTGAAATCACTTTATTGCTTAAAAGACAAAGAGAGAGAGAACAATGGAGGTGAACATAGCAGTATTATGTTGAAACAACTTGATGGAAAACACTCAAAATATGGTGAAAAAGAACATTTGTATGCAGAATATTTCAAATACTTTTAAAGCAATTTCTCTCAGGTAATAACTGGGAAGTGTTCAAAGATGGATAAAAGAGATTAAAAGTATTAAAATCATATTTTAAGCGTAAAGTGACGTTGGCGTAAAGAAAAGAAAAGCTAGCGTGACGTAACGTGTCTGTAATGTTAGCGTAAGAGAAAAAATGACATCAGCATATAAAAAGTAACAGTGAGGCTAAAGGAAGGTAATGTTGGCGAGAAGGAAAGAAATCTAAGTTTGACTGAATGAAACTCTGGTGCAACGAACGGTGACGCTCATGAAGAGAAGCAGCGTAAAGGAAAGTAACGATAAGTTAACGTTAACGTAAAAAAAGTAACAATAAAGTAACTTTCATGTAAAGAAAAGGAATGCAACAATAACGCAACGCTAACGTAAAGAAAAGTAACAAAACAAACGTTAACGTAAAAAAAAGAAACAATAAATTAACGCTAACGTAAAGAAAAGTAACAAAACAAACGTTAACGTAAAAAAAGTAACAATAAATTAAAGTTAACGTAAAGAAAAGTAACAATAAGTAACTTTATCATAAAAAAGTAACAAAAAGTAACTTCAACATAAAGAAAGTCAATGTTAACGTAAAGAAAGTTAACAACACAATAACATTAACGTGAAGACAGTAACGCTCAGCAGCAGCATCAGGTATCGATGAAGTAAAGCAAAAATATATATAGATATATATATATATATTTAGGCTTTATTAAGATTTCCCGTAGTTTTAACATTATTCCCAGTTATCATTGTATAAAAATAAACTGAAAGTAAGACATGACGTTTATTTCTTGTTTTTTGGGATGAAGTTTCAACTTTCATATCTTGTTATTAAGTCGTTTGTAATAAATATATATATATATATATATATATATATATATATATATATATATATATATATATATATATATATATTATTTTTCCCTGTATGAAAAGCCGGCTCAGAAACACTACTTTTATGTCACAGTACAATCATTTGTGTTTGTTATTGCTGCTTTGGCGAAAAACACATTTTCTGCAGAGGATTTTATATCCAAACATAAAAACCGTCGCAGTACGCCTTTATTATATAGAATATGGATTTTCTCCAGTAGAATATACTCCAGTGAATGTATTTTGATGCCAACGTTGCTGGGTGAGAAACACGGAGACACAAAGGTCTCTTTGATGAGGTTCCTTGAGTTCCTTCTCATGGATTTAAGGTCACGTGGCTGTGAGAGCGAATCCCTCTGGTCCACCTTAAAACCGCTGACCCTCTCAGCATTTCCTCTGAAGAACAAACAGACTTCATCCTCGCCTCGCGGTGCGCAGCAGAGCCCGCGGCCGGCGGCCGCATTGACCGGCGGACCGGTGGTCAGTGTGCCGATCGACACTATTGATCGCGACTGCAAAGTTGATGAATATCCAGAGGTTCTCCCTGAGGGACGCCCCGCGGTGTAGATCACAACTCTCTTGGAGGTGTCGGTTGTGCGGTTCTCTCTCGCTTTTCATACACAACACACAGGATCAACACCAGGGAGGGAAGGCGCCGATGTTTTTCAATTTCCATCATAAACAATCCAACAGTATTACAGCGAAAAAACACCTTTTGTGCCGATAGTTCTGCTAACAAATAGGAAAAAAAGATGCCCCTCCCTCCAGGCCCCGCCCTCCAGGCCCCTCCTTCCAGGCTCCTCCCTCCAGGCCCCTCCCTCTAGGCTCCTCCCTCCAGGCCCCGCCCTCCAGGCCCCTCCCTCCAGGCCCCTCCCTCAGGCTCCGCCCTCCAGGCCCCTCCCTCAGGCCCCGCCCTCCAGGCCCCTCCCTCCAGGCTCCTCCCTCCAGGCCCTTCCCTCAGGCTCCGCCCTCCAGGCCCTTCCCTTAAGCTCCGCCCTCCAGGCCCCTCCCTCCAGGCCCCGCCCTCCAGGCTCCTCCCTCCAGGCCCCGCCCTCCAGGCTCCTCCCTCCAGGCCCCGCCCTCCAGGCTCCTCCCTCCAGTCCCCTCCATCCAGGCTCCTCCCTTCAGGCCCCTCCCTTCATGTGCCTCATACTTTTACTTTTTTTTTAGCTGATAATACTTCTGTACTGTTGATGTTGGAGATGTGAGTACTTCTTCCACCACTGCCAAAATCTAATTTAACACACACACACACACACACACACACACATACACACAAACACACACAATCAGCTGCAGGCGTGACCTTGGTATGGTAAACTCTGCAGCACGAGCAGCAAATCAGAACTCAGAGAGCCGACCAATCAGACAGCTGTGTGTGTGTGTGTGTGTGTGTGTGTGTGTGTGTGTGTGTGTGTGTGTGTGTGTGTATCTACCTCATTACATCAGTGGCCCTGGCGAACATAATCAGAATTCAGAACTGGAAATGAATCACAAACTGTCTCTCACACAAACACAAAGTCTCACACAAGCACACCTACACACACACTTAAGCCAGTCGTGTGTGTGTGTGTGTGTGTGTGTGTGTGTGTGTGTGTGTGTGTGTGTGTGTGTGTGTGTGTGTGTGTCTCAGAACAGAATGAAATAAGCTGTCAATATGTCATTTTAAGGTGCTCGGTGGAGGAAGGAATGCAAAAGTGAAAAGAACATAACACACACACACACACACACACACACACACACACACACACACACACACACACACACACACAGAGAGAGAGAGAGAGAGAGAGAGAGAGAGAGAGAGAGAGAGAGAGAGAGAGAGAGAGAGAGACATATGAGATGAAAACCTTCCTGATGACAGACATTTGTTGATTGGACTTTTCTCACACATCAATCCACACCTATACATGTACACACAGTACACACACATGAGTACACAGCCTCACATGCATGAAGAGAGAGAGAGAGAGAGAGAGAGAGAGAGAGAGAGAGAGAGAGAGAGAGAGAGAGAGAGAGAGAGAGAGAGAGAGAGAGAGAGAGAGAGAGAGAGAGAGAGAGAGAGAGAGAGAGAGAGAGAGAGAGAGAGAGAGAGAGAGAGAGAGAGAGAGAGAGAGAGAGAGAGTATTTCTGCCTCAGTGAAGCTCAACACTTCCCTCTGCTGTCGGAACAGAAGCACGATGGACTCAAGTACACAGAGTAGTAATATTAGTAGTAATATTAGTAGTAGTAGTGGTAGTTTAGATGCAATTTTTATGATACTTCTACCACAGTTGTCACAGCTTTAGATACTTTACAAATCAAGATTTTTACACACAAAACATGTGAAGAAATCATTGAATCGGACGTTAAAACTCTTCAGTTGATTCACCAATTAGTCATCAATCAGCATGTAGCATGTAGCATATTGTAGCATGTATATTGTAGCATGTAGCATGTAGCATTTATCTTTTAGTAAGGGCTGTCGGTAACGTTTTATTTGAAGCGTCGGTTGTTTGAACTTAGCAGTGAAGGAAAATACTCTCTGAATACATGTATCTGTGTATTTAAAGTACTCTGAATACATGTATCTGTGTATTTAAAGTACTCTGAATACACGTTGTATCTGTGTATTTAAAGTACTCTGAATACACGTTGTATCTGTGTATTTAAAGTACTCTGAATACATGTATCTGTGTATTTAAAGTACTCTGAATACATGTATCTGTGTATTTAAAGTACTCTGAATACACGTATCTGCGTATTTAAAGTACTCTGAATACATGTATCTGTGTATTTAAAGTACTCTGAATACATGTATCTGTGTATTTAAAGTACTCTGAATACATGTATCTGTGTATTTAAAGTACTCTGAATACACGTTGTATCTGTGTATTTAAAGTACTCTGAATACACGTTGTATCTGTGTATTTAAAGTACTCTGAATACATGTATCTGTGTATTTAAAGTACTCTGAATACACGTTGTATCTGTGTATTTAAAGTACTCTGAATACACGTATCTGCGTATTTAAAGTACTCTGAATACATGTATCTGTGTATTTAAAGTACTCTGAATACATGTATCTGTGTATTTAAAGTACTCTGAATACACGTATCTGCGTATTTAAAGTACTCTGAATACACGTTGTATTTGTGTTTTTAAAGTACTCTGAATACACATTATATCTGTGTATTTAAAGTACTCTGAATACATGTATCTGTGTCTTTAAAGTACTCTGAATACACATTTTATCTGTGTATTTAAAGTACTCTCTAAATACACGTTGTATCTGTGTATTTAAAGTACTCTGAATACACGTTGTATCGAGGAAAAGTGGCGTAAAACTTTAAACAAGGTATTTTATTTCATGTTATATTGTGTATCCAGCGAAAAACAAGTTTTTTTTGTATTTTGAAAAAGTTTTGCGGCTCTTTGGTGAATCAAACGTCGTAAATGAACTTTTTTTTGGCAGCCCGTCGTATCCTCCTCACACGTCACGTTTTCAGTGTTCACCGCTACGGGACGGATCGTTCACACTGTGACGAGGAGAGTGAGACGCATCCCTCGACCTGAAGCAACAACAACAACAACAACAACAAACATAAAAGAAAACCTCACAAAACAAGAGAAATGTCTGGAATGTGCTGGAGACTCCAGGCCGAGTGAGCGAAAGAGAACAAAAGAAACAGCGGAAACAAAGGAGCAGGAAGAGGAGCAGGAAGAGGAGCAGGAAAAGGAGCAGGAAAAGGAGCAGGAGAAGGAGCAGGAAGAGGAGCAGGAAAAGGAGCAGGAAAAGGAGCAGGAAGAGGAGCAGGAAAAGGAGCAGGAAAAGGAGCAGGAAGAGGAGCAGGAGAAGGAGCAGGAAGAGGAGCAGGAAGAGGAGCAGGAAAAGGAGCAGGAAGAGGAGCAGGAAAAGGAGCAGGAAGAGGAGCAGGAAGAGGAGCAGGAAAAGGAGCAGGAAAAGGAGCAGGAGAAGGAGAAGGAGCAGGAAAAGGAGCAGGAGAGGGAGCAGGAAGAGGAGCAGGAAGAGGAGCAGGAAGAGGAGCAGGAAAAGGAGCAGGAAAAGGAGCAGGAAAAGGAGCAGGAAAAGGAGCGCGACAGAGCGCAGCGTCAAAAGAAACGACGCTGAACAGATCATCTGGTCCTTCCATGACAAATCTTCATCTCTCAACATTTTCTTTTAATATTTCTTCTGAACGCGTTGAAGAGACGGATCCCTGCACGCGTTTCATTCTTGTAAAATAATCAGAATATTTATTTGAACATACACACAAACACAAAAACACAAACACACACACACAAACACACAATGTACAATAAACAAGATACATCTGAAAAAGATATTAAAGAAAACAGAGACATTCTGATCCGATGTTGCACAATGTGTTGCAGGTCAGTAACGCAGCCTGTGTGGTGCAGGCAACTGTCCTGCAGGGGGCAGCAGCACTCTGCCTCATTGGAGACACAGGGTGTGTGTGTGTGTGTGTGTGTGTGTGTGTGTGTGTGTGTGACGCTCGCCATATCCACAAACACACACATATTCATAAAATTCATCAGTATAATATTCGGTTGCAGTGTTTGTCAGATATGTTTCTATTAGCTTCATTGAAGTACTTTAAAGTTTAATTCAACAAAAAACGGACTGGAATTCATTCAAAGTGAAATAATGTGACTGAAAGTATATTTTATTAAAGCCTCAGTCTTTAGCACATGAAAACGTCGCAGGTCGTTCAGTCATTTCATATTTTAGCGCCACTTTGTGGTCCTTTTGTCTCTGTGTGCGTTTTGCGTCTCTTAGTGTCCTTTTGCATCCTTATGTAGTGCATGCACACACACACACACACACACACACACACACACACACACACGCACACACACACACACACACACACACACACACACACACACACACACACACACACACACAGAGTGCTCCTCTGCTTTCATCGATCTGGAAAAGGAGGAAAAAGAAAGAACGCTTCTGTTCCACTATAAATACCCTCAGAGCCCTTGAGCTGTTCTCCTCTCCACCTCCTCTTTATATTCCTCCTTCTCTACACCTCTTTATATTTCTCCTCTCCACCTCCTCTTTATATTCCTCCTTCTGTACACCTCTTTATGTTTCTCCTCCTCTTCACCTCCTCGGCACCCATTACAAGAGCTCTCCTCTTCCTCATTATACTCCTCCTCCTCGAAGAACATCACACAGAGCAGCTTGTTGGTTTTGGATAAATAATTTAATGCAGTTACAATGTCAATATATATTTATATATGTATACATGTGCACTCTCACTGATGGAGGAGGAGGAGGAGAAAGCCAGGAGCCTCGTCTCCTTCCCTCCCTCCTCTTCCTCCTCCTCCTCCTCTTCCCCCTCCTCGTGTAAACAGGAAACAACAATAACCAGCTGGTGTGATATGACTCTGTAAACCTGCACAATAAACAGTCTGTTCACTCAAATACATGCGTTGGATATAAGTACCTCTATCTGTTCATGTAGTGACACACACACACACACACACACACACACACACACACACACACACACCCCTCACTTCTGTTCATCAGCATGATTTTTGGACAGTAAAAACTTGCACAAAGAAAAAACTAAATAAAATAGCAGTAAATATTCAACAACAACAACATGAAAAAGAAAACAAACAACCTGAAACGTTACAGACGAGAAACTCAAGTTCCTTCCGTCTGCAGCGTCGTGCAGGATTATTTCAGTTTTGTGTGTCTGTGTGGTAGTTTTGTGTCTGTGTGGTAGTTTTGTGTCTCTGTGTGGTAGTTTTGTGTCTGCGTCTGTTAGTTTTGTGTCTCTGAGTGGTAGTTTTGTGTCTCTTTGAAGTCAATTTGTTTCTTTATGTGGACGCGTTAAATCACTTTCTGGTCGTTGTGCGTCTCTTTGAGGTCAATTTGTATCTCTTTGTGGTCTTTTTATGTTTTTTTTGTGGTAGTTTTGTGTATTTGTTGCTTTGCATCAGCAGTGATTTTGTGTCTCTGACTGATTTCTTTGTCGTATTGATCCTCTAACTAGTATATTGAGTTAGTTCAAAGAGGAGCCAAGGCCCGTTAGGTAATCCATCCAAAGGTGATGCATGAGTTCTCCATAGCTTCCTGTCTGTGTGTGTGTGTGTGTGTGTGTGCGCGTGTGTGTGTGTGTGCGTGTGTGCACTGACAGGTAGAAGTGAATTGTTGTGGTAATGTGACAACTCGTTCTCACACTGAAGGACGCTGCCGTCCTCCACCGAGGACACAGTTTATTTATTCTGAGGGCGGACTCGACTTAGTGTGAGTGTGTGTGTGTGTGTGTGTGTGTGTGTGTGTGTGTGTGTGTGTGTGTGTGAGTGTGTTATT
>NW_027176042.1:22969012-22996512 GCF_023055335.1 Clinocottus analis
TGTTAACTCGCAGATTTCCAAACTGTGTCCGCCTTTTATTCTTTCCGCCCACAAAATGAGTTTAAAATGCTAAAAGTCAAAGAGAGTTCAAAGACGAAGTGAGGGACAGAAAAGATGAGCGAGTGATGGATGAAGATGAAACAAGAGACCGAGGGACAGAAAGGATGAGAGAGTGAAGGCCGAGGAGGCAGACGGGAAATACTACAAAGATCTGAATTGATTTCAAGGCCAGTGAAGATGAAAGCAGCAGGAGGTGATGTTCACTTGGGCAGGTTGTTTCATCAGTCTGTACACAGACCAACACACACACACACACACACACACACACACACAGGAGGAGATCAAGTGAGCAACACTCCCCTGAGGCAGAACTGTCATCGGGAACACTGTGAACGCATGAGCGACCACGAAGACGCACAAAAACCACCACAAACTGAACCGTGAGTTGAATTACTGGAGCGCAGTCAACATGTCAGTCATTTCATAACACACGCGTTGAGGAACGAGGGCTGAAGCGAAGAGTCCAAAGCTTCATTCACAGATTTAAAAGCAACATTCAAATGCTTTAAGCGAGTCTATTCAATTTGTTTGAATCCGATATTTCCGCAAAAGGTGCAGATGAACGAGTGCAGTGGAGAATCCAGGCGGGGCTGTTTTCACCAGTGTGTACACAGACCAACACGCCAGAGGAGGAAGATCAAGCGAGTGACTTTTCCCCCAAAGCAGAACCGTCATGTGGACACCGTGAAAGCATGGACTCACACAACACAAGCAAAACGACAAAGAGACACACGTTGACCACAAAGACTCAAAAACGAACACAAAGAGGTGAAAAGATTACCACAACGAGACCAAAAAATGACCACAAAAACACTAAAAAAATACAACCACAAGACACAAAACAACCACAGAGGGAGTCAAAGAGACAAAAACGACCACAAAAAAACTAAAAAAACAACCACAAAGAGTCAAAAATAAGACTACAAACGACCATAAAGATACTCAAAAACAACCACAAAGACACTCAAAAAGACCACAAAGAGACTTAAAAACAACCACAAAGACACTCAAAAACAACCACAAAGACACTCAAAAAGACCACAAAGAGACTTAAAAACAACCACAAAGACACTCAAAAACACTTAAAAAACGACCACAAAGAGACTAAAAATGATGACAATAAAGATTAGACTCTTTGTGGTCGTTTTGAGTCTCTTTGTGGTCTTTTTTAGTCTTTGTGGTCGTTTATTGTCTAGTTATAAAAACGACCACAAAGACTCAAAACGACCACAAAGACTCAAAACGACCACAAAGACTCAAAACGGCCGCTGCAGGCAAAATGTCCACACACGCTCAGCACAGTCAGTCCGTTGTATTCATGAAGGAGTTGTTTGGTTCTCGCAGTCACGACGTTCTCATCGCAGACGATTATAAACTAGAGTCTTGGATTACGGCCCGAAATGTGTTCTGCGAGGTCATCGTGACGTTGGAACCACCGAATCCCAATCGGCTCATCTTTGAGTTTAAAGTCAACGTTTGTGCCAAATTAAAAATAGCTGAAGAAAGTCTCCCCGGGCGTTTGGTCACAGCTGAGTTCAGAAACACAGGAATAAAAATAAATATCACAACGCAATCGTCACATGCAGCAAAGGCACAGCAACGAAGGCCAGTTTTAATGTGTGTGTGTGTGTGTGTGTGTTCCCCCCTGCAGGCTGCACAAAACAACAGAGTCCCGAAGGTTTGGGAGTAGGAGGGCCCAGAGGAGCGGCGGGGCGACGTGATTGGTCGGCGCTCAGGGAGCCGGCGATCGTCTGAATCCTGAAATACCCGCGTGGAGAGGAATCTGTGTCTGGTCTCAGGGCGAGCGGAGGGGCGCCAAAAATAACCGAGTGTGGCAGCTTGGGAAGGGAGAGGAGGGCAAACATCGACAGATGACAGTGGGGTTCGATGGTGATGATGATGATGATGATGATGATGATGATGAGGAGGAGGAGAAGAGACGTGTTTTAAATACGGAATCATGCTAGGATTTTAAGTCTACCAAATGAACAAGGTTCTCAGAGTCAATGGTTTTGGCTCGTTGGCGTTCAAACTCCCGCCGAGGCTCATGGGAATGCCGCTGGTATTTCGTATTGAATTTAAACTTGAACCCCAGAGGTTCTCCACGTGTTTTCCAGATGTTTGCAGGGGTCTTAAACTTGAGATAAAGTAGTAAAACCCCCTCCGGTGTCTCCGTTGAGGGAGTCGGGCGAAGGCTTGAGCCGGTGTCGGTTACGGCCTCGCGGTTGTTGACAATGTCATTGTCTGTTCTCGATAGACATCTTTGTGGGAAATTGTCATAATTGGTACGTGAATTCTCGAGTTCAGGCCAGAAACTTTTTTTTTTTTGGTGACGTCACATCAATCTTTTGACGACCAAATTCGGTCGACCTGAAAACATACAAACCTGGAGGTTTTGGGAAATTTAGAAAGACGTGAGTGTAACAAAACCTCTTCAGCTGCAAATACCACAGCACAGCATAACATACTGTAAGAGAGCGGGAGAGAGCGGTGCATTGTGGGTCGTGTAGATAACATACAGAGTGAAAGAGAGAGAGAGAGGTGAAACCGGTGCAAAGCTGAAGGTAAAACTGAGAATAAATGGCAGCAGGAAGCCCATGACTTTTCCGGCTGAGTGGATAAAGGCAGGCAGTGTGTGCGTGTGTGTGTGTGTGTGTGTGTGTGTGTGTGTGTGTAAGCCACGGAGGCTGAGGCTGAGTCAGGAAGGTTCAAAGTGTCTGCACGAAAAGAAAGAAAAAAGAAAATTCTCCTGAATGCGCAGAGTGCTTCTGTCACATCCAGTGCCGAGTGGGCAGGAACCAGAGGAAGGTCACTCGTACAGATAAAAAAAAGAAGGGACCCAGTACAGACCCCTTCAGACAAACTGACCAGGAAGCACATTTCTTGCTGCTGCTGCTGCATCAAAAGCATCAATCAAAAAACATCTAATTGAAGGTCTTTCACTGGCGCCTCCTCAACGCCGCCGGTTTTCAAATTATCAGCCGAACCCGACGAGACGGACGATCCGAACGTCTCCCACGCACACCCCCGCGTCCTTAATTACACCAGGTGTGACTCCGATCTACACGATGTCTTCACATCCACGGTTAATCATCTGTAGAGGATGTAGAGAAAGCCGTCCAGCAGCTGAAGACATCTGGAGATATTTCCCCCACAGATGGACCTTCCTTCCTTCGGAAGAAAAGAAGCTAATAAAAGTGTGGACCGGCTCTGCAGACTGTCCATCTGCCATGGACGACCTCGCCATCTGGTTGGATTATTACAGATCGGGAGCCACGGCGTTCAGAAACGCGGTTCGTTGGATTAATCACACAAAACAACCGGAACGACAAATACTGGTTTCTTGCTTGTTTCTACTCTTCTGCTGAACCGGGGGCGTCGTAGTAGAACCAAGGACCTGACGCTGAAACCTGTGAGCTCTCAGTCAGAAGGGTTTATGCACAAGATTCTGGGAGTTTCTGTCAGGTTTAGTTCATCAAATATTCCACAAAGACGTTCGTCGTCGTCTTATTTTAAGTTACGTAACATCTCGTACGTAAAGCCGACTTCTTATTTTACCAAAATGCTGAGCTTTTCCTGAATCTAACCAAGTGTTTTTGTTGCCTTAACCCTCTGGGTGATTAGGTTTTTTTAAATATTTGCTTTACACTTATGGCTCAGAGTGCAGGCATTAAAATAATGACCACAAAGAGACAAAATAATGACCACAAGACACAAAACAACGACAGAGGGAGATCAAGAGAGTCAAAGATGATCACAAAGAGAGTCAAAAACAATTAAAAAGAGACGAAAAAAGACAATAAAGATACTCAAAATTGACAATAAAGACTAGAATCCCTAAAAAACGACTACAAAGAGACTAAAAAACAACCGTAAACACTAGAAACGACCACAAAGACTAAAAAAGACCACAAAGAGACTCAAAAATGACGACAAGAGTAGTCTCTTTGTGGTCGTTTTGAGCCTCATGACAATGTTGCCTCATTATATAGAGCGCTGAGACTGTTCTGCAATGTTAGATGTAACACACGGGTATGTATCCATATGCAAATGCCTTGAAAAAGGTGTAAAATCGAGAAAATGACCTCAGTCCCTGAAGGGTTAAGTTCCGTGTGAAACCAAAATTAAACGTCAACGTCCGGCTGCAGGGTTGCAGCTGGCAGGACGGACCTCCTGTTGCCGTCTTGTGCTGAAGGTCCGGGTTGTATAAAGTGAACCGGAGAGGAGACACGACTTCCCCCTGAGGGCTCATCACCCGTCAGACCTGAACAGTTTTACAGCTTCTCAGTTTGTTAGCGCCGGCAGCCGACGATGGCGGCAGCGGCAGCAGCGGCGGCAGCGGCAGCAGCAGCGGCAGCGAGAGAGAAATTGTCTGACTTCACTGTTGAGCTGTCTGGATTTGTCACGGACACAATTTTAATGAAACACCTCTGATAGAAGATTCACTAACAGGGACGTGCGTTTCCTCCCGTTTTTTTTTTTTCCCCCAAACTGAGCGACTTGTTCTACTTACATACAGCTGATTATGTTCTTTTCTTTACCCTTCTTTACAGTGAGAGACCCGTTTGATTGCCCTTTACCGTCTGTTCTGGGGTTAAAGAACAAAACAACAGTGCGCATATACGTATATTTACAGCATTTCTTTCAATTAGAAATAATTCATATTGTTTTTGAAGATTTAGGGCCCTGTTGAGTTAAATGAATGTAGTTTTTGCTTGTTCAAATTATATTATTAACCTGGTTATTTTATTAAGTTCATTTACATCTGACTGGGTGGATTATTTTAATATGAACCCATTTAAATTGTTCTGTATCATCAATAATAATAATAATAATAATAATGTCATTATTTTGTATACGAGTCAGGATTGTTTTGTATTGATTCCTAAATATGATTTTTTTTTGTTCAATTAAAATAAAAAATTATAAACAATAAGACAAAGTATGAAGTAAAATCTATGTTGTCACTCAAAGAACTTCGATTGGCTACAAGACTTCTGAACACAGGTGTATTTTTTATATTTAACTACCAGCTTTCTTATTAGTTTGGCCTTTCATGGCAGAGAGGTGTCCAACAGGGATCAATACTGGGCCCCTTGCTGTTTTCTTTACACACAAAACACATTTTTCAACAGTTTTTTTGTTGTTGTTGTTGCAATGTTCATCTTTACGCTGGTGACAGCATCCTGTACGCAACAGAAAGCACTTCTTCAGATAACAGTCTGGTTTTAATTAAGGCCACTTCCATCGATCTTAAGTTTGTTCTTAACTGCCAAAAGACCAAACGTTTGGATTTCAAGCAAACACAATACTTGGTAATCTCGTAACGACCACAAAATGGGGTCTGCCTGACAAAAAATAAATAAAACGTCATTTTTATGTTTTTCAAATTATTATTGGCTTCATGATGAAAAAAAAGAAAACGTTTTGGAACAAAAAAGTAAATTTGTCACTGCAAGATTTAGGAATTAATAACAAAGGTTTCTTCAGAGTTAACTTCCTTCTCTCATCACACACACACACACACACACTCTGACTACAGTACGGTGTAATAATGAAAGGGCATGCAGAGCGGCTCAGTCGGGACTCATAAAACCAACGAGATTGTTTCTGAGTAGAGGAAGCTCTTCAGATCTCGAGACCTCAGGTGACCCTCACAGAAGAAACCCACTTGGAAACCCTGCTCTTCAGTACCCCGCACCTTGTAAATTGCAATTACAACACATATTGAAATGTCAAACAAGTGGGTGATTCACGTCGAGGCGCTCGCAGCTCTTGGGTTAAGGTTGGGGGAAGATCACAATTCAACTTTTAAAACATGTAAGTAATAAATGAAATGTGCACGTGAAGGAGCCATGGCTGTGTCTTGAAGAGAAGACCTCAGTCTCAACACAGAAGCTTTACAAATATAAGGAATATAGGATTGCTGCAGCAACAACAATCCTCGATGTCTCCATCACACCGCTCGCCCTAAACAGCTCGTGACCTTTCGGCTCATCCCCTGCCGTAAAAACCAAGTGGACGAGATCAGATCAGAAAGAGAATGAGCTCCTCGTCTCGCCGGAGCACAGATTCTGAGGAATCGTCCCCGAAATAGCAGACGAGGCGTTTAACTCTTTTATCTTGAACATGATTCATTCTAGCGGGTCCATCACGCGATCGTAGCTCACACCCGGCGGTCCGAACCTTGGCAGCTCTCGGCTGGAAAAAGACCCGGCAGGTTTAAGGGAAAGGTCACCAGACCGCCGCGCGTCACGTACATTGACACCGCACGCTCGTCTCTCCTCCTGTTCCTCTGTTCATTCTCTCTCTCTCTTCCTACCACTCTTCCTCTCCGTCCATTGAGAGGGAAAATCATTAGCGCTTCAACGCCGTGGCTCTGGTTGCCCCCCCGACGCCCCGCGAGCTGTTGTCCTGGCAAACGTAAGCAAACGAGACAGCGGCCGTCCTCGGAGGCGCCGATGAATCTGTGAACCCGTCAGAGCAGTTTGGAATATCCGTGTACTTTGTGTACTGTGTGTGTGTACACGGAAAACATTCAGACTAAAAGAGCGTTCAGACTCCCGACAGCTTTTCAAACAGCCTAATGATTTAATTCAATAACCATCAGACAGCTTAATGGTGGCATCGGGAAGCGCGAAGCGGACTCTCTCCCTCTTTTACACAAGACTCTCTTTGCTTCTTCTAAGAGATAACAACAACAACAACCACAAAAAAAAATCCTCAAGCTCCGTCTGGAGTTATTTACGTCATTGTGTGTATCCTTGAGCTCCAACAAAACGCATTTACAATACATTCTTTTCATTTAGCTGATGCTTTTATCCAGAGAGACTTACAATAAGTGCATTCAACCGGGAGTACAAACTCAGAACAACAAGAATCAGGAAAGTACAATTTCTTCAATAAAGTTAAACCACAAAAACCTCATAAACCTCAGGAAGAGACATCTGAGTGCTACTGAAGTGCTGCTGCCGCGCTGCGAGGTAAGTTACGAATTCTTGTGAGGTCCAAATCATCCAAACATCCAGATTCCATCGAGGCGTTACTGAAATGTTGCGTCCAGGAGGAATATTAAAACTGCTATAAAAGGTCAACCTCCTCATGTGCAGCTCTTCATCAAGTCATGTCTGAACTTTTGACTCTTCGTCACAGTGTTGTGCTAAAAAAAAACAAGGTGCTTTATTCCACTGCTCTATAAACTGTATTGACGTGTTGATTTAAATCATTTTCAGATGCAATATAATTATTAAAAGGCTTAAAATTGTGGTCGTATAGTTTTCAATTGTTTTTTTGTACAAAAGGCTTTATAACAAAAAAATATTACATTTGTTTATTAAATTTTAGTTGATAGATTTAATTATTTTAGAAAAAAACAGATTACATATTTTAATGTGTATTTTACATATTTAAACGTGTATTTCACATATGGTAAAGAAAACACATTAAAATATGTAAAATGCACATTACAATATGTAAAATACACATTAAAATGTGTAACATACACATTAAAATATGTCAAACACAGCTCTAATATATTTTTTCTTGGTTGTTCTTTCACATATAATGATTAAAAAATGTAAAAGATTCTCGAAGGTGATATTCAACAACACATGAATTATTTCCATATCTGTTCTCTTGTATTTAAATGACAGAGAAGAAGTAGAGTGTGTCAATGTAAACTAGAGGCTGTGCAGTGTGATGGAGACATGCATCCTGGCGTTTATGTTCAACTTTCATGAAGGGCTCAAAATGCATGACATGATGGTGTAGTGGGGTGTGTGTGTGTATATATATATATATATATATATATATATATATATATATATATATATATATATATATATATATATATATATATTGTTTATTAGCCGGAGTGATTGAACCTAAGAATACTTTCCAATCATGTGCAGAACCCCCGACATTAAAGAGAAAGTAATTTCCCGCATCGAGTGGAGAGACAGAACCGAGTGCATGGCCTCTTTGTGGAGAACCATTAGAGTCTTTCTGTGAATGCAGCTCAGCTCTGGACTCACTGCACTTCATCTCCGACTGTTTTCCTCTCTACCTTCCTCTCTCTCTCTCTCTCTCTCTCCCTCTGCACATCTACAGTCGTCCTTCAGCATCTCTGACGGTATCTTCTAATAATACCGTCAAAGAGGTTTGATCTACTAGCGGAAAAGAAATAAATAAAGTGGTTCATACAACTTTACTTCACCTCCATCTCTCCCTCCCTTTCTCTTCCCTTCCTTATCAATAATAAATCCTTTTCTCCAGCCAGCTTCTCTCTGTGGTGGAGTCTGAACGATGGGGTTTCCACTGCGGAGGAGGAAATGGTTTCCTCCTGACCGGCTTCATCCTGGAGGGCAGTGGACGAAGATTTGCCCGTCGCCATCTTGGATTACGGCATGTTGGGGTTTTTTGCAACCGGTAAACGAACGTTACCATACATCGAAAGAGAAGTAGAGTCATTTATATAGACTTCTATACAACCAGAGGAGTCACCCCCTAGTGGTCAGGAGAGAGAATGCAGCTTTAACACATAAAGCATAGACTTCTATACAACCAGAGGAGTCACCCCCTGGTGGTCAGGAGAGAGGATGCAGCTTTAACACATAAAGCATAGACTTCTATACAACCAGAGGAGTCACCCCCTGGTGGTCAGGAGAGAGGATGCAGGTTTTGGACCAAACTGCCACCTTAACCGGCTTCCATGCGACAATATTTTCCTTCTTCCTAAACGTTTCCTTCCTATTGTCTAACTGGCAATCTGAGATTCGTCCCAACTCGCGCTGACAAAACCTGGAACGCGAGCTATTATATTATATTTCTTGGCCTGAGACAAACATGGAGCTCAACCTGCTGCAGTGAAAAGCCGTTTCAGGCGTCACGAGGCCAGCCGGTGTTTGTACTCACAGCTGTGCTGGCTGCCGCCTGTTTGGACTCTTCAGTGAGAAACGTCAACATCAGCTCCACCTTCTGTTTCTCCTCCTCGCTGATGTAGTCGGTGTCTGTTGGTGGGAACACACACACACAGACACACACATATTATTATTATGATAAGAGGTGTTGGACCTGTTGGATGGGTGGAGTCCATCAGTGTCACTTTGTTGTGCTTCTGTACGTTACATCTGCAGAAAGCAGCTCACTGCGGATTCAAGCCAGTGAGCGACGACCGCTGTAATTTAAGATTTGACGACATGAGCGACAAACACACACACACACACACGCACACACACACATATACCACAGCCAAAAATGGAAATCGAGCTGGTGCAACAGAGTAGAATTATTATTAATTTTTTTGGGACACGGTCTGTTCAGAGTAATGGATTTTAATTTAATTCAGTTTAAACCCTATGGAAGCCCTTTCCCGCCACTAAAAAAAGAAGTCATAAATATGAGATTAAAAAGTCAAAAATGACCTTTTATCTCAAAATTTTGACTTTTTTTTTTGTAAAGTGGAAATGGGCTTCCATAAAACCTCCCAAAATGTAACAAATACAACAAAAAGATATTGACGATTGCTCGCCTTCTGGATTTGACAAAATTTCTGAGACACAAAACAAATGTAATATCAATATAAAAGTTGGAAAAGGCAGAAGAATTGAGAGAAAAAAATAGAAGAATTTAACTTCTCAAAAATTGATTATTCATTAAAAAAAGTAAAGATGAGTAATTTCCAAAGTTTTCAAAATGTTATCCAAAAGGCAAAAAAAAAATGTAAGAAGCTGGAGAAGTAAAATAAATTCAGTACATTTTATGGAGACGTTTTATTCCTATTAAAAAGCTGAAATTAGTTTGTCATAGACAAACATTATGAATATATTCATGTGTTTGCACATATACAACTTGACCTGGTGCAAAAATTCAAATTCAAATAAAAAAGTGCAACAGAATAAAAAGAAAAAAACACAATTGCATTAAAGTGTTGAAGTTGCAGCTGGACAGGTGAGACGCTTCCATCAGTGATCAGCAGGTAAGACGATCCGAGGAAGGATCAGAGAGAGACGCCGAGTCTGCAAATAAAGACGTCTGGGAAAACGCTCAGAGATCCCGTTTCAGCCGCAGCGCCAAATATAAACCAGGAAGACGAGAAGGCGATGCAGGAAACAGTAACTTCAATAACTAAACGCTCGTTTATTCATTTCACGAGCGGGATCAGGATCGCCCCGTCATGCTGGGCGGAGGAGCCGTGAACGAAGCCCTTCAAGTCTTTGAGCTACCAAGAGGTCCGCTGAGCTGCAGCCGGGATGGGGACGGTCGTAAAGAGCCCACTCTGCACCACTCAGCCTCCCGGGTGGAAAGCAGCGGGCGGGAACCCATGACCTCTCATCGGCTCAATGCTTTTAACCCTTCAGGGCCTTTTTCTTGATTTTACATAATTTATTAAATTCACCTTTACAAAGGCACTTGTGTAAAAGACACACACTCATGCGTTACATCAAAAATTGCAGAACAATCTCAGCTCTCTGGATAACGAGGCACCATTGTCCTACGGCACAAGTGTAAAGATAATATGGATATAGTATGACTCTAAAGCTGAAAAATTGAAGTAGATTCAGTTTTACCGCCCGGTTGTGCGCTGGGCAAAACAGCCCAGCGCACAACTGGGCGGTAAAACTAAGTTTTTGTCGAGGCGTTTTCGAAGCGGCTACGCTTTTTAAAAGTCGCGTCTGGTGTGATCGGCCCCTCAGTGTGTTTGTCGTTGGGGCAAAGGAGGGGGCGGGGCTTCAGGGCTCCGCACTAGTTTTCCTGAACTCAATTTCTGTCGTCTTTCATGTTTCTGATCGGAGCTTCGACTTCGTTTGGACGTGAATTTAAAACCACCGTCTTTCTACTTCATTCCATCCTTAATTAGAATTGTTCTTTTTCTTTAAACAGAGCCGGCGTTATTAGTCAAATAGTTCTCAGTGAATATCAAGCAGCACTTTTTTGTGCTTCTTTTCAGTCATAATTCACCAAACAGAGCTTCTGTTCTGCTGACAGCCTGCCTGCCTCCTTCCCTTCTCTCCACATTCACCCTCTCACTTGATGGCTTTCGATTTGTCTTTCCATTTACTCCTCTTATAACCCCCCTCATCCGACGGATCGCCTTTCACAGCGATGAGTGGTAGCGCCTCGGTCTGCGCTGTGATATTGGCTCGTTGGACAGTTGCCATGTTGATCTGCGGCGAGAGTTTACAATCCCTGCGCAAGATATTCAGAGGATTACGCTGCCTGGAGGCAAAAGAGGTAGATGGCTGAAACCAGACTGGAAGACTTTTCTACTGTAACTTGACAGAATAGATAGCAAGAAACAGATAATAAAATAACATTGATGGACTGCTTCTGGTGATGCCAGGAAAAGCCTTTCTGGATTCATACGGGAATCAGGAAAGCAACATCCAATTTAAACAAAATGGTGGCTTCGTAAATACAGACTGAACATTTACTGCAACTGCTGTAAAAATCTGTTCAAGCAGACATGTTTGAGTTGATCCTGAAAAAGTCTCAGGTCACTAGTTTGAAAATATTTGAGTAACAAAAACTTCTGCCGAGAGAAGATAACGCTGAAGTGTCTTGTAGCTGCATTCTCTCTTCTGACCACCAGAGGGCGATTTCTCTGGTTGTATAGAAGTCTATGCTTCATGTGTTAAAGCAATATGCATGTCATGTATGTATGTAATATTTAACAATATGGAGTCTGTGGATGTTTCCAGCTTTGTCCTCTTCTGACAGGATTGTATTTTTTGTATTCTCTGCACAAACAGAGGATCATTTATCATGCTGTCGCTCCAGAACAACAACAGAGTAAATATGTTTTAAATAAGCGTCCGTACGTAAATAGACCAAAAGACGTCACGTCACTGAAACCCTGAGCCGAGCACAAGACCAGAAACATTATGAAGAGCAAAAATAACTTCAAGGTGAAGCGTCAATCAGAGGAGACGAGAGACACATCTCCTTTCCTCTCTCCTCCTCTTTGCTCTCCTCCCTCATTTCTCTTCCATGAGAGTTTATTCTCATGAGAACATTGTTGTGATATTTGTGTCTCTATAAAAACAACTTTAACTCGTCGTCACCAAAAGTTACGTCATATTCTTTATATCAGTAAATCAAACTTATTGTGTGTGTGTGTGGTGCTAGTAGCTAGCTAACGTAGCCCACAGCAGAGATGCGCAGCGGGCTACAGAGGTCTCACTTCTATCCACTCCCACTGAGCCTCCCCACAGCGCCTCCTGCAGGCGACTATTAAAACACAGAATCCAGTAGAAAGCACTCACATGCGTGCAGGGAGAAGTGTTTGCGTTCGGCCGACCCGGCTGCTGCCGCCGCGGCTGAGGGGATCACGGGGGCCACGCCGGAGCCCAGGGGCCCCACGACCGGCCGGGCGCTGGAGGAGGAAGAGGAGGAGGAGGAAGAGGAGGTGACGGCCGCCGCGGAGCCGGAGGAGTCGGCCCCCTCGCCCAACAGGTGCTGGATGGAGTGCAGCTGGAAACAAGGGTCAGAGAGCAGGACGGAGGATGCCCGGGATACCCTGGAGGAAGAGGAGGAGGAAGAGTTGAACTCACATCAGCACAAATGAAACAGAGGATCCCCGATTACAGTTATTATGGGCGATTGTTGGTGATCTATATTCACAGATATAGAGCCCATCTGTTGAAACATCGTAATTCATCTCTAATATCTAGTTTATATTCACGTGAAAACATCTGGATTCATTCCAGTTCATCACCAACGCTACGTTTTACTAGATGACACGTGAACGCATCATGAGAACGCTGTCGTCGACCTTCAGCCAGTACTCATGTTCACTGAGCAGAGCCTGAACACACCATTATGTAACTGAAGGGAACCTCTGTTGGTTCTCCGTTAGCGGTGCTGCTAACGTTAATAGCGCTCCTTTTGGTTCTCCATTAGCGGTGCTGCTAATGTTACTAGCTCTCCTCATGTTGGTTCCGCGTTAGCGGTGCTGCTAACGTTACTAGCTCTCCTCCTGTTGGTCTAGACACTGATTGGTTGTTCACAAAGTCACATGACCAGAGATCTGAGAAACATCCATGATCACATGTTCTACTGGATATAAAACTTTATTTATACATAGTACAGTCACACTAAACTCGCAGCTCTCTGATTGGCCGAACAGAATGCTGATCAGAACCCCAACAGACCTAAATTCAAACAGGAAGTTGTTCTTGTTGTTGAGCACAGAACTGAGCACGAGAGCAACAAACAAACAAACAAACAGGTAAACACAGAGAACAACATCTCACAGGGAAACATGTTTCTTCTGGAAAAAGAAGAAATCAATAAAATCCTGTTTTTATTTCTGTTTTCACAAAATCTGAGAAAAACTCAATCTCACATAAGACGTGACGGAGAACTTTCATGTGTCTCTCTTTCCACCCTCCTCTCCTTCCTCCTCTCCTCTGTCCTCATTGACTTTTTCTCGCTCCTCCCTATCCATCCCTCTCTTCCTCCCCTTGTTCTCTCTCTCCCCCTCCATCCTTCTCTCATCTGTTCTCTCTCTCTCCCTCCTCCATCCTTCTCTCCCTCCCCCCGGCAGCATCACTCAATCTAACTTCTGTGCATCAATCTTTTTATCTCGGGGCTTTACACAAGACCCGACTCCCACTCACTCTCTCACCTCTCCGTCTCTCTCCCTTTTGTGTCTTCTGATGACTGATACCTACCTCTCTCGCTCGCCTCTCTCTTTCTCTCCCTCCCTCTGCCTCTCCCGACTCTTCTGAGCATCCCAGCAGCAGCGTTGTGGCGTCTCTGCAGGTGGGAGTACTGTGAATACTTCTGACCCCTTTACACTTCACGCTCCACTAGATTCCCCGTTTTCCTGCTCTACATTGTCCTGATCAGCTGCCGTTACTGATGAATTCACAGATGTGGATGTTTGCATTAAAATAACTGACAGTTTAGTTCACGGTGTAGAATAAACACGCGAGTAAAGAATCTACACATCAATTCTTTGATGTTTAACTCTGGTGCATTCACAGCGTTTACCAAATAAAACCATCACATTCATTGAAATAAGCCGACTTGGCTCCGAGCCCTCGTGGCTACGACGCCAACGTTTTTGCTCCGCTTTGAGCGGCCATCTTGGATCCGTTCTGGAGCCTCGAGCTGCCCCATCGTGGGTAATCCAGTCGAGGGTCCTCAGAGCAAGAGAACCGTGAAGAAGGGCTGCACGAACGTCACGGTTAACAGACGAAGAAGGAAGGATGCGGCGCGTTGGAAGCTATACGATTAAAAAGGAAACGTACAGAGAGATCGCCAATACAAGCAGAAGTTAGGTTGTTTCAGATGAAAGTGCAACTCACGGCCGGTTGAAAGATACAGATGTGTTTCACCAAATGTTCATGAGCAAACATTGTGTGAACTCAGCGTAAATGAACGTCATAAACACATAATAAAACACATTTACACGACTTTTACTACACTTTTGGGATTATATTTTTTTCCAGGACTGCAGACTTTTCTTGTGACAATATTGCAGCTAATGAGCGGGTTTTTGACCGAGGCAGAGCTCCCTCTGAGCAACGGTTGGAGACGGAGAGAATGAATCCCCCATCGACGGGCAAAGAAACTGGAAGCTTGGATCCGAACAGCAAACGGCTTCTAGTTTCAGTGTCAAGTGTTACGCAACAGAAACCTAAAAAAATCTCTTCGATCAAACCGCGGAGGAGTCAGAGAGACAGTGTGTCACAGATGCTTTAATGCACTGGAAAAATAATTAAAAAGCAAAAAAGTTCAACGAGTTTTTGGGCTAAAATCGACCAAAATTAAAGTTTGACTCAAACGAACCGTTAAAGAATAAAACCGTCAGGATCACAGGAGAGAGGTCGTCCTCGTCCGTCACGGGAGGAAAACACCGGTGACATTTTCTCTGACCTTTTCATCACAGCAGCCGCGACACTCTTCGTCTTGTCTTCACATGCTCCTCTACCTCAGCAGACCGTTTGTGTGTGTGTGTGTGTGTGTTATGGGGAAAGTGGGGTAGAAACCGTTGGTAAGCAGAGTGAGTCAGAGCGAACAAGCTGGAAAATGTCACCGTCTGTGTTTTCAAGGCCTTTGTGTGTTTGCTCTTCTTTTTTAATTACAAACCCGAGGAAAAGGGCAAAGTGTTTAGATTGACGTGGTTCATTATACGCGGAGAGAAAAGGAAAAAGACAGGAAACGCAGAGGTGAAGAAGATGATTAACAAAAGACGAAAGAAAAAAAAAACATTGGACATTCTGGGCCTCGTCTCCCAAAAGACAAAAAGGGAAATTCATCTCGTGAACCTTTTAAGCTGAAGAAGTGTTTGTGTAGTGTGTGTGTGTGTGTGAGTGATCTTAATCCCCTGTGGCAGGAGATCAGCATGAAACGCACACTGTGACCAAGAACCGAAGACAGATTCTCCCCCCTGCACAAACAAACAAACACACACACACACAAGCACACACGCCTAAAGGAGACCACTCCCTCTGGTCGCTGGGGCAGCATGTGATCAATAGTTTTGCTAATCAGTTCAACTGATTGATCGATCTTTCAGCGGTGAGTCACTCTGCCGAGTCAGCGCGATGAATAACGCCACTGGCAGGTTGAGATGTTAACCGAGCGGATTTAGACGAGTGTTCAAGCTGCATTCTCTCTCCTGACCACCAGGGGGTGACTCCTATGGTTGTATAGAAGTCTATGCTGCATGAGTTAAGGCTGCATTATCTCTAGTGACCAACAGGGGGTGACTCCTCTGGTTGTATAGAAGTCTATGCTTTACGCGTTAAAGCATAGACTTTCCCTTTTTTAAAGTCCCTGTCCCTTTAAAAAAGTAAACTAAAATAAATTCCACCGGCTTGTGACCGAGCTGACTCAGAAACTCTTAAAGTTCCTCTCGAAAGGTTCCATAAAGGTTATTAAACATAATTATGCAAACAAGGCACGTCAAGACATTTAAACACAAGTAGCAAGAAAATACTTTCTCTTTAAAAGCACTCACGGTTTAAACCTTTACGTGTCAGCCAGTAATGCAAAGAAATATTACATGAAAGGCTGGTCTTTTACTTTGTTTTTTATTTTATTTTTGGGATGGGGGTCGCTTGTGAATAGATATATAATGTAATCAATAATATCATAGGAAGCTGTTGGAACCCTAAAACAGACTGACCACCAGGGGGAGACTCCTCTGGTTGCATAGAAGTCTATGCTTCATGTGTTAAAGCTGCATTCTCTCTCCCGACCACCAGGGGCGACTCCTCTGGTTGTATAGAAGTCTGTGCTTCATGTGTTAAAGCTGCATTCTCTCTCCTGACCACCAGGGGCGACTCCTCTGGTTGTATAGAAGTCTATTGCTTGATGTGTTAAAGCTGCATTCTCTCTCCTGACCACCAGGAGGCGACTTCCCTGGTGGTATAGAAGTTTATGCTTCCTGTGTTGAAGCTGCATTCTCTCTCCTGACCACCAGGGGGCGACTCCTCTGGTTGTATAGAAGTCTATCTCTTCATAAGAGAGACATGAGGATGAAAACTACAACGTGTGAGCGTGAAACAGAAATGGACCAAAAAAGAGCAGTAAAAAGAGAAAAGAAAGAGGAGGGTCTGAGATGGGCAGAGGGTGCTGAGGAAACAAGAGTGTGTGTGTGGAGGGGGGAGGAGGGAAGATGAGGAGGAAGAGGAGCTGGGAAAACACCAGAGGAGGCAGACACACAGCGAGTGGTGAGGAGACGGGAAGCAGCTCACAGCTCGACCTCCACTACTCACACATCCAGACACACATGTGTGCGTATGTATATATATACGCACACACACACACACACACAAATACTCTTACATCTGGAGAGAAATAACTTCTCTTTTCCTTGAGCCTCGCAGAAGAGGAGGAAGATCTTACAGCTGCATGTTTCACAGATTTCTGTTGTGCATGAAAAAAAAAATTATCTATCATCCACCCACTGCTGAAGGAAAGAGAAACACGTCTGTGTGCACGGATCAGCCGGAGGAGAAAAGACACAGAGAGCAAGAGAGAGAGAGAGAGAGAAGAGAGAGAGAGCGACAGAGAGAGAGAGAGAGAGAGAGAGAGAGAGAGAGAGAGAGAGAGAGAGAGAGAGAGAGAGAGAGAGAGAGAGAGATTTAAGTGCTTGCGAGTAAAGAGAAGTGAGGCGAAGTGGACGGGATGCTGACTCCTTTGAAAATCTGATCTGGAGACTCGGGGCGTGTGCTGTGGGCGGCAGACAGCTGGGGGCCGTGATTCACAAGACAAAAAAAAGAGAAAGAAAAGAAAGCCGACACGAGAAGACGCTACAACCGAGACGAAAGGCTCCTCCGTCACGAGAGGAGTGCCGAGCGTAGAGGAAGAGAGAGAGCGACAAATCCTTTGGGAGGATACATCCCGGGTCTGTTTACGTCTTTTTCCCTGAAGAGGGGAGTTCCACGTCCACGTGAAAGCTCAAGCGAGGAATCGCGGCGGGTGGACAAGCCGCTGATAAAGTCTTCGGGGGGGTCAAGTGGCCAGTCGGGTGGTTGGACTTTCCGTTTGTGTCGGAGATGCAGAGGGTGCCACTATGGGCTAAACAGAGCGGCGAGGGGGGTCGAGAGGAAAAGGGAACGTTTCCTCCGGCTGGAATATAAAAACCCACGACAACAACAAAAAAGGATAACTATCGAAAAGCACAACTCCTCTTTTGTTTCTTTTTTTCACCTCTCTCCACTTTTCAAAACACCTGGAGTTTCTTTTTATGCGACTGAACTTCACCTCCACCCTGACACAAACCGCAGAGCAGAAGGGATTTTGTTTGTTTACAGCTTCTTTTTTTCTCTCCTGTCATGTCGCAACCTTTCTCTTTCTTTTTGGAAATATATAACTATTTTTTCACGTTTTAATCTCGTTTGCCCTCCTCTCCAGATGGCCGCCGCACTGGCAGGTGGACGCAGATGCGATTGCCTCATTCAAACATTAACTGTCGGGGGTTCGGAGGCGTAGATGAAAAAAAAAAACAGACGAGCAGAGCGTTTCATCACCGTGACGTTGTGTTTGTGCCCCGCAGCTTAAATGCAAATAAGCATTCTGCCTCAGACTCTTGGTCTTGGAGACGATAAGAGACTCATGAGCGAGGGGGCTCAAAACATTTACACCGGCATATTGGGGTTGCAGTGTAAGAGGCTTACCCTGCGCATGTAAATGGTCTGGAACAAGGTAAAAAAAGAAAGAAAAGAGTGTGCACACTCTCGTGTGTTAGTTTGTCAGGAGTCTGTTTGTGTCAAACGTGAATTACTTGATGAAAACTGAAAGGGATCCCACAGCGTGAAGGATGTGAAACACGTTTAAAAAAGTTACGAGCCGGGTGCGATAATACAGAGAAAACTACAAAACAGATCTCTGGCTGCTGATGCTCGCGCAGCCTGCTGGTTGGGCATCATGTCGTACGTTGCTGGGAGCAGTGGTTTTCCGCAGGGTGTGGTGACACTGACGGCAACCACAGCGGCGTCGCCGCCATCGTGGTGGTCCGTCATCGTCCTGTTCGTTTGTCTCCAGCTCCCCCGGCCGGACCCGGTCCGGGCTGCAGTCTGCCCGTCTCAGGATTCCTCCCGGGAGGCGGGCGGATGCGTCTGCGCCTCGGACATTCTCAGCTGCACCGCCGTGGGTCTGGACCGGGTGCCCCGAGAGATGCCCGTCTCCGTTGTCACTCTGGATCTCGGCCACAACCGGATTGCGCGGTTGGAGGACGGCGGCTTCGAGGGACTCGATCGGTTGGAGACGTTGCGGATGGCGCACAACCGGCTCGCCGCCATTCAGCCGGGGGCGTTTCGAAACGCCTCCGGGACTCTTCTCAGACACCTGGACCTGTCGTCCAATCGGCTTGGCGGTTTGAAGGAGCATTATTTCCTGGACCTTCCCGGATTGAAGGAGCTGCTGCTGTTCAACAACCACATTGTCCACGTGGAGAGCGGAGCCCTGGCTGGACTGGGCAGCCTCCACAAGGTCTACCTCAGTCATAACCGCATTACAGACTTCCCCTTCTTTTCCATCCAAGAGCACAGCCACCCTCACCTGTCCATGCTGGACCTGTCCTCAAACCACCTGTCCAAACTACCCCTGGAGGACATTACAAACTTACCCATCACCATGCAGAGAGGACTCTACCTTCACAACAACTCCCTGCTGTGCGAGTGCTCCATGTACGGACTGCTCCGGTACTGGGACCAGAGAAGATTTGCCTCGGTGACAGACTTCAGACAGGAGTACACCTGTCTGGTCTACGGTATACAGAGGGGCACCGTGCGCTTCTTTCAGCACAGCCGCTACTTTGAAAAATGCAACTTGACGAGTCAGTGGTTTAAGGATCAGGAGGGCAGCGTTTCAGTGAAGGTGGGAATGCCGCTGCTGCTGCACTGTGTGACCGCTCTCGCCGGACGGCACGTGAGCTTCCTCTGGGTGTCACCGAATCAGGAGTTTGTGGCACCGCCGGGGAACAACGGATCGTTAAAGATGTACGCCAACGGCAGCTTGGAGATCGTGGCGGCTCGTGCGGAGGACTCCGGCATCTACTGGTGCATGTCTCAGGACCGGCAGCGGCGGCGCAACGAGACGCAGGAAGTCAACGTGACCGTGGTGCTGCACCACGTCGACCCCCACGAGCCGTTCAACACCGGGTTCACCACCCTGCTGGGCTGCGTGGTGACCCTGGTGCTGGTCCTCATGTACCTGTACCTGACGCCCTGCCGCTGCCCTCCCTGCTGCCCTCACTGCTGCTGCAAGGCACCGACCCCAACCCCGGCCACGACGACTCCGAGCCAGGGAAACGAGGCCGGAGCGGGGAGCGCCCAATCCTCCATTCTCAGCCCGACTCCGCCGGCGACCACTGAGGGCCCGGGGCGCAAGGTCAGTACCAACAAGCATGTGGTGTTTCTGGAGCCGATCAGAGAGCAACAGAACGGCAGACTCAGGGCAGGGATGGGAGGACATTTGGGTCCAGGTTTACTACTAGGGGCAGAGCAGCACTCAAAGCTCCACAACCAGTCGCAGCAGAGGAAGGTGGAGACGGACTCCATCATGTTCTCAGACACCATAGCCATACCATAGCAGCGGGACCAACACAGAGACAGCGTCGGCCCCTCTCACTCACTTCTCCCTCTGCTTCTCCCACCTCTTAACCACCTTCCACTGCACTAGAACAAGACCACCTCCCATTACCCTTAGAACAAGACTACCTCTCATTACCCTTAGAACAAGACCACGTCCCATTATCCCTCGAACAAGATCACCTCCCATCACCTTGAGAACAAGACCATCTCCCATTACTCCCAAGAGCAAGACCAGAGAGAGAAAGCGAGAGGGATAGGGAGAGAGAGACACAGAGATAGAGATCCTGTGGGAGACCAGAAGGTTTGTTTGGGAGGATACATCCAACTGATCCTAGAACCAGACCACCTTCCACTGGCCCAAGAACCAGATCCCTTCCCACTGCCCCCAGCACCGGACCAGCTCCCTCTTCTCCCAGAAGCAGATCCCCCTTCCACTCCCCCCCAGCATTGGACCCCAGCACTAGACCACCTCCCACTGCCCCAAAAACCAGACCTCCTCCGACTCCTCCTAGCACCGGACTACCTACCACTGCCCTCAGCATCAGACCCTGTCTTGCACCCCGCTAACACTGGACCACTTCCCACTGCCCCCAGCACCGGATCCCCTCCCATTCCTCCCAGCACTGGACAAACACCCCCCACGCCTATCACTGGGACCACCTCCCACTTCCCCATGCACCAGACCTGAGCAAACCAGTATACCCATGCTGACTTTTAAAATGTATCTTTTCTTTGCATTAGCCTGATAAAAACAAAATAAGTTGAAGACATTGGACTTTAAATGTGTTTGTATATATTGTTGTTGTTTGCCCAGGCCTTTGCCTTCTAGGCCCCTACAGACAGCCATCAACCAATGCACTGTGATGGGACGGCCTCCGGCAGACTGACAGGGCACCAAAAAAGTTGCAGGAAAGAGAGGACAGAGACACAAGGGAGGAAGTTAAAAAAAAAGACCAAAAATAGAATGATTATGAACTCGAGGACGAGCTGCGAATACTGCCTCGAAGTCTAAGCGAGGAAACTGTGTTTGAGATGAAGTTAAAAGGACGTCAGGGATGTTTTTCCTGCCACGAGCGATAGAGCATGGACGGATGCTGTCCCTTTAAGCACGGCTTGTACCTTTAATGAACATTTGCTGCAGATGCCTTCTTGTCTCATACAGAGACATAGAGAAAATAAATACAGAATATCTTTTTGTAGAGCTTTTTAGTGTTTCCTTTTAGGGTGTTTTTGTAGTTGATTAGAGCCAAAACAAACCTGCGTAGTGTAGCTCTGTCACAATGTCAAACATTCTAGAGTATACAAGCTCGAGAAGAAGGGGAAGGATATTTTATCAAGTAAAAATAGAAACAGTTTAAAAGAAAAGGACAAGGTTTGAACTCCCCATCCTTCCTCCTCTCCCCTGGAACTTCATTAACGTCATCATCAGTCAGAACGAAGTTCGGGAAATCAAAAGGGATATAAATAAATTAAAAGCATCAGCTGAAATAATTTATGCTGCAGAAGAAGCATTATTGTTTGTTGAGTTGGAGACGAGGGGACTTTTTAATGCTCCTCTTTTTATTTCACTCTGTCTGAGTAAGTGACAAGAAGTGTGGAAATGAATCGCTGACAAAGAAAAGATTTGCCTTTGTGTGGTGAATGAACAGCAGGATTGACGGGACAATCAGGGTGGACATGTTTCTGTTGTTTATTGTCTTCTTCACTGTATTCACTGCATCTTCCTCCTCCTCTTCCTCACACTGACCCCTTTTCTCCCGCCTGTCTATACCTGTGTTAATAAACTGCTGTATCTGGACTGTCCAGGTGAACGCATGCCTTGTTATTGTGACTGGGATGTGTGAGAAAGAGAGAGAGAGCACATGTGTCTGCACAGCCACAATCTTTACACCAGGTGTGAACAAACTCAGGTGACAATTGACCCTTTGTCAAGTCCCGCCCTAAAGCACAGACTGGCCAATCACAGCGTAGCATTCGCCAGCTCTGACCAGAGTCCAACAAATGTCCTGCTCTCCACGTCAGGCCGGTTTGGAGCTCGTCGTGGTTACTTAGCGTCTCTATGCTATGCTGGCTTTATGGTTCACTTGCAAGCTATAATATACATATTCATATATTAGAATATTGATATAAAATGGCCAATGCTGTTTATTTTCCACATGTACTTAGATTGCATGTATAATAACAAATGTAATGGTCAATTTGCATACAAAAAAAGGAAAAATATAAATTGATCAACCTTGGGGCGGTTGCATCATCGTATATTCACACATCATGCACCATGTACATGTGTATACTGATGAGTACCCTTCAGTTGCTGACAATTAATTCTAGAGACTTCTAAAAGTAAAGACAATTACAGTAAATATACGTTCTTTCTTTATATAATAATATTGTTTGCAATATAAATACGACGCAGCAGCTCAGACCCATCGTGTAACATGAGATCATCCTTTTGACTCCCATGTGTTTGCTTCATAACAGCAACACCTCCCTGTATGGTCGTTTCACTGCCACTGTCACCACCATTAGATGTTGTTTGCATTCGTCGGTAATGAGACTCAACCCGATGTACTTCTGGTGATCGAACATCATCACAGAGCAACACAGATTCGCTTTCCAGTCATTTGTTAGCAGCTCAAAGCTCAGAGAGAGAGAGACAGAGAGAGAGGAGGGTATTAAAAAGGAGAAAACCCATTTAAATGTGTGTGTGTGTGTTGTACACTAGAATGTGAAACAGGCTGTAAGACTGGAGGAAATGTGTTTACTCGCTGCTGTAATTGAGTCTGTGTATTAAAAAAAACAACTATGGGCGGATAAAAAACAGAGTTCATACGGTCATGAAAAACCTGGAAAACACATGGAATATTAAAATGGTTAGTTCATTTACGCTGAGTTTGAATTGATGAATCTGCTTTCAAAAGAAAGAGGGTCAAAATATAAGCAGGCATACACACAGGCATCTAAATGTTTATTCTTTTAATCAAACTATTGTCTTTCATTCAGTCATATAAGGTATACTGTATGCTTTGAATCCTCATTGTTCGTTTAAATACTACGTTTTATCACTTTTTACTGTTTACACACAGATTTCACACAATGTTTAATAATGGACATTTGGTTAAAAGTCATAAAAATTTGGTTTAAAGTCATGGAAATCCATTCCCGTCTTTCTTTCTTTCTTTCTTTCTCGTCTGTATTCTCAAAACTAAAGACACGAGTCTACTCGTTTACCGCTCTGATGTTGCGTGAGGAGGCCGAATAAAGCGGTAAAATAGTCGGTAAGTATGCACACAGATTACTAACACACACACACAGAAGGACATCATTAATCTCCCCTGGTTATTTCCTGTTTCCTTTCACGCTATTATTCAAATCAACACGATACCACCGAACATCCCATAAGATCCCCAGCAACCATAAATAACCGCGGAGGAGGTGAAGTCACATCCTGGAGGGATTTTTTCACACTTTATTTAAAAAAAAAAAAAAAGAAGCTTGACTCGCATCAGTCAAATGATTTACTGACACTGAAGAAGAAGAAACGGAGACTGGAGATTCACACCGGAGATCACTCTGCTGATGGTGTGAATGTGAGAGAATGCAGCTTTAACACATGAAGCTTAGACTTCTATACAACCAGAGGAGTCGCCCCCTGGTGGTCAATAGAGAGAATGCAGCTTTAACACATGAAGCACAGACTTCTAAACAACCCAGAACTTGGTGGTCAGTAGAGACACTTGGAATGAATACTTTGAGTGAAGAATTCTTGAATTACATAAACATTACAATCAAAAAACTCAAATATCTGGATATGAATTTAGAGTTTTAAAACTTTTTTGCACTATTTAAAAAAAAATTCCCCTCAAATTGTAGGAGTTTCAAATCAGATTTTTATGACGTGCAAATTGAAAGTGCATGTAAAAACATGTGGATGAAGACATACCTCATGAGTGTCTCATTAACATGGTTCTTATATTGCTCTCATACATTCATTTGCAGACATTTGCCCTGTTTGATTTCACTGCTGATGTCATCTCTTCCCTCAACCAAGGTTACGGACAATCAGGATGAAACATTGCGAGTGCTTTGTGGATATTAGATATAACGTCTGTGACTTTGTGAACCCGACAAGGCGACCTTCAGGTCACACTGCGATCGGTCGGCTGTGCCGAAGTGAGAAAGTCCCCTCGGTTTGAACTTCCCCCTTTTCCCATTTTTATTCCCAAGTCACTTTCTCCTGGAGGTCAGCACCGTGACGGACAGTCCGTCCTCGTCCTGGAAGCGGAGCTTCTCGCCAGAGCCGAAAGGGTTAATGTGAGGTGAGGAGTAAAAGGGGATGTTCTCACTGTGATGCACTTATATGAAATGGCGGGCATGGGTCCATTAAATATTTAAGAGGTCTTCCCTCTTGCTTAGCTTCCACTGCAAAAACACGTCAACATTTTGGTTGGAGCTTGTAAAACCACGAGTACACAACTCTGCCATCGGAGATGAGACATATATATGAGGGGGAACAAAAACAACTGCAGGGAAAGTGGAGCGCAAATGCCAATTACAATACTTATATGTATTATTTATCTGGTAATGCCACATTAATACATTCAGTTTCTTTTATAAGATCCCATGAATGTGGTTATTAAAGAGTTGATGTACTCTAAAAGTACAAGAAATGAGCTTGTTACTTTGTGAATTATTTGTTCCCAAAAGTTCTTGTTCCATATCACTCGGCACATTTTGTCATGCGCCACGGCCGACTTGTTCAACATCATTATCTTCAAACGAGCTAGCTATCGTCTTAAAATGCTGAAATGTTGAATTGGGAAGGTTAGAGGGCGGGGGGAAGGGGTTAAAATTAATGATGTTCTTTCCTCCACGTGTCCAGAGCGCTACACTCACTCGCCACTCTTTTGTCATTTGCACATATCCATTTGAGCCCACGTTACAACAATACAAAAAGTGTACATCAGGGAACTGTTTTAGGGCCACTGCGGTTCTAATTTCACGTTAATAATAATGTGTAAAACACCTTTTTAATGAGGACGATATAAGTTTGTACGGACACATCTTGCTGCGATCTACTGTGATGTTAAAAGTCGTCTGTATGAATGCGTTTGAAGTCATTTAGTTTCTAAAGACTCGCCTGAACTGTGTTTTTTCTTAAAGTGTCGATATGAAAATCCTTATTTTCATCATTTTAAAACCACTTGATGACTATGTTTTCAACATAGAAGTCTCTCTCTCTCTCTCTCTCTCTCTCTCTCTCTCTCTCTCTCTCTCTCTCTCTCTCTCTCTCTCTCTCTCTCTCTCTCTCTCTCTCTCTCTCTCTCTCTCTCTCCTTCTCCCTCTCCTTCTCCCTCTCTCTCTCCCTCTCTCTCTCCCTCTCTCTCTCCCTCTCCATCTCCCTCCCCACTGTAGCTTCTTCTCAGCCGTTGGCTATATGCAAAGTCCGTGCCAATATTCAGGTGTTACAACGAGCTGATCCTCATCTCAGAAACTCATGCTACGTATAAAAGGCACAGTTGATCTCCACTTCATCGGGCGACATCCAACCGATATGGATAGATGTTCAAACAATGCAATCAGGAAGCAGTTAACTCCGTCTGTAATCACTGAGCGCTGGACTGGACTGTGGGGATGTTAATACTCTGGTCTTGAGATGTATTACTCAGGTGGTTGATGTTCTTGCCTATGCATTTTCATAAATCCGGTACGATTTAGACAGCAGTGATTTAAAATCCTGTAGAGAAACTTGACATGCAGCACAGGACGGAGACGATGTGGTCCGTGACTGCGCCGCAACAAACCCTTCCAACATCCATTAAGAAGAAATCCCCTCTGATGCTCCTGTTCCGCCCTCTCATTCTCCACTAAAACGTATCGCATCATTTATTCATGGAGACCACAGAGTAAATACAAGTCTCTCTGTCGCTCCCACTAAACTAAATAACTACTGGAAAAGGCAAGATGCTGTGTGTACTGTTCATGTTGTTAGCAGGTAAATCATTTATGGTTCTCAACTTTTGGGAAACCAGGTGGAGAAGAGATACATCCTGATGGAAAGGTGTGTTTGACAGCTATTAGTCAGTTAATAGTTCAAAGACTGTTCCCGTTTTTCCATAATAACAGCAAGTTACCGCTGAAAGCAGCAATAACGAATGTAAATGATGCATTTCAGCAACACATTCTTTAAAATACGACCAAAATAAAGCCTCATGCACGGTGCTATGACTCAGCCGTGTTGCTATTCAACAGCCAGACGAGTTCAAAAAGAGCAAACGCTGCACGACTGAACCACATCAACAAGACCGCGCACGTCTAAACAAAGTCTCATCCAATTCTCTGGCATCAACAACAACAAAAAGCTCTGTGTGCAAAAAGTTTATTTTTGGCTCAACTGTTTTTGTCACTATTCATACGAACAATGAACGCAAAACTCTCGATGTACGGACAACTATCACCGGATGATCTGGATCCTAGAGGAAACCCAAAGGAGCAATATAGCACAAACCAGCTGTTAGCGCTCAATTATCCTGGAAACAGGAGTTTAGTCGGGTGGTGCAAGAGGACGAAACTCCAGTTTAATTTACTTGAATGAAGATTAAATGTGATAATTAACGTTTTTTATTTGAATAGAGAAACCCAATAACATGAAAACATGCACGATCGTGCATATTTAGATTTAGCAAAAGTGTAATTTAACTGTTTCATTAAGTCTCAAATGGCCTGTGAGGACAGACGTATTACATCATTACATCGCAAAATCCTTTTTGTCTTTTAAAATATTAAAACTAATTTAAAAACAGGGTTGCTTAAATGTTTCATCCAGTTATTTCCCGTGGAAAAGCCCGGCAGGCTGCAGTAAATCAAATAAACGTCACATTGGTAAACAACGTAATTACATCAAGTCGTATTAATGAGAGTCGATGTGATCGGGCCCCAGTGTTCATTTATTTAGCATGTTAGCTTGTTGTTTTTTTGGCTCCATCTGTGCATCAGAGCTGCTGCTGCGACATTTATGACAGCGAAGGTCAGTTTGTCCCATTTTGCTGCAATAAAACTGATTAAAGTGAGATGAACGGATTGAAAACTTTATCTCAGTCGATCAAATATGTCGACAGAGTTTTCCTTTGGGGACAATTTGCAGTTGAAAAAAGGTAATAAATCGCATCATATCACAATACTCAATATATCACAGTATTGTGATAATATCATAATATTGTATCGTGACCTAAGTAGCGCAATAGTATTGTAGCGTACAAATCATGATCATATTGTATCGTGACTTAAGATACAATATTATCACGATACATAAGTATCTGACTTAAGTATCACGATAATATTGTATAGTTGCATAAGTATTGTCACGTAAGTATTGTGACAATATCGTAT
>NW_027176042.1:23001512-23039012 GCF_023055335.1 Clinocottus analis
AGCAGTTTAATTTACAAAGTAAACATCAGCACTAGTGTAGTATTGAATTTATACTATCCAGTTTTACAAATGACAGAAACAGAAACATTGAACATTTTGGGAGAGAGAGGGGAAAAAGGTCGGAGAGGTTTCCTAAACTAGAGCAGCGTCACAGGGTCATTCATTAATTACCTCCACAGAATCTGTCCGTACTGGTTTTGCATATCTCACCCATTTGTCCCAGAGTTGAATAAACCTACTTCTCTGAAGGCGGAGGAGAAGGTGATCCTTTCCATAATATAGATGTCATTTACTAAGTCTATCCACTCCTGTATCGTGGGGGGCTCAGGAAGCAGCCAGCGTCTGCTGAGTGCTTTTTTACAGGCGGTTATTAAAATGCCAAACATATATTTATCTCGACGCCCTGCTTGAAATTCAAATTTTCCTAAAAATAAAGTTGAAAATTCCAGGGGGATGTCAGTTATTAAGTATGACTTTTAATGTCTTATGAAATTCCGCCCAACGAATTGATGTCTTGTTTATGTAATATATCCTCTCAGAGAGCCTCGCATTATGCATGTCAGAGAGCTCATTAAGTGTTGAAAAAAACAAAAAACAACAAGTGTTGTTTCAGAAGGGCCAAAACAACAAAAATAAGCCGGCGGTAAATATCCTGCTCTTCTGGAACACCTCATGCGTAGCGAGAGCAACACTTCTCCGTGACTTTGAGCGTCGGTTAACTGGAGCTCTAACGCAACAAAAAGATTGCCTCTCTGATTTATTACATGCAAACACTTCAACACCCACGAGTGGCCCAAACCTATTAGTAAAGCCGGCTGCACCAGGACGTGAAATTAGTTCAACACACAGCTGGAGGCCGTTTCAGAGGACGAGCGCTCTTCTCCCGTTCGATTCATCACCAGCGAGCGGCCCGGTCGCCACAGAAAGAGACAACACGAGACCACGGTCACAGCTGTGCTGCTGCTGCGCCAGGATTTACTACGCAGAGACAGGAACGCACATTTTTAAAAGGGTCAAAGTGTGTTACAGTACTCTACACAACACGGACTATATTTATCACACGCACAACAATTACTGGACAAGGATGGATAACTCTTTCCATTCAACTAAACTGCACCTCAATGCACCTCTGAGATGCAGTACAGTACAAAGTACAATATGTACCTCTGAGATGCAGTACAGTACAAAGTACAATATGTACCTCTGAGATGTAGTGGAGTAAGAAGTACAATATGTACCTCTGATAGAAATACACATTTAAAAGTGCCTTAAATTTGTACTTAGGTACAGAATTTGGGTAAATGTTTTCAGTTAAAATCCATCGTTGACTATATTTCAACATAATATGACGCATAAAAACATAAAAGTAAGTGTGTTTACCAGTATGTTTGGAGACCAGTGTGTGTAGAGACCAGTGTGTGTGGAGACCAGTGTGTGGAGACTAATGTGTGTGGAGACTAGTGTGTGTTGATACCAGTGTGTGTGGAGACTAATGTGTGTGGAGACCAGTGTGTGTGGAGACCAGTGTGTGTGGAGACCAGTGTGTGTGGAGACCAGTGTGTGTGGAGACCAGTGTGTGTGGAGACCAGTGTGTGTGGAGACTAGTGTGTGTGGAGACCAGTGTGTGTGGAGACCAGTGTGTGTGGAGACCAGTGTGTGTGGAGACCAGTGTGTGGAGACCAGTGTGTGTGGAGACCAGTGTGTGTGGAGACCAGTGTGTGTGGAGACCAGTGTGTGTGGAGACCAGTGTGTGTGGAGACCAGTGTGTGTGGAGACCAGTGTGTGTGGAGACCAGTGTGTGTGGAGACCAGTGTGTGGAGACCAGTGTGTGTGGAGACCAATGTGTGTGGAGACCAGTGTGTGTGGATACGAGTGTGTGTGGATACGAGTGTGTGGAGACCAGTGTGTGTGGATACGAGTGTGTGGAGACCAGTGTGTGTGGAGACCAGTGTGTGTGGAGACCAGTGTGTGTGGAGACCAGTGACCATAATGGGAACAATACACTGCAGAAGAGACCAAAGAAGATTCCTGGATGGAATTCGATCACACATCGTTCTCTGTGAGCTTCTGAGGTCAATGACCTGCTTTTATCACTCGAACCCATAAACGGATGCTCCCCTTCATCTAAGAGAAAGCGCTCCGTGTCCACTTGTTCCAGCACTTCCAGACGTATTCATACCATCACTTCAATATGTAGTTGGTCTGTCGTGCGTGCGTTACCTTACAAAATGTTATTCCTCATTTTTTACGTGTTATTCCAACAAAAAGCCAGCAACACATACGACGCTTTCCACTCGTGACACAGAGGCGGTTTTTCTAAATGAACTTTAGATACAGAATTTTGAAACAGTCGAGGTTGTACGCGTCGATTCCCGCGAAAAAAGGAAACGCTGGATTAGATCCGCCTGAATCGGATGTTCGAATCGACACTCTACGAGGTAAATATGAAGCCATAGTCAGCAGCTGGTTAGCTTAGCTTAGCTTGGCATGAAGACTGGATAAGCTCACGGATTTCTAATGTATCTGGCGAGTTGGATGTCTACAAAAAGCTGAAATGTGAAAACCACAGGACAGAGCCAGGCTAGCTGTTCCTCTCTGTTTCCAGTGTTTATGCTAAGCTAGCCAGCTGCTGTGGGGACATCACAGTGGCTGAATCTCAGAGAAAGAGAAAAAAAAGGACTTCACTAAATACAGACATCTATGATTATCTAATCATGTGGACGACACACTTCTTAATTCAAGAGACTGGAGTTTTGGGGAAGCTTCACGACTGAAAAAAAGAAAGTGGTAGAGTACAAATTTACATATGAGAAAAACACATCGTGGGCTGAAGTCTGAATGTCCTTCACTTCCACCCTTACTGATGAAAACACTGATAAAGACACTGATGAAGACACTGATGAAGACACTGATGTCTGCGAACCGTCAACTTTTCTTCTCTTCAACTTAAATAAGTTGTTTCCTGTGAAGACGTGAAGTTTAAATTGATGGTTGTACGTTGCAGCTCCTCTGAAGTTCACTGACTAACATGACCTTTTGTTTAAATCTGGTATAAAAAACATTTTTTAAAAAGGCAAAGATGGCACCTGTTTAATGACGCAACAACGTGAACCACTCAGACGCTTCTACTCTTGTCATTTTAAAGGTCTTGTATCCAGACGAAGTCTCTGTAATTACCAGCCGTGTTTGCTGCAGTGCATCATCGCTCATCGCAACAATGTCTGATGATGCGAAGAGGTGAGATGACAGAAAGAGGACACGAGGAAGTGAAACAAAAGAGGTGAGAAACAACGCGAAAGAGGGAAGGAAGTTTAACTTCACGCCTCGTGCGTGAACTTGTGGGGCTAATTAGACCCGATATACGACTCTCAAAATACTGACCAGGTGTCTCACCTGCAGTGCGTCTTCAACACAAAAACACATGAATAAACAGTGAATGCACAACAACAACACGTCTGACCCAGATTCATCTAATTATAGTTTGGTGCATCGAAAACCTTCCCAAAGTCAAACTTCACGTGTCAGATTTTCTTTTCTTTTCACAGACCAATTATACCACATCTAATATGTCAAATATATGGGTATATGTATGGGTATATATGTACATATAGTGTATATAAACACACACAGACATATTTTTATGAATATTTAAATATATATAAATGTTGTTGAGAAAACAATTGAGGTGAACTCACTTCCTGTCACAGCTGCTTAATTGCCTCGTTTGTCGGTGTGGAGTTGTTAACGGCAGCTGAATGTTTGATATTTAATTTATTTCACGAGCAGTCAATCATGCAGTAAACTGACAAGCTGTAAGCTGCTCTCATTTAAAAAAGAACGGCTGCACGTGGTTGACCGTGTCTGACTTTGCGGTTTTATGCAACTTCTGTGCTGGTCTTTGGGTTACGTCAGTGGTTCTCAAACTGTGGGGCGCGACCCTCTGGTGGTGCGTGGAGGTCCAACAGGTGGGGCGCGGGGCAGGAATGCAGACTTTTGATTTCTTTTTTTAAATGTATCAGAGCCACCAACTCTCACGCTTTCGCTGTGTGATACACGCCTTTTCATGTTTTCACACGCTCACACGCCACACAACCAATATCTCACGCCAAAAAAAAGTCTGGGGCGCGTTCGTTCCTTTTCAAACTCCCTGAAGATAGATGGCGCTAGGGAGCGCATCTGTAAACCTATTCGCTGCATAGACATCCTGTTTACCCCAAACAGACAGTCGCGGGACTGTGTCCGCAACTGGTGGACCGCCGGCTGAGAGGACCAGAGAGACTGAGGTATCGGGGCTCTCAAGTCTCATGCGTTGAACGTGACTGTCACTCAATGGTCTTAAGTCACGCCCACCCGACACACAGCTGTTCGCGGCGGCGCTTATTCCTCGTCGTCGTCGTTTAAGTCCTTTTCCGTCATTTCTACGAAGCGTCTTCGGGTGCAGTGTTTTTAGGAAACACTTCGTTAGCTCAAAAAGGTCTCCCAAAAGACAAATTTATATATTTTTTTTCCACGAAGTTGAACCACCGACTACCGGCCAAACGGGGGTCCGTCCGTCACGCGATCGCTTATTAGTACGCCAGCAAGCAGTGACTCAGAAACGACATTACATAGGCCACACAATTTTCATCCAGAGTCTCCTTGTGACGGATTATGACATTTCTGTCGATTACAACAACTGTTGACTGAGGCTCAGCGCAAGAGCAGGGTCATCCTTCAATCTGAGAATCGACTGTTCGATCCCATGATCGCGCAAGCCCACGTCGATGTGTCCCTGGGCCAAAACACTTAACCCCAAAACTGCTCTCGAAGCTGAACCTACGATATGAATGTCAGTTAGTCCTTAGCCATCCCATCAGCGTGTGAATGACGACAAGTAGGGTTAAAGAGCTCTGAGTGGTCGAAAGACTCAAAAAGATTTATACAAGTACAGTCCATTTCGCATTTACAACACCCCATCCTCCACAGAACCCGGCAGAGTGAACGAGAAAGAATCGGCTCGCACCATCAGTGCACTGATGACAAAGGAGCAGCGGGTCAGACCATCACAATTACTCATTTATTCATTAATATGTGAGGCACTGAGACGTTACTCAGACATCCACGATGAGGCTGAGCGATAAGAAAGGAGCACTACAAACTGCTGAGCCACAGCACATATTAACCAGCGGGGAAGGGAGGAGGGGCGCAATCAATAGAAATCCTGAAGCGGCGTCCGGGAACACGTTGGAATACTAAAACAGGTGGAGGCTGATAACCTGAGCTGAATGTGCATGGAACAAACAAGACTGCTAGTGTGCAGAGTGCCGTTGAATTTAATTACCAGGAGCTGCTCTGGCATGTAATACATGTAATGACAGAGAATTTACTGCAAAGGAGATCGGAGCGATCGCCAGGAGCAGTTTGGTATTTTCGATGTTGCTTGTGTGTCTCTCAACTCCTCTGGTTGTATAGAAGTCTATGCTTCATGTGTAAAAGCTGCATTCTCTCTCCTGGCCACCAGGGGGCGACACCTCTGGTTGTATAGAAGTACATGCTTCATGTTTTAAAGCTGTATTCTCTCTTGACCAGCAGGGGGATGACTCCTCTGGTTGTATAGAAGTCTATACTTCATGAGATGAAGCTAAATTCTCTCAACTAACCACCACGGGGGCGAATCCCCTGGTTGTTTAGAAGCCTATAAAAAATACAGTCATTTACATTTACGGGTCGCAAAAATCCAAGATGGCGGCGGCCAAATTGTCAAACTTCAGGCTTGAAAAACGTCAGTTCACCAACCAGTGACGATTTCAATAAATTAAAGACGTGCATGTCGTGATACTCGGATAAATGTGCGTGCTGCGTTATTATGAAATCCGCTTTGATCCGATTGCTGTCGAGCAGAGAAATCCTGCAGATGTCGGAGCACTTTACAGTCAGAAGAGCTTCAGTCACCGAATCAGACTCCTGTCGATCGGCACCAGCCGGAGCTTTTATCGTCCGCTAATTCAATTTCCTTCTACAGCGATACGCCCCACTGCGGCCCCCATTATGTCAATGTGAGAGTGTGTGAGGAGGTAAAATAGGATCTTTTTCCGAGGTTAGCAAACCCAATTATTCAGTTAACACCCGTCAGCCACATAACGCCCCGCACAGCGGCACAATCAGACACACGTTAAAGTCAAAGGGGAGGGTGGAGGGTCCATCTCCAATGGAAAAAAACGGCGTTCAACAAGGCGGCGTTCTCCCTATGCGGATCCACTTCCTGCCGGCAGACCTCCTCCACAGCGGCGTGTGACAAGCAGCGTAATCGAGAGGTAATGAGTTTGGAATTCATGTCACCAGAGGAACAGCCTGTTAATTAAAGCTTAATCAAATGTTGATGAAAAGCGTCTCGAACACGCCGTTGGAAATCTGTGTCGTCAATTAGCGTCTCATCATCAAGCGGCCGCTGAACCCACCGACCGAATCCCCCGTTAAAGAGAACCCGTTTACTGCAGAAAAGACCATGCTGACCGGCTCTCCTCTGATTCATGATATTATACAACCGCGGATTTCAGTAACTGTGTGAGACTGTGGGGGCAACTGAGCTAGTTAGCTAGTCAGCAAGTTATCTATTCAGCGAGTTAGCTAGTTATCTATTCAGCTAGTCAGATAGTTATATACTCAGCTAGTTAGCTACCCAGCGTGTTAGCTTGTCAGATAGTCAGCTAGTCAGGTAGTTATCTATTCAGCGAGTCACCGAGTTAGCTAGTCACCTAGTTAGGTAGTCACCTAGTTAGCTAGTCAGATAGTTATCTACTCAGCTAATAAGCTACTCAGCTTGTTATCTAGATAGATAGTTATCGGCTCAGACAGTTAGCTCGTAGCTTGTCAGATAGTCATCTAGTTAGCTAGTCAGTTAGTCAGCTAGTTAGCTAGTTAGTTAGTCAGCTACTCAGATAGTCAGATAGTCATCTACTCAGCTAGTTAGCTAGTCAGCTAATTAGCTAGTCATCTACTCCGCTAGTTAGCTTGTCAGATAGTCAGATGTTCAGTTAATGAAAATGCTTCAACCAACTAATCAAGAAGAAATCTGTGAAACATCTTTGTCGAGGAAACTAGTTGCACCCAGACAGAAACAACACCAGCGCAGGTGCATTGTGGGTAATAACCCCCTGTTCGCATCGGAGACGGTGTACCTACCCCTGTCTGTCTCCGTCCACCAGGATTCGCACCAGGATGCCCGTAACTGCCACCAGGATCGGGTAGTGGTCCACACTCTCCAGACCTGCAACACACACGCGTTCACGTTTTAGTTAGACCTAGCGTCTTATAGCTTTTATTAGATACGGTGGATACGTGCAGCAGAGAGGTCCAGGTTAAATTGGAAACCCGGTCCCTGTTCAGGACTCAGGAATAAATACTGTTCATGGGGCGGCACGTGGAAATATAATCTTAGTAGAACGGATATTGAACTGTTTTCTGTAGTAAAAAAAGGAAAGAAAATGGAGATTTTTGTTAGTTGTTGTGGAAACGACATCAGTGGAGCAGACGACGCTACCAAGACGGGTGGCTGGCTAGTGAGCTAGTCAGCATGTCAGCTAGCTAGTTAGTCAGCCAGTCAGATAGTTAGCAAGTTAGCTAGTAAGGAAGTCAGATTGTCAGCTAGTTAGTAAGTCAGCTACTAAGCTAGTTAGCGACTAAGCTAGTTAGCTAGTCAGATAGTTAGCTACTCACCGCTGTCCGCCTAACTTTCTGTCACCATTGTAGCATGAAAGCGTGGCGGAATAAGCAAGCTAGCTTCCTAGACAGCTGTCCACTACTTAGCATGCTAATGCCACCATGCGTTCATGCTGCACTGGTTACAGAAAATGAGCTCATTTGGCGATGGCGCCGCGTTTTCCTACGCTGTGACAGGAGTGTGCGGTCGAATCGTTCGACTCCTTTACTCCGGATCTCTGCGCTTCGTAACGTTGCTGCTCAGAGTTAGTTTTCAGGGTGCTGTGATCTCGTAAACAACAACAGACTAGAGGTTTCTTATAATAATAATTATAAGAGAGAAATGGTGTTCAAGCTGTTACATTGACTCAGAGCTCCATCTGATCTCTGCATTGCTTTTATGTGATTTTTTGTGTGTTTTTTTAATGGGAAAACTTACTACGTATTTTACGAGTCCCACAGGTGCTCACAGATGTTACACAACTAATATAAACTAATGACGTTGTCTCCATTATTGTAATTAAAAATGATACAAACCTGGAAAATAAAGAATTACCACAAAAGAGAGAGTGTGTGTGGGTCTGTCTGTGTGTGGGTACCTGGCAGTCTCAAGTTGACCACTCGATCAAACAGGTTTTTCTCTGCCGTCACTCTGTTCAACACCTGGTTCAACAACTGCAGAGGAACACAAACACAAAAATGTCTCAGAGAAAAGAATGGTGTGTGTGTACGCGTGCGTGTGCGTGTGTGCGTGTGTGTGTGTGTGTACGTGTGCGTGTGTGCGTGTGTGGGGCTATGAACAAGACGTCACTGATCTCTCCACCATGAGGTGTCAGACCACCGGGGTGTTGCTGCCGGTCGACATCTTTCCTCACACTGCTGCACTAACACCTATAGACCTGAACCCACGTGAGACTTATTGGAATCCAGGCGTGATTTATCTGAATCCAGGTGTGACTTACCTGAGCGAGCCGTCTGAGCAGCAGCTCTGCAGACGGACGGGACCAGTCCAGGAAGATCTCTGGAACCAGCGTGACGGTCATCTCCAGCACGCGCAGCAGACTGACGGACAGGTCGAAGCAGGTGGCACACACCTGGAGGACAAGGTGCACCACACGGAGAAGATGACATCATCTGTCAACCACAAACTGGAACAAATGTTGGGATATTGGAAAAAAAAAGGGGAACATACATAACACCCCATAGACCTAATTTTATTTTCATAAATCAATGAATGTACAATAGAGAACAGATCCCTCCTTAGTTACGCATTGTTTTTCTTTTTGTTCTTTGTTTCCTTCTCTTTCTTTTTGTTGTTTATTCGGTTTTTCACCCGCTTTGTTCTATACGTGTAGAACTAATATGAGGATCATCCAAATAGTCAATTGTCTGCAAAACATCTGTAAATGTCTGATTGATGCATACTACCATTAAAAAATATATAATAATAAAAAAAAGACAAATAGAAATTTTAAAAAATTAAAGAAAAAAATTGAATAATTTTAATATTTAGAAATTGAAAATTATTTTTGAAATTGAAAATTAATTTGAAATTGAAAAATGTACAAACATTTTTTAGAAAAAATAAATTAAAAAAATTAAAAATGAAACTAAAACTGAACCATCCTGAATAATCCTGTTTGAATAAACCGAGGCCCTTGTTTGGCTGAAACCATGAAAAGAAGGTGCACGGCAAAAAGATTTGAAGCAATTCGTTTCTAAAACAAAAAGAAACTTGTAGATAGTCGTTGAAGTTCCTGACACTCCGGACCGCCGGTGCTCACCTTCAGCTGACGAGTGTCCACAAAGTTCCTCTCCGGACGCTCGGCGGCCTGCTGGATCTGAGACAGGAAGCAGAGGGAGAACGATGACGGGACATTTAAAAAACCTGCAACCGCCACGTCGTCCATAGTAATAATAATAATAATAATAATAATAAAAGCCACTTGACGTTTTGTTTATTGTCCTCACGTTGATAATTCACTTATTTCTCTTTAAATGCTGAATATCTGACACATGCAATACTGCCATCACATTTTTGTGCCATATTTTTGTACGATACCTTCAGTTCATTGTAGTTCTGCGTGTTAGGAGGACCCAGTGACATAAGCTTTTCATTGTACAGAGTAACTGTCTGTTATCTGGGCATATGACAATAAAAATATCTTGAATCTGACCATTTTCATCTCATCGTTATGACTTTTACCTCTTAATTTCGACTGAATATTTATTATTCTTCTTACTGTTAATTTTGTTATATTACCGTTCAGTTTTTTAATATTAATTTTTATCTTTATTTACTGCAAGCAATGTTGCTGTAATCCTGTAATTTCCCTACTGATGGACTAATAAAGGATTATCTTATCTTATTATCTCATAATTATGACTTTGTATTATTTTTATGCCACAAATATCTGGTCTACCCTATGAAAAAAAAACCCATCTTGAATTTGTGGAAACAGAGTTTGCTTGAGGTGTAATGAGTTGAACTCTCTCCTGACAGCGGCGAGGCAGACTTTATATTCAACCGTCAATCACAGGCGGAGGATTCAATCTGCATGTAAACCGATTCCTCCTTCCTGCCTCGGCTTGTTGCTTTCAGAACATTTTGGGATATAAACTCGTCGAGGCTGCAACAAACTTTTTCATGCAAAGCTGTCGTTATATTTGATGACGTCATCAACCTGGAGGGAAAAAAAATCCTCAATTTGAAATACGGTTCAATTCGGGTTATAAGCCGGGTTTTTCCTCAACTTTGACGCGTGCGGCTTAAATTTTGGTGAGGCTAATTTGTGTATTTTCCGATTCTAAATTTAGCAGCAGTTGCAGAGACAAAGCAGCTAGCGAGCATTAGCTAGCGAGCATTAGCTAGCGAGCATTAGCTAGCGAGCATTAGCTAGCGAGCATTAGCTAGCGAGCATTAGCTAGCGAGCGTTAGGTAGCGAGCAGTAGCTAGCATTAGCGAGCTATCTAGCCCTAGCTAGCAAGTAAGTAGCAGCAGCAACAGCAGCTTATAATTGATTAATTGATTAAATAAAATTATATTGTTTTTGAAAAGGCTCAACAAATAGAGATTAAAGCCAAATATTTAGCTGGAAAAAAACTGGAATTTTTACAAATCCTTCTCTAATTAGTCGAACAGGTTAATACTAATAATATTAGTGTCGCCTGATCTTTAGGTTTTGTTCAAACGAAAGCAGCCATTGGGAACCGTTTGGGGAAAAAGAAAGGCACTTTTCAAAAGAAATAATTAAATGAAACATCTGTCAATCAAAACTCTTCCCAAAGACAGTGGTTCAGACACAGATTACTTCCTTTTAGATAGAAACCTCAGCTTGAAGACGTTAAATACCTCCTGGATCATGCCGATGAACTCGGAGAAGGCCCAGTTGAGCTGGTTGAGGACGCTGTTGAGGAACGAGGCGGCCATCTCTTTGTCCACGCTCAGCAGCTCCGCCATGTGTCTCTGCAGCAGCAGCGACGGACACGGCTCTGAACAAATCACAAGGGGGGAGAAGAAGAGGGTGAACAAACCGAGCGGAAGCAGAGGAGTCGTGAGGGAGGAGAGAAGTGCACAACCCAAAAGGTCAGAGGTCATTATTTATGCACCGTCAAGCACATTCATCCTCGTATCAGGACATTCACGTCTTTCATTTATTGTTTGATTATAATACGTCCACTCGTGGTTTGTGGACTGACGTTTTTCAAGACTTGAGTTTGCCGATTTAGCCGTCGCCATCTTGGATTTTTGCAACCAGTGAATGTAATTACCATATTTTCTATAGGCTTCTATACAGTCGCCCCCTGATGGTCAGTAGAGAGAATGCAGCTTTAATATATTAAAGCGTGGACTTCGAGACAACCACAGGAGTCTCCCCCTGGTGGTCAGGAGAGAGAATGCAGCTTTAACACATGCAGCCCTGTGAGGACACACCCCTTCCAGTCCCGTCCCAGGGCAGAGCTTAACCAGGAGACTATGTTTACTTATGAAATGCAGACATTAAGCTAATAAACAAGCAGATTAACTGTAAATAAAGACACTAAAACTTGACCTCTCTGGCAGTCGTTATTTAATGACGAATTAAACAGATAAAAAGATTATGAGTTGCATTTTATTGCAGCATAAATCTTTTGAGTTCTGTGAAGAGGGGAAAAAAATGATAAATATTGTGCCGCAGTCTAAATACTTATGGCCCCGACTTTAGGTTAGGGCTTGGCCAGCTTTATGAGGTACTTCGTCCTAATAAAATAAATATGTTTGTTCACGTTCAAACTGCTTAAATATGGGTGTTTCTTGGTATTAATTGGTCAACAAAAAAAAAAGTTTTCACCATAAAAAAGTAATTTCCACGAGCTTGTATTTTCTATTATATTTTTCATGTGTAAAAACCAGCGTCCTCCGTCTGTCCTCATGACTTTTATTGTGAAAAGATATTGATGCATTTCCTTGTTTATCCTTATTTGTAATTTAGAAAGGACAAAGCACGTTAATTATTAATTAATTAATCAACCGTGCAAACGGGATCAGATTGAGCCGTGTGGTCCTCTGGCAGTTTCATGGGATTAAATGAAAATGTGTTATATTCTGGAGGTTATTTGTATGTCTTTGCATTTTTCAGCTAGTGTCAAATAATAATGCAGCACATATAAATCTCTCTCTCTCTCTCTCTCTCTCTCTCTCTCTCTCTCTCTCTCTCTCTCTCTCTCTCTCTCTCTCTCTCTCTCTCTCTCTCTCTCTCTCTCTCTCTCTCTCTCTCTCTCTCTCACCGAGGTTGATGGTGACAACTGACTTCCTGTTCTCTCTCTCTTTCTTTCTCTCACTCTCTCTCACTCTCTCTCTCCGGTTACAGCATTATTGCTCATCGTGCTCATAAATGCACAATAACTTTGTAATTCTAAAATAATTTATTCTGTTTTTAGAGAGTAACATTTGTCCAGAACTACAGATGGAAACAGATATTTTTTCTTCTTATCTATTTATATTTGTTATTATTTTTCAATTTTTTTATTATAATTCTATTTTTTTATTATTTATTTAATATTTTTGTTATCATATTAGATCATTTTTCATATATATTGTGTATTCTTTTTTATATGTTGCATTCTTTTACCTGTATCTACCTACCAACCTACCAACCAACCAACCTACCTACCTACCTTCCTTCCCATCTACCTACCTATCTACCTAACCACTCACCCATCCATCACCGACACAAGTGTATTAATGTGCGTTGTCCCCGATAGAGGAAAACAGGGTCGACCCCGAGAGGAAGGCAGGATTAACGGGAAGCAGTGGAGAGAAGGGGACGGGGGAGAAAGGGCAAAGCCGAGCATGGGGAGGAAGATGAGGGGGAGGAAGACAAGGGGCAGCTCTCCGGTGGGAGTCGAGTGTTCATTAAATCTAATAATCCCTTCTTTTCCCGCTCCTCTGCTGCCGCATCCCGCAAGGACGGGATCTGCTCACGGTAGGCGTGAAAGGCGGTCAGTGATCCTGCAGACGGCGCAGAGGGCACGATCACACACAGACGACTCTGAAGGAGTTCATATTAAATATTCATGTATTTTTACCGTTTGAGGAATTTAAATCTAAAACTGACCGTAAATAAAGCCAAACATTGATACTGTGTGAGGTAATGGGATGTTACACGTTATCTACTATATAAATTAGATTTACAATCTGAATCTACTGAATCAGACTGAGGATCTTTTCCTGGGAAAAGGTGGGAGGCTTTTACAAAACTAAGAAGATGAAACCCAGCATAAAGAAGATGAAAGCAGGGAGAGAAGAGTCAGAAAACATGGAGCGATGGATAAATAACTTACTTTGGAAACTAGCAATGGACAGATCCCCTGAAAGGCATGCAGACGAGAAGCACACAGATGAAAGTCAATTATCATGCAGGAGGAGAGCAGAAAATCAATTAGGTGGAAAGCAAAGAGGACGATGACACGGAGGAGCACGACTTCACGACACGATGCCCGAACCGGCGAACTGAAGAGCGCCAAGGAACACAAAACAAAAGCCATAAAACATGCTTTATGGTCTGTTTGACTCTAAATGAACATCACGCTGTATTGAAGAAGACTTTAAGCTAGAAATTGAGACATAAACTCATGTTTACAATGTTTACTGAGGGAATACATCAAGAGAGAAGTAGAGTCATTTATATATAGTCGCCCCCTGGTGGTCAGGAGAGAGAATGCAGCTTTAACACATGAAGCATAGACTTCTATACAACCAGAGGAGTCGCCCCCTGCTGGTCAGAAGCGAGAATGCAGCTTTAACACATGAAGCATAGACTTCTATACATCCAAAGGTCAGTAGAGAGAAGGTAGGTTTAGAGACGAGATGTCAAGATGGAAAATAATACCACCCAGAGGAAACCAGTAAATAAAAAGGGATCCAGGATGGGTCCTTGAGGTGCTCCAGACCTCATTCTTTGGATGTTGTATTTTTCACATATAAAAAAGAAGAGTTCAGTTTTTGTGTACAGAATAAATTAAGATATGTTAGAGGTTGTTAATTCTGCTTTTGCATGTTGAAATTCCCCCCCAAAAAGCCTTTCCAATTACTTTAATCGTGTATTTCTGTGTGAAACAGAGATCCCCGGAGTGCAACAGAACTAATTGTTCCTCGTTGTACTGTGCAATTATTTCATTTCATGATCACTCCGCGTGCTAAACTAGACTGAACTTTAATCGACAAAATCCAATTTTCTTTGTCAAAGATATGCGAGAGAATGAATTGACGTGTTAGTTTATCGCTGCGGAAAAGAGAGAAGAGAAGGAAACCCACGTGGGACGCTGCTGCTCGTCTCTTTCAATCTGCAGCAACGTGCAGCACAGCTTCACTCACTGCTGTCCTTTACCTTCATTTATAAACCTCCACACGCCGGCTGACACACACACACTGATGATTAAAGCCGTAAATCAAACGGAGGCGTAGTAAAATATGTATATATAAATATATATTTATATATATATATATTTATACACACACACCTGGTGCAGGAAGGCAGTCATGGCCTCAATTTATTTATGGAAATTTGTGAATGAGAACGAGGAGTCTGACCTGAAGGAACATGAAGTGAAAGAACTTAACCGAGAGAAAGGGATGAAGAGAGAGAAAGAGAGAGGGAGAGAAAGAGAGAGAGAGAGACTACTTACTCTGCAGACTGGGCAGGTTGGCGTCCTCAGGTTTGGTCTTCAGCAGGTGAGGAAGACGAGTGTATCTGTAGCCGAAACCACAACCCTGAAACAGACAGACACACACAGTGCGTTTACATGCTGGTAATAATTCGAATCTTGCTTTAGTCGGACTATGCTCTCTTTCGGGGCAACTGCTGTTATCCGAATATACATGGCAGTGAATAAATCGTATCATTGGCCGAATGCATGTCATATCCGATACGCTAGGTGGCGCTGTTTTCATTACATGTAGTGGTGATACAGCCATCTCCGCTTGACCTCTTCACTCTTCATAATGGAGAGAACCCCGCTAGCTTCGGTGGTTGTCGGGGAGCTAGCAGCAGCGCTAGCTGGCTACATCAGGGAGCTAGCAGAGACACCCACCGAAGGTACCTTCGGCTCGTAACCCGACTTTTACGTTTGTTTGTTTCTGCCGGCCGTGATGACTTATCGTCTCTTTCGACTTCCGGGTCACGACCTGGGAGGGAGGGAGGGAGGAGGCGGCGGCATCTTGAGCATGCGCACAAACGCATTGTCCAGTTCCGATCCGATTCAGCGTTTACATGCAGCGTTATTCGAATTATCAATCGAATCGAATCGAGTTATCCAGGGGTGTTAATCGGATCGTAGTCGGACCGCAGTTATTCGAATAAAGGTGTTTACATGAACTGGATAATTCGATTTTAGTCGGACTAAGCCAGTTATTCGAATCCATGTAACCGCACTGACAGACACACACACACAAACACACAGACACACAGAGAGACACACACACACACACACAGACACACAGACAGCAGGTTACATATCAGTTGGTTTGTTTTAAACCAGGAACGTCATGGTGGATTATCATGCGCTCAAAATGTTCCTTGTGTATCGCTTCAGAATCACTGACACCAATGTGCGAGTGTGTGTGTGTGTGTGTGTGTGTGTGTGTTCTCACCCTCCACAGCCTGACGAGGATCCAGTTGGTCTGGGCCCAAGGTCTCTGCTCGTAGGGAGCCAGCAGGTTTCTCATCATGGCGACGCGTCTGAAACAAAACCAAAAATGGATAAATTATTTTTTGGGGATCAAAAACAAAAAAAAAGATCTTACAGAACGGAGTCCGGCCGGTCGTAAAGACAACGCAGTGCAGTTTTAAAGCAATGAGTACTCACTGTTCCTCTGGGATCCTCTCCACTGCCCTGAGGGATTGTGGGTAACAGACATAGCTGGCGAGGGCCTGCATCAGAGAGTCTTTGATGTCTGAGAGGATGACAGGAAGAAGATTTTGTTTTTTTTTCAACAAGAACAACACCTGACCCATTGACCTTCATCTTCTTCTTCTTCTCATAATCAGCATATTAATTCTTGAGTTCATGGCCTAGAAAACCAAGAGCGATGCATTTTATCCGTCGCCATCTTGGCTTTTTGGAACCAGTAAACAGATGTGACGGCGACCTGTCAATCACCTCGTAGCTCCGCCCTAAAGCGTCCCCTGCTTCATGGTCTGTTTGACTCTAAATGACCATCATTTACAAAAAACGGTTTACGGAGTCCCTGTGTGTGTGTGTGTGTGTGTGTGTGTGTGTGTGTGTGTGTTACCTGTTCCTACTATACGTGGATCAGCAAAGTGCTTGGCGAGGATGGCGGCTAGTTGCGTCAGGGTTTCCTCATAGCCTGAGGGAAAAGAAACAAAAAACGTGTGAATAAAATGACATTCAGAGGAGTCGCCCCCCCACCGCCCTCCGATGGTCAGGAGAGAGAAAGCTTTAACACATGAAGCATAAACTTGCCCTCTGAGAGTTAGTGGAGAGCTACAACTTGAGTCTGGCTTCATTTGTTCACATTTAGTTAAACAGTCTCCACTAAAAGTGCGCTGACTCATCGATTGGCGGCTCCGGTGGGGAGTGAAAGGAGGTGTTTCTCTACCTGGCAGTTCCTCCATGCTGTTGGCCGGGCTGAAGTAGTTCTTGAGGGCGCTGTACGCGTTCATGGCCACGCTGAGGTAGAACTCCGGGGCGAAGGCGAACAGAGAGCCGGTGTTGTCGGCGTGTTCGATGGTCCGAATGCAGACGCACAGCAGCCAGTACACGTCCAGCATCTTCTCCTGGACGGACGGACACGGAGACGATCAGACTTTACAACAACAACAACAACAACAACAACAACAACAACCTACAACTAGAGTTCATATCCTGCTTTATGGTCATGCTGTAGTGAAGATTTATATAGACTTCTATACAACCAGAGGACTTGGCCCCTGGTGGTCAGGAGAGAGAATGCAGCTTTAACACATAAAGCATAGACTTCTATACAACCACAGGATTCGCCCCCTGGTGGACATTAGAGAGAATGCAGCTTCAACACGTGACGCATGGACTTCTATACAACCAGAGGATTCGCCCCCTTGTGGTCAGTAAAGAGAATGCAGCTTCATCACATGAAGCATAGACTTCTATACAACCAGAGGAGTCACCCCCTGGTGGACATTAGAGAGAATGCAGGTGTAAGACACATACGCATTAGCTTCAAAAGTCAGAACTGGAAGTTGCCTCCTGCTTGTGGCCAAACGCTCGTTTTGTGAGGTCACAGTGACCTCAGACCAGTAAATTGTAATCAGTTCATCTTTGAGTGGATGATGGATGTTGGTGCCAAAACTGAAAAAGAGTTCCCTCCAAGCGTTCCTAAGATAACATGACGCTTCTGCAACGGCGAATGTCGTGGAGAAAACAAGAAAAAAAGGCAAAATACAAAATATCAGAAAGTACGTGAAAAGATTTTAAACAATTACTCGACGAGATAACAGCGTTTACAGGACGACCGGCGGAGTGGATCACCTTGGAGTAGATGGTGGCGTTGATCCAGGCCAGTCTCCTGCAGAGGTGGTTTAGCTTCTCCGCGAACACCTTCTGGCTTTTCTGGAGCTCGTCCAGGATGTCTGGTCTCTGAAGGGCAGAAAACAGCGGCATCGTACCACCGGCCGAGGACGTGGGAGGACGCCGAGCGCCGACAGAAGCTGTTTTTTGCACCGCCACCGAGGTGCCAACTGCCCAAAACTAACCTCTCACATCCATTTACACACTTTCTGTCGCTTTCGTTTTCTGGGTCAAGTGCCTTCCCCCGAGGACACAACGACGTGCACGGGCGGAGCTGGGGGGGATCGAACCGCCGATCCTCTGTGGTTTAGAGTCGCGGAGCCCAACCTATTTGGCACCACGTACCGGTTTTGTGTAAGACGATATTATCACAGACTTGTTGACATACATCTGAGGTTATGCACAGACGCATGTGCCGGTCATGTTTCAAAATAATTTTTTCCAACCTTGATTATTATTCGCTTTAGAGGTCGAGCGGGGTCGTCCTCAGGTAAGTGTTGTAGAATTATTTTTATTTATTTATTTTCTTCTAAATTCAAGTCAACATTTCGTAAAATGCAATTTATTTTTTTTTGCAACATTTGTTACGAATGCACACATTGTTTCCATAAAAAGCATGAATTTAATATTTATTCACCTAAATATTCATCATTTACATTATATATATATAATTGGATTGATTTGACGCCATTCAAATGATTGACTGACTCCGTTGTTTGTTAAATTCCCCTTTTTGTTATCAGTGTATAGTACACTTTTTTGTATATTTGTGTATTTGTACACTATGAAAAAAATGACTTGCGAAGTTAATTGCGATCCGATTTGCATCGTCCTTTATTTTGCACAAACCCGGCAACTTCAGACGGTTGATGGTGGAGCTTTGTCCTGTCGGTTGAAGCCACGGTTAAGCTCTCCGGTGACACTCGGGTCCTGCTTGAAGACGCTAACGAGACGAGCGCCGCCACAGCGGGCGCGTTGACCGGAGCGCGGCCAATTATGTAGCGACCGGAGTGCCGGCAAAACAAAAATAAATCACGACGAGCTGCGAGGCGTTAAATATTTAGACATGTTTTGACACAGACTGAAGGAAAGAATGTTTTTAGTTACGATCCCCACACACACACACACACACACACACACACACACTTACTCGTGCAGGGCATCGTGCGATCTTCTCCTCGGTGTCCTTCAGGGCGACGGCGTACTCGTGGACGTCGTCTGAAACCACCACCATCTGCAACGACGACACGGAGAGGAAGTTGCTCGTTTGACACTTTGACAGTTTGTGATGGTCAACACACGGCAATAGTTGCTGCAACTGAAGTGAGGCGGCGGAGTTGCCAGAGAAAGTTGGAGAAATATAGAGAATCTCCAGAGGAGCAACTTCAGCTGTATAACCAGAGGGGGAATATATATATATATATATATATATATGTATATATATATATATATATATATATGTATATATATATATATATATATATATATATATATATATATATATATATATATCTGAAGGCTGTGGCCACGTTCAGATCTGGTGGGTTGTATTTTTTTGATGAGAAAAGGGAAAATGACAGAGAGGTGAAGAGGTCGAAACGATTTCCGAATCAACGGCCGAGCAGAGGCCGTGCGCTTTTAAAAAAGAGAGATGAACCGATCAGAGACAGCGATGAGAACGTCTCAGGGGAACCGGAGAGAGATTCATCGTAAAGAGAACATCACAAAGAAAAATAAAGACCGTAAAAAAAAGACCAATCACCCGGGCGTTTGGTGTCAGAGTCATTGTGCGTCCACTTGAAAGCGCGACACGCGACACACACACACACACACACACACACACACACACACACACACACACACAGTCAACACAAGGGTTTTGATGGAGGTGAGTGGACCTGCACCATCAGGACTATAAATGAAAAGTTTAACAGCAATTTGGAGCAATTTGGGGTTGAAGTGACTCGCCCGAGGACACGATGACGTTGACGAGGCTCAACCGGGGGACGTGTACCCCTTGTGGCATGTAAAGGTACTGCAGGGGGTACGTGAGATTTTGTTTAAATAAATTTAAAATGAGCACCTGTTCAAAAATCCTTTACATGTTTTTATTTAACCTTTTGGAAACCGTGTGCGAAACTCCTCATCCATTTTAAGACCCAGCATGCCCCATTCAGACAATCTTTTGGCATAAAATATGTAATTTCTTTCCATTTTTGAACCAAACGACACAGTTTTCAGACTGAAACTCCTTCCTAACAGGCCAAGGATTTGTTTTATTGTGATTTTTAGGTCCTAATCTTTCCAAAAAGGTGTGTTGTTGACCGCTCCAGGAGCCATTTTTGGGGAATCTGGCTCATATCATGCTGGATGTTCATAGTTACGATCAAAATATCTTTTTAAAAGTGATTTTTTTTTTGCAGATATACATTTCCTTTGCTGAACAAATACATACAATAAACACAAGTATTGGAATTAATTTGGGGTTCCTACGATGACTCAAACACAACGGGAAAGGAGGTCTGGAGCCAAAAATGGTTTCACAGTTGTCAACGGGTCAATATGAATGTTCAATAGAATATAAGTGTAAGGTTCAGAAACATAATTGTATATATTTTGCATTAACACAGACACTGATGGTACAGCGCTGTGTATCACATAGTTCAACCCAAAATTAGGGGGTATATTTTAGGGGTACGTCACTGGAACAAAAGGTGGAGAACCACAGATCTAAAGGATGAGGGACTCACTATCTGGGGATGGTCGTGTGCTTTTTCCTCCGCTACCTCCAGGTACACAACATTATTGTATTTTCCTATTTTTAAATTCGTTGATGACACAAGCGAGCTCCGTAGTCACCAGATCAGCCAATTTTGGACTTGTTTTACACGAACAATACAAAGTATGGATACATAAAAACATATAAAGGGTTAAAGTAAAGAATTGTTTCTCATAGTTTGAGATGTAAACCACGACCTCACCTTTCCGAGCTGCTGGTGGACGCTCAGGTTGTACATCATCACGATGCCGTCCACGATCTCCAGCAGGGACTTGTCCGCGATTGGCTGGTCGGGCTCCTCCAGCGGTCGCCCCAGCAACAGGCCGTCGTTACCATGGCTTCCCTCGACTTCAGGTTGGAGAGAGAGAAGAAGAAAAGAAGAAGAGGGTTGAAGGGGGGTTGTTTTTGTACCCAGGTGCTCAGGACAATAATAAATAAATAATATCAATCACACTGACTTTTAATAAGGCTTTCTGCACAAGATAATAGTCAGGTCAAAGTGACGTCATCAGGGGAGAACACGCCCCCGATGACGTCAAAGTGATGTCACGGAGGGAGAACACGCCCCCGATGACGTTAAATTGACGTCATCAGTCTAGAACACGCCCCCAATTACATTAAAGTGACGTCATTAAGGGAGAACACGCCCCCGATAACGTTAAAGTGACTTCATCAGGGAGAACACGCCCTCGATTACATTAAAGTGATGTCATCAGGGGTAGAACACGCCCCCGATTACATTAAAGTGACGTCAGTAAGGGAGAACACGCCCCCAATTACATTAAAGTGACGTCATCGGGGGAGAACACGCCCCCGATGACATTAAAGTGACGACATCAGGGAGAACACGCCCCCGATGACATTAAAGTGATGTCATCAGGGGAAGAACACGCCCCCGATTAAATTAAAGTGACGTTATCTCGGAGAACACGCCCCCGATGACATTAAAGTGACGACTCACTGTCCTCCTCGGTCCTCTGCTCCACGGCGAGGGTGCGGACCTTCACCTTCTCCGGCTGCGAGAGCGGTCGTCTGGGGGTCATGAGGCTGACGGCGGCCGTGCTCAGGAAGCGGTTGGCTCGGCCCAGAGTGGGGGAGCTCAACCAGCTGGGCCGAGCCAGAGCCCCGCCCGGCATCGCCGCCGCGCCAAACGGCCGCTGTGGTCCAAACCACAAAGAGTTTATCAGTTTCTGGTGGTTTCTCGTAGTTTCTATACATTTGCCTAAAATGAATGAATAATAAGCAGGAAACCTGCGCCGCCCCGCTCTCCTCGTCCTCGTCCAGGTCATCCATCGCCGTGGCCTGGATCTCTGCCGGGTCGATGATGATGTTGGCTTTACTGGCCAGGTCATCTAGAGAGAACAAAGACAACATTCACCATGTTAAATAAAACAACAACAACAACAACAACAACAGTTTGATCCCAGAAGAAAAGATGACCGCCATGTGGATTTATGGACATTAATTCATGTTGTCAGCGATGTGAATGAAGCCAGATTCTGAACAATGGATTTCCAAGACTTTTAACCAGATTTCCATGAGCAAACATTGTGTGAAATGTGTGTGTGAACAGTAAAAAGTGATAAAATGTAGTATTTAAACTAACAATGAGGATTCAACGCATACAGTAAACCTTATATGACTGCATGAGAGACAATAGTTTGATTAAAAGAATAAACATTTAAATAGATGCCTGTATGTATGCCTGCTTATATTTTGAGCCCTTTTTCTTTTAAAAGCATATTCATTATTTCAAACTCAGCGTGAATGAACGTCATGAACACATGAATATAACACATTTACACAACTTTTTTTTTCCAGGCCTGGAAATAACCATTTTAAATTTCCATGACTCTTCCAGGTTTTCGAGGAGCAAACCTCCGTCACCGTGCAGCCACCGCTGCGTCGTGTCAGTCTGGACTGATGCTAAGCTACTTCCTGCTCGTGTGTGTGCTGCATGCCGATTGGAAAAGCAGCGCATTCAATCAAATTGATTGGTGAGCTCATGGATACCCGAGGTCACGCTTGGTTAAGGTGATGGACGCTGACCAGACCACTGAGCAGAGAGTTACGCTCTGATTAAAGCTGGAGAGCTGCTGCCTGGACACAAATACTGATGCGGGAATAAAAAGAGGGATCGATGGAGGAAGAGGAGGAGGAAGGTGAGAGGAGAGGAAGGGGATGGAGGGGGTTCAGCAGGTGAAAGCTGGTTTCATACACTGAGTCCTTTAAGTCTCCATGTCCTCAGAGAGCAGAGAGAGAGAGAGAGAGAGAGAGAGAGAGAGAGAGAGAGAGAGAGAGAGAGAGAGAAAGAGAGAGAGAGAGAGAGAGAGAGAGAGAATAACAAAGAACACAAAGCGATGGCGCCCTCTAGTGGCGCTCAGAGGCAATCAGATCATAAATCAGATGTAGTAAAGTACAATATGTACCTCTGAGATGCAGTACTGTAAAAAGTACAATATGTACCTCTGAGATACAGTAAAAAGTACAATATATCCCGCCAAAGGTAAGATGACAAATGTAATAAAGTAAATAATATTTAGATCAAGTAACACATGACAAAAATGATTTCAGTTATTTCAAAGAGTCTGTATTTCCCATCTGCTGCTGCTGCGTGTATAATTACTTCCATCGTGTGTACTTAATGTATTTGTATGTGCAGCGGGCAGCGCTGTGATTGTGGGTGAAGCAGCGATCAGATTCAACAGGGTACCGACCTTTGAGCGTCTTCTTCAGGTGGGACAGGAGCCCCCCGAGTCTCTGCAGGTCGAAGTAGTCCACCTTCCCGTTGTAGAAGAGCTGGGGGGGAACGTAGGCCTCTGGAGGACGACGGAGAGAATTCAACCAGAGGAGCGAGGATTAGAGACGGAGGAAGGGAGGAAGGCAGAAGATGAGCCGAGGGAAAAGGGACCATGAGGACGAACTATTTGGAGCTCTGAGTTACAATATATACAATATATACAATATATACGGTGTCACTTTGGTATCTCTTTGTGCTGGAAAACTCTTTGCACATCCCGCCACTGAACCTAATATTTTTTTCTTGATTTTTTAATTCATTTTTTTTTTTACTTTTTGAGTATACATATATTTATATTTTTAAATAATAAAAAAAAGATTTTTTTTTTTAAATCACTTTTTTTTATAATTTAAAACTCTAAAAAGAGCTAAGATTATGAAAGCCCATTTCAGCGACAAAAAAAAAGAAGTCATAATTATGACAACAACAAATGAGTTTGAGATTTTGAAAACAAAAAATCTAAAATATTAAACAAATTCGAAATGTAACAATTTTGAAATGTGAAAATGTTAAAACTTCAAATGTTGTACCGTCGCTGCTGATGCTGCTCGGACTCTTCCTGCTGCCGTCGTCCCAGCTGGCCCTCACCGCCGTGATGAGGCGGTGGAGGAAACACACCATGTACTCAGGAGGGCACAGCGCTGTAGGGTGCTGCACACACACACACGCACACACACACACACACACACACTTATGTACGCTGGTAGATACTTCCTGTTGACCCGACAGCACAGAGCGTTCTGGCCCAAATGAGCTGCAGGTTGAAAGAGACACTGAACCCTCTTCTGAGTCTTTGATAAGAGACGACAAACAGGATTAAACATTTCATTTCATTATTGATAAATATGATTAATTTTCAGCTTAAAAATCCTTCAATATATTTGTGTAGGAAAACGCTGATCTCAGTTAACAAAAGAGTCCAAACCCAAATATTTCTAATTTACTGAGATAGAAAAAAAAAATATATCAATCAATAAACTGATACAAAATAATTCAAAGTTCATCAAATAAGAACGCTGTTAGTTTAATGCACGAGAAGTTATGAGTGATTAGGTCAGCAGTCATGTGTTCGTACCCCTCTGTTACTCGCATTCTCTTGGAGAAACTTCCGGAACTTGTTGAGGAAGATGTAGCGAGAAGCTTCTCCCTGAGAGACACGGAGAGAAAACTCAGATTCATCAAGAAAAGAGACAAAAGAATCCACGACGTGTTTATTATTTGAGTTACACTGAAACACGGGAATGAATTTAGTGCGATCCGTTTATATGAAGATCTAAAAATAGATTTCAGACACAAACACACACGAGCTGAAAATGTAAATATGTGGATCTTAATTCCAGGGATTCAAACCTGAAACCCGTGAATCAGAGTACTGTTAAAAGTTTAAATAATGTAGAATAATATTATACATCAACTGTACATACCGTAGTTTTGTCTTTGTTATTGAGCAGCAACTTCAGGATCTGAACCTGCAACTCTTCCACCACTGAGGAGATCACAGGAGAGTTCAGCAGGAAGTACTAGTATTACAGTAAAAATACTCTGGTGCAAGTTAAAGTACTAATACCAGAGTAAAGATACTCTGTTGCAAGTTAAAGTACGAATACCACACTGTACAAATACTTTGTTGCAAGTTAAAGTACTATTACCACACTGTACAAATACTTTGTTGCAAGTTAAAGTACTAATACCACACTGTACAAATACTTTGAAATTACTTTTACTCTGTTACAAGTAAAGGTAGTAAACCATACAGTAAAAGTACTGTGTTACAAGTAAAGGTACTATTCTTTGCAAGATGTAGTGGAGCGAGAGTAGAAAATGGAAATACTCAAGTAAAGTACAAGTACCTGAACTCTGTGCTTTAACATAGTATTCAGGTAAATGTACTGTGTTGCTGGTTTGGTACTTTCAGGTCCAACTGAACCTAAAGTCTCCAAAACATTTAAACTCTGAATAAGAAAAAACTCTTTGCAGACGATGTGACACAGAACCTGCGAGGCCGGTTTGACGTTTGTGCAACAAAGAAAGCGTGAAGCGTTCGACTGTAAAGGAAAAGGAAGTGCGTCACCTTCGATCCTCTTCTTCAGTCTCTGACAGCCTCTCTCGTACGCTCGTCGCCTCAGACGCTCGTCTGCGCTCTCGTCTTTAGGCTCCCGCTCGTCTTTCCCCTGAGAGACGAAAACAGAGTTTATACACATTCTGACCAATGGATTTACATGACTTTGAAGCAAATGTTCATGACTTTGAAGCCAATGTTCATGACTTTGAAGCAAATGTTCATGACTTTGAAGCAAATGTTCATGACTTTTAAGCAAATGTTCATGACCTTTAATCAAATTTACATGACTTTTAACCAAATGTCCATGAGCAAACATCGTGTGAAATCTGTGTGTAAACAGTAAAAAGTGATAAAATGTAGTATTTAAACTAACAACAAGGATTCAAAGCATACAGTAAACCTTAAATGACACAAATGAATGAGAGACAATAGTTTGATTAAAAGAATAAACATTTAGATAGAAGCCAGATTCTTTTGATCGATGTGCATCTTCTGCCGCGGCTCTAATAAACGTTGTAGTTTTACTCCTCAAAGTATTTGTGGCCAGTCGAGACTCAGGGTCGGCTCTCACCTCCTTGTCGAAGTGCGTGGGCCACCAGGTGGTCGGGATGAGCTCCTCTAGCCCCGCCTCCTTCACCCTCAGAGGGGTCTTGATGTAGAAAAACACGACTGAACGCAGGACATCAAACGTGAACTTCTGTTAAGGAGAATAGTGACGATTGGCAGATGTAGAGATAACTACATTAAAAGAATACGACTATTACTTATTATTATTGTGGCTTCATTAAAACACAAACTCAGATTCAGGAATTCTGCCTTCAAACAAACTAAAAACAGCGCATTAGCTTTCTCCTTCATGTACGATAATTCTATATTTATACCTCTGACAACATTAAATTGTCCTAAAATCTTGTCTTTATCTTGTCAATAACACAATCAAACTAACCAATCCAGGCAATTTACGTGCTTTACTCAGAAAATTGACTAGCTTCGCTAATGGAGTCTGGCGGCTATGAAGAGAGCGTTAATCGTCAAAAATGGCCGCCCGACAGCGAGGTAAAGCAGTACAAATATTCTAAATGTGAAGTACACTTGAAGTGATATTTATTCCTTTAGGCGCTCGACAGCAGCACATCGATTTGCTCCCGTCTGAACTCCATCTGTCCGACTACGCAGAAGAAGTTCGGTGAAAACACGCTTCAAACAAACTGTCCCTCTGACAGACGGGAGGATATAAGACGTTGTTGAGCAGGTACTTCCTGGACTTCTCATGGTGCAAGATGGCCGTCGTCAAACGCAGGTAGTGGATCTGAAACACATTAAAAGTCAGACTGAAAACATCCGTTTTTAAGTCGGAGGAGAAACTTCAGGAAGGATTCAAAGACAACGAACAAGTGGATATTTTTTTTTCTGGTAAGTTTGACATATTTAAGTTATTTGGAATTTACTTTCAAGAAAGTACTAATACCACAATAAAAAAAAATGTAATGTCTGTTAAAATAAAAAGTACTAATCAATGATCTGGGTCCTACCTGGAAGCCCAGATCAGGGATGATGGGGGAGAAGCGGTAAGCCCTCAGCAGCGACATCATCAGCTGCTTCAGACACTCGTTCACTTCATAGTCCTGCAGACAGACAGACAGACAGACAGACAGACAGACAGACAGACAGACAGACAGACAGACAGACAGACAGACAGACAGACAGACAAGAATCAAACGGAGATAAAATAAAACGTGGCTTACTCAATTCAAAAGTAAAGCAATGACATTTACGGACAATGAGATTAGCAAATCAACCTGTTGTTAGTGTAGAATCTCTCTTAAATCATCTGTTGAATTCCTGAAAACTGGCCATGTTTATCTGTATTTCTGCTAACATGCCACTGATATCTCTATTTGAAATATCTCAACAAATGCCTGTATGTACTTTGTGATGTGCTTTGTTCCGTCTTTGTTCCGTCTTTCCGTGTTTGTGTATTGTGGAACAGACAATAAAAACTTTTTTTGTAAATACATTTTGTTGTGAAAACTGGTTTTGACTGGATTCATTTGGGTGTTTGTACCTCCATCAGTAGCCAAAAGAGGTCCAGCAGCTGCTGTATGAGCTGGTGTTCATCTACCGAACCTCCTCCCTCCAGAATCCCCAACAAGAAGTTCATCAGCACGTCCTCCACCAGGTACACTTTACACTGTAAACAACAACAACAATTAAATATCTGCACAAAAAGAAATGGAACCCTCTGAACACAGTCAGAAGGCGATCGCACGACCACATAGAGCAAAAAAAGTAAAGGAAGTTGAGTCTCCATTATTACTTCCTTTAAATATGCTGTACTGTAGCTTTGTATTGTGTGTTCTTCTCAACACATATAATGTTGTATTGTGTCTTTTATCCTGTACTGCTTGCTATTGTTTTATGTTTAGTTTTAATCATCACCGGCGTCTGAGGGAGAGGGAACGAAAGTCCTTCCTTCCCGCTGCTGTCAGGCTGCACAACAAGCTGAGCTGGTGCAATATAAAATACATTTAAATACTGTTGTATACTTTACTGTTGATTTATGAATTGATTATTTTTTTATTTACTATGTGTCTCTCTGTGTGTAATCCTGCAATTTCCCCACTGCGGGACTAGTAAAGGATTATCTTATTGTATTTTATCTTATGATCAGTCAAGGGACATATGCAAATTAGCTGCAGCTACAATCTGCTACAATGTATCAAATGGTGACATTTATGTTTAAAATAAATAGGTAAATATATATACACACACCATGAGGGGAGCGAAGTGGTTGAAGATGTGAGCCAGGGTGACGAGGACTGTGGGTTCTCCGTGGAGCCTCCAGGAGGAGCAGTCCTTCTCCAGCAGCCGCTCCTCCTGCAGCCGGGAGACGAGCGACAGTTCAGGAGGAGAGGACGACGTTAAGTTTGACTTTACAGGAACAGAAGTGACTCTGCAGGAAACCCAGCTGATGAGCTCCGTTAACGGACCTTTACAACTGGTCACCTGTTGCCACCTGTCTAAAGGTCACCTATAAAGGTCACGAGTTCCTATCTGTGTTAAGGTCACCTGTTTCTACCTGTGCAAAGATCACCTGTTCCCACCTGTCTAAAGGTCACCAGTTCCTATCTGTGTCAAGGTCACCTTTTCCTACCTGTGTAAAGGTCACCTTTTCCCACCTGTGTAAAGGTCACCTGTTCCCACCTGTGTAAAGGTCACCTGTTCCCACCTGTGTAAAGGTCACCTGTTCCCACCTGTGTAAAGGTCACCTGTTCCCACCTGTGTAAAGGTCACCTGTTCCCACCTGTGTAAAGGTCACCTGTTCCCACCTGTGTAAAGGTCACCTGTTCCCACCTGTGTAAAGGTCACCTGTTCCCACCTGTGTAAAGGTCACCTGTTCCCACCTGTGTAAAGGTGACCTGTTCCTACCTGTGTAAAGGTCACCTGTTCCTACCTGTGTAAAGGTCACATGTTCCTACCTGTGTAAAGGTCACCTGTTCCTACCTGCGCGTCGATGGACGTGGAGAGGACATTCTTGATGTAGCCCAGCAGTTTGTGAGCCTTCATCAGGTCTGTCGTCGGGGGGTTTTGAAGGGGCAGGTAGCCATCCACCGGGTACGTGATCACACTCAGGTTAAAGACAAAACACTGAACAGGTGAACCAGTCAAAAGGTGCGTCAAGTTTTTCCATTTCCGATAAAATATAAAACGTAGATGAAACACCGCCGGCTGTGGGCAGCAGAAGGATATCTGAGGGGTCTGCTGCCGAAGTTAAAAGCCACCGACTCTTTAAAGGAGAGGCTGATGGCGGGAAAGTAGGCGACGCCCGGACCCATCTTAATGTTGGTGAACGCCGTGCCCAGAGACTGGCCGTTCCTGAGCACACACACACACACACACACACAAACACACGCACACACACACACACACACAGTGTGAAGACATACAAAAGAGACACGGAGCAAACTAACTTGGACAAAATATGGGTGCTGCAGACTCGTTCTTTTACTTTTCGAAGGCCTTTACCGAAGCTTCGTGTGCATGAACAACGTGGATTGTGTTACTTTTTTGGACGGTGTCGGGCTAGCCGTTTCCCCTTGTTTTCAGTCTGTATGCTAAGCTAAGCTAAGTACTGACATGAGAGCGGCGTCAACCCTGAGGTCACTTTCTCATAATTTCTTAAATTCACCTTTTATAGGCACTTGCATAAAAGATACATACTAATGTGTTACATCAAACATCACAGAACAATCTCAGCTCTCTATACAATGAGGAGAATTCTTCATCTCTCTTTTGAAAACATAACTTTACTCATGTGGATGAGCTGTTTTGGTGATGAACATTATTTTATCAAAAGGTCTTAGGTTCACAAAAACAGTGAAATATATAAATCACATGGTAGATGAATGTAAATAAATGTGTAAAACCGAAGATATAAATATTTAAAAAGGTAAACGCTGTCAAAACGCAGATCCGTGTCAGAGTTTGTTTACTTACAAGCAGAATGTGATGGTTCCCTCGTCCAGATCTATCAGGCAGCTGACGATGTCTCCGGCCGCCCACGACTGAGGACAACACAGCACAGACGGCCGTCAGCACTGAGGCGCAGCGACAGTAAAGAAGCAAACCGAGTCCAGAGAGCATCGTCTCAGAGTCCTCGCTCACCTTTCCGTAGTTCGTCGTCGTCACGTTCCACTTCCTCACTCTGTTCCCATCGTAGGCGTAAGAGTCAGGAGTGTCACCAACGCCCTCCTTAGAGACACACACACACATGTTACAGCACACACACACAAGATACAACACACATACAGTGTTTCAGGTTGCAATTTACTGAAATAGTACGATTCACAGATTTTCAGATTTTGTGAACATGAGAATTTTGACCAGTTTGTATATGTGTGTGTGTGTGTGTGTGTGTGTGTGTGTGTGTGTGTGTGTGTGTGTGTGTGTGTGTGTGTGTGTGTGTACCTCCTGGTTGAAGCGACAGTTGAGTGTACACCAGCCGATCTGCATCAGGCCCTGAGAGGAGATCAGCACCTCGTAGGCCCACTTCCCTGCAGGGACAACGAGCAACACATGTAGTTTAAGGACATTACTTTGACACGCACACACACACGCGCACACACACGCGCACACACACGCGCACACACACGCACACACACACACACACAGGGAAAGTGAAGTGAGAGCGTCGCAGGCTTCACCTTTGTAGACGCAGGTGGTGGCTCTTATGGAGCTGAAGTTGCTGTGACCGATCACCTGAAAACACACAAAGAAGGACGAGAATCACAACCATGAACACACAAGTTCTCCTTTACTGCCGGCTGCACACACAAGACACAGCGCACGCACACACAGATTAACACACAAACAGAGACACACTGTATGTATGTCTGCTTATATTTTGAGCCTCTTTCTTTTAAAAGCATATTCATTATTTCAGCGTAAATGAACGTCTTGAACACATGAATATAAGACATTCACAGGACTGTCACTACACTCTCCAGGTCTTCCATGACCTCGTGACCTCTGGGTAACGTGGGGTGGTCGGCCTTACCCCCAGCAGGTCGTCGTCTACGAAGAGAAGCCCCTCAAAGCCGCTGGTGTGGTCCAGGACGACCGGCTGCGGGCCCAGCCGTCCTTCAGCAGGCTGATCTGCGGACGCACAATTATTTGTGTTCAGCTTTTGTGTTAAAAAAATTGCACATTTGCACATTGCACATTGCAGAGCAAGCCGTTAACTTTACCTCTGCTGTCCTCCGTGGGTTCTCCCTCAGACAACAATCTCTCCAGATGAGCGCCGAGATCCTGGAAACCAAGAGGCTTCCTGCAGGAACAGGAAGAGGAAACAGGAAATGCAGGATTAGGAGTAAAACAAACAACAACAAAAAAGGAGGAAAATGGGAAAACCATCCTTTTGTCAAGTATATGTACATATAGTTAACTGTGTGTTCTACGCTTTTGAAACCTCTATGTCGACATTTCGGCCGTCGCCATCTTGGTTTTATTGCAACCAGACGTGATCAAGAGTGCGGCGCGAAGTGCAACTGATGAGGAATACGATATTTTTAGATTTGAATACAACCAGAGGAGTCGCCCCCTGGTGGTCAGGAGAGATACTGCAGCTTTAACAAATGAAGCATATACTTCTATACAACCAGTAGAAGTATTAAAGTCATAAGACATAATGATTTATGTCTTTGTATGTGCCCAGTTTCAGTGGTTCCTGTTTACCGCAGAGTGAGTGTGGCTTTATTTTTACACATCAGCTCGCCTGAGTGGCCTTCAGATCTCGTCAACACGAGAAACTCACTTTGTGTGTGTGTGTGTGTGTGTATGTGTGTGTGTGTGTGTGTGTGTGTGTGTGTGTGTGTGTATGTGTGTGTGTGTGTGTGTGTGTCTATGTATAGAGCTGCTGGGGGTAACATGAATCTGTCTGGCTTAAAGAAATAAGCCGTGTAAGGGGACAACACTTGGGTAAATACACAAATGCATGTACTGAGTTTCACCAGCTGTGGTGTCGCACCGCCAGACCTTTTCCCCCCACAGCGCTGTGTCTGGCTGAGTTTCCGGGGAAAAGTTGTCAAAATACTGTTTTAAGATGACTATTGTCTATAATCTGCAGACTTAAGGAAAGATTTTTTTTAGAGAGAGAGGACAGGTGTACCTGAGGGAGGCCAGTGCAGGTCCCGGTTTGGTGGAGGGAAACACATGGTGCAGGTAGTCACTCAGCAACTTCTCGTTCACGATACCTGACAGACAGAGAGAGAGAGACAATCATTAAACCAACAACCTGTGTCTGTGCCTGTCTTCATCTCACCTGTGTCTGTACCTGTCTACATCACACCTGTGTCTGCACCTATAGTTTCATCTCACCCGTGTCTTCAACCCCTTGTGTTTGTACCTGCATCTTATTTTGTTAGAAATAAATCAATGTTGTTGTTATTGTTGTTGTCACAGCAGGTCTCACCTGTGGCTCTGGGCTTGTCTGTGTCTGAAGCCAGTCTGTAGTTGCGTCGGGTCAGAGCGGTGCCTCCTCCTTTAGAGCTCATGCTGGCTGGCTGTAGTCACCTGGACCGAACACCTGCAGAGGAGGAAATATACACAAAGCTGATAATACTTGTGTACTTTTACGACCGATACCTTAATTACACGATTAAGTGTACTACTACTGCTTTTATTCAGTAACCTGAAGTTAAAGGACAACATTAGGTTACATCTTGTCTTAATGGAATAAGCTATATATATATATATATATATATATATATATATATATATATATATATATATATATATATATAACCTAGCATATAGTAGGACACTGGCTATAGATACAAATATATACACATATTACCTAGCATATAGTAGGACACTGTGGCTATTTAAACATGTATATATACATATTTAAATAGCCACAATGTCCTACTATATGCTAGGTTATATATGTGTATATATACACATATATAACCTAGCATATAGTAGAAAACTGTGGCTATATACACACATATTTAAATATATATATATATATATATATATATATATATATATATATATATATATATATATATATATATACATACACACATATAACTTAGAGTAGCACACTGTGGCTATATAAACATATATAACCTAGCTTATAGTAGCACACTAGCTATATATACATACACATATATAAGCTAGCTTATAGTAGGACACTAGCTATATATACACACACACACACACACACACACACACACACACACACACACATATATATAACCTAGCTTATAGTAGGACACTGTAGCTATATAAACATGTATATACACATATATTACCTAGCTTATATTACGACACTGTAGCTATATAAACATGTATATATAGCAGCCGTTTGCTAACTTTAGCACCAACATGAAGTGTCCTTTTCTTTACATAGAACACTGAACCGGACCAAGCGGAGGCCGTGTTTCACCGTCACATCGTGCCCGTTTAAAGCGCCACAGAGCGGCAGCGGCGGTGTCGTGTAGCCGGCCGGGCTAACGGGCTGCGGGACACAAACAGCTAGCTTAAGCAGCGGCTGACTGCGCGCGAGCGGCCAACGGCAACACCTGGCCTACCTGCCGCTTCCTTTCCGGTGCTAACGAGCCTCTGCTGCCGCGCTGCTCGGCTCCTGTATCGGTGTAATTCAGGGATAAAGAAGATACGCCAATGTGTCACGCAGGCGGCTGTCTGGAGGAGAGGAAAAATAAAAGCTTCTTTCCACCACAACAGTCAACGCCTCTCCAGCTACGGCGCGCCAGTTGGTTCAAAATAAGAAGCGAAGGCTAAAACGAGATTTCCAGTGGTGGATGAAGGATTCAGTCCTGTGTAATTATTATGTAATCAGACTCATTGGCTTTGGCTTATTTTCTGTGAAGAACATTTATCAGAAAACATTTTCAATGACCACACCCTGTACACTCCTCTACACATTTATCATACGTACCGGGGTCCACTGGACACAGGGCCAGTACAAGTGAGGACATTATAGGTCCTGTGTACCTTCACTCTGTCTGTGTGTGTGTGTGTGTGTGTGTGTGTGTGTGTGTGTGTGTGTGTGTGTGTGTGTGTGTGTGTGTGTGTGTGTTTTGTTTTTACTGTCATTTCAAGGTTGCAACATTGTTGATAAATTAAAGTACCGACACCTGCATCTGGTTTTCTGTGATATTTGGACTAAATTATAACATCACACTCCTGAAGAACAAACAGGTAAAAGCTCCATCACAGCTGCTCGGCTGAATGATATGTAATGAGGTCCATGAAGGTGGAAACGTTCCTCCTGCAGATGAAATGAGGTAAAACCTGTTAACCGGTGAGCTGTAGAGGTGTGGAGGTGTTTGGGAATGAAACACACCTCTGTGTTACAGGTGAAGCGTTTAGCAGAGGAGGAGTCACAAAGCTCCGCCTCTCACCTGACTCACCTGAGACAAACAGTTTGTGTTTCTTCTTCTTCACTAAAGAGACACACAGACTGAAAGAGAGACGATCAGATTCAATTTCAGACCAAACTAACAACTTCCTCTGAGTGAGTTCAGCTGCAGGAGAGAAAAGAGGAACACTACAACACTGCTGCTTCAACCTGCTGACACTCCACACACTGAACGTGAGTTTGACCGGGCAACCGTGGCACAGTGGTGAGCAGGGATAGTCCTTTAGTCAGGCAGCTGTCGGCTCAATCCCTGGCCCTACTAGCCAAGCGGTGATCTGCTCACCACTGTGTGAATGATTCCTATGTCAAGCGTCTTTGCGTATAAAAAAAAGTGCTGTATAAAACCTTATTATTACAGAGGAACAGGGAGCGATGACTCATGTACTTTCTGTGTTTCAGCTTCACTCAGAGACAACATGGCTTCCAGATCAGAGAAGGATCTCTGCTGTCCGGTCTGTCATGAAGTCTTTAGAGATCCTGTTGTTCTGTCATGTAGCCACAGCTTCTGTAAAGACTGTCTGAAGAGATGGTGGAGAGAGAAACCAAGTCAGGAGTGTCCAGTTTGTAAGAGAAGATCTTCAAAGGAAGCTCCACCTTTAAACCTGGCGTTAAAGAACCTGTGTGAGTCCTTCTTACTGGAGAGAGACCAGAGAGCTCCAGAGACTCTCTGCAGTCTGCACTCTGAGAAACTCAGACTCTTCTGTCTGGACCATCAGCAGCCAGTGTGTCTCGTCTGCAGAGACTCAAAAACACACAAGAACCACAGAATCACACCCATCGATGAAGCTGCTCAGGATCTCAAAGAGGAGCTCCAGAGATCCCTGAAGCCCTTAAAGGAGAAGTTAGAGGTCTTTGAACAAGTTAAAGTGAAGTTTGATCAAACAGCAGAACACATGAAGGTCCAGGCCCGACGCACAGAGAGGAAGATTAAGGATCAGTTTAAGAAGCTTCACCAGTTTCTAGAGGAGGAAGAGGAGGCCAGGATGGCTACACTGAGGGAGGAAGAGGAGCAGAAGAGTCAGATGATGAAGGAGGAGATAGAGGCTCTGAGCAGAGAGATAGCAGCTCTTTCACACACAGTCAGAGCCACAGAGGACGAGCTGAGAGCTGAAGACGTCTCATTCCTCAACAACTACAAGGCTGCAGTGGAACGAGTCCAGCAGCGCCCCCTGCTGGAGGATCCACAGCTGCTCTCAGGAGCTCTGATAGACGAGGCCAAACACCTGGGCAACCTGACCTTCAACATCTGGAACAAGATGAAGGACCTGGTCTCCTACACTCCTGTGGTTCTGGACCCAAACACTGCTCATCCAGGACTCATCCTGTCTGAAGATCTGACCAGTGTGAGAGGAGGAGAGAGACAGAAGCTTCCTGATAATCCAGAGAGGTTTGATCATTACTTATCTGTTCTGGGCTCTGAGGGATTTAACTCTGGGACTCACAGCTGGGATGTCGAGGTAGGAGACTGTACACACTGGTTTCTGGGTGTGTTAGCAGAGTCTGTCCAGAGGAAGGGAAGCATACAGTCTGGATTATGGATAATAGGGTTCTCTAAAGATAAATACTCAGCAGAGTCACCATCAGCATTCACTGATCACGTCGTGCAGAAGAAGCCTCAGAGGATCAGAGTGAATCTGGACTGGAACAGAGGAAAGCTGTCGTTCTCTGATCCTGATACTAACACACACATACACACCTTCACACACACTTTCACTGAGAAGATGTTTCCATACATTGCCGCTTTGAATAATCTGAAGATCTCCCCACTGAAGGTCTGTGTGTCAATACAACAGGTCTGATAGAGACTTTAGTTTGAAGGAGGTGATTACTAAACAACTCTTCACTTCTTATAAGTGAATATGTTTCAATCTATTTCTGGAGATTGTGTACAAAAACAAATGACGAACTCAGTTTAAACTTTATTGATCTCTGTTTGTCTGTCAGATATTTTCAGCAGCAAACAGAAACAGGAAAGAAAGAGAGAGAAGAAAGAGATGGTCTCAATGTTCACAGATTTTACAACCGCAAGAGGGAGAAGGATTTTTGCCGTTGACCTTGGATGACCTCCCTGGAGAACTATTATTCAACTAATCAACTCAAAACTATGCCTGATACCCAGAGGAGTATTTCTTGGTCTATCTAGACCCTAAATCAAGAGATATAACTGTTTTTATTGAATAATTTTACGCTCTTTCTGTTGGATAAGGAATAATTTGGGCAATTTGGGCACTGGTTTCTACCAACAGGACAATTCTTTTATAATTTGAGTTTGGTTTATTGTACTTGTATGATGTGATGTATTTACTTTGTGGAGTGATGCAGGCGTGATATATATGTATTTATACACATATATAACCTAGGACATATATATCTATATCTATATCTATATTTATATCTATAGATATATATCTATATATAGAGATATATAGATATATAAATGAGGTGACCCCCCCCCCCCTTTTGTTATCTTTTACTGCTCTTCTAGGTGGGTGAGAGGTTTGTTATTTGTTTGTATACGTTATTATAAAGCAGAAAAACAATAAAGATATAAGTGAAAGTACGTGTTTACTGTATTATGTGTCTGTCAATATTTCCAAAGAAAACAGAAGAAAAAAAAAAGAATGAATAATCCAAAACCAAGAAACGATTAAAAGCAAAGAAACAAAAACACATTTAGATGTTATAATTTAATATTTATTGTCAAAAATGAACTATGTAAATTCACACAGTGATGAAGCAGGCACCTTCTGATCATAACATTCTGCTGCGAGAGATTAAAATACAAAACACTCTTCAGAAAATATTCGTTCCTCATCCAGTTTGATAAAAGACAAAATCAAGTCATTATGAACATTTTCAGCACTTTAAGAAAGAAACATTTCAAAATGCAACGAGGGAAATCACAGCTGCTTCCACATGTTAAAAGTAATCTGCATCAAATCTTCAGGACGGTTTCACAGCTGACATTTTTCTTTTATAATCTGGCTCGTTGACCAGGGGACACATTTCACTGCGACACAAAAATCGAACAAATTTTGGGACAAAAAAGTAAACACAAACTGTTTCACACAGATCTCTGAAATTATTTAGATTATTGGAAATTGAAACAAACAAATATGATATGTAACATGAGAGGAAAACTTTGTATGGTTCGATATTGACCTGAAATATTTGAATTCAATGTTTTATTT
>NW_027176042.1:23044012-23214012 GCF_023055335.1 Clinocottus analis
CCACAGCACCACGTTACCCTGGAACGCGCAAAGATATCAGACCTGGACGAGCCTCCCACTCCTCTTGATTTTCAATGAACCGCTCAAAAAAAATAAATAAAGAAGACGTAATCACGCTCACCATCAGCGCCGGCGTTCCCGCCAGGTTTCCACCAATCGCAGTGAAGTTAAAAGGAGCCACGGCTGCTACGAAGCCCTGAGGGGGAAATGTAGATGATCAGGGAGTGAAACTACATTTATTGGACAGCATTATTTGTTAAAAAGGTGTCTGCAAACACCCGGTGCTGACATAGAATCAGATCAAACACTGATTCTGTTCCAACGTCCCGTTGCAGCGCCTCCATGTGGAGATGAAACCAACATGTCACTGCAGCCTCGGCCTGAAACGAGCGGCCTGAAACGAGCGGCCTGAAACGAGCGGCGTGAGCCGGCGGCGCGTCCTCACCTCCAGGCCGCGGTACAGCATGGTGTTGGAGCTTCCCTCGGCATCCAGCGGCTGCTGCTTCTCCAGCTCCACGGCGTGTTTGGCGTTAAATCTGAAGAAGTCGATCAGCTCTGCGGCGGCGTCGATCTCCGCCTGGATCACCGTCTTACCCTGCGGCGCCGAGACAGATCAAATGTTTATTTATTTATTTAAGAATAATAATTCATTGTGTGTTTCCCCAAATCGTAGCCGTTGAAAGTATTTGAACTGTTTGAATTTGCTCAAAACTTTTAGAGAAAGTGACGCCGGGACCTGAGATTAAAATTGTTTTAAATAAAATGTATTATTAAATAATAATAATAATAGTAAGAACAAAAGTAATAATTTGGTATTATTATATACATATATTATATATTTAAATAAAATAAATACAATAAAGTAAATAAAATACAATAATTAAAATAAAAACAATAAATAAAATATATACAATGAATAATTAAAAAAAAAAAAAAACATATATAGAATAAATAAAGAAGATAAAATAAATAAAATATATAAAATAAATAAAGTAAATACAGTAAATAAAATACATGAATAAAATAAATTTAAAAATGAAATAAATAAAATAGCATTTATTATGTCTACCGTATCCACTGTCGTGTTGGTCACAGTACAGGATGGTTTATTGTTTGTGTTAAATAATACAGAAGTAAAATAAATATTTCTGTGAATAGAAATCACATTATTAATAAAAAATAAAAGCGTCATTAATTCCCCACGATGTCGGGCTCTAACGCGGCGGCCTGTACCTGGCCGATCATGGTCTTGGCGATGACCTCGGCTCTCTTGGGTCCACTGAGGACGTCGGCGGCCTTGAAGAGGACCTGGGCGCGGTCCTGGACGGGCGTCAGGTCCCACTCCTTCCTCGCCGCCACGGACGCCAGGATGGCTCTGTCGATCAGCGGCTGTCGGGTCCAGAGAAGAGGAAACGTTGGAGGAGGAGGAGGAGCCAGGAACTAATGAGTCAACTTAATATCTATGAGATCCTCTCAGCAACCAAATACTAGAGACATGTTCATACAGTATATATTCATACTGTATATATACTATATGTATATATATTTCTGTTGGATATTGGGTCCAGAACAGAAGTCCTTGTTAATAATTTATACTATCTATAATATTAAAAAAACTTTGGGTAAAATGAACCTTATGAAGTTAGTTATTGGGGTTTGGTAGAATAGTTTAAACCAGTAAATAGAAAGATGATAATAATACATGAAGCTCTTCTGTTGGAACTCACCTTGTCAGCATAACAGAACTTTGCCACTTTGTGTGAGTGATTGAACGGCTTTGAAGAGAAACAAAGAAACTTCATGAGTTATGAAGGAAAAACAACAAAGCTTCAAGTTCTCTTGCAGTGAAACATGAATGACAGTCTGTGTCTCATGAGCTGAACTTCACTCACCGACAGCTGGTATCTGATGTCGTTGGTCCACACGTGTTCGTCTCCCACCACACACGGGATCTCCTCCGTCTTCCCCTTCAGCCCGTCCAGCGCCTGAGACGAGGAAGAGGAGGGCACGGAGGTCACCGCAGAGGTCATCAGAGGTCACCACAGAGTTAGTCACAGAAGTCATCTCAGAACACACATTAACACAGGTTAACACACATTAACACACATTAACACACGTTATCACACGTTAACACACGTTAACACACATTAACACACGTTATCACACGTTAACACACGTTAACACACATTAACACACGTTATCACACGTTCAGCGGCTCTGACCTTCAGCAGCTCTTTCCTCTCGGCGCTGCCCTCAGTGAAGCCGAGGATCGGCTCATTCTTCACCTCCACCGCTGCAGGAGGGAACGATTTGAACCTGCAACACACACACACACACACAGACACACACACATAGACACATGCAAACACACACCAAGTCAGACTTTAGTAATGGATGACCAGGACTTTTCCACAATGCACCAAATGTCCATGAGCAAACATTGTGTGAAATGTGTGTGTAAACAGTAAAAAGTGATGAAATGTAGTATTTAAACTAACAATGAGGATTCAAAGCGTACAGTAAACCTTAAATGACACAAATGAATGAGAGACAATAGTTTGATTAAAAGAATAAACATGTATATAGATGCCTGTTTGTATGCTGCTGATATTTTGAGCCTCTTTCTTTTAAAAGCAGATTCATTATTTCAAACTAAATGAACGTCATGAACACATGAATATAACACATTTACAGGACTTTGGGGATTTTACTTTTTTCAATGACTTTTCCAGGTTTTCCATGACCGTAAGAACCCCGTAAAGCACCACAGCTCTTGATGAAATCATACTGTCTTGATTCTTGTTGTGAGTTTGGCTGAATGCACTTCTTGTAAGTCGCTGAATTAAAGGTCAAAGTTGGGCTTTAGCCCCGTTTGACTCCTCTTCTGCACTTTAAGTCAAACAATCCATTCTGGCTCCATCCAGTTCCCCTACACAGCCTGAACTCTGTATCCTCTGTATTCTCGTATGATTAACTACGCCGCTGTGAACTTTACTAGCTGAAGGTCACAGGAGGAGTGTGTAGAAAGGCCGGCTGGTGGCATGGCAGGTGTTCTCATGCATACATACGCCGTTCTCCCTCAAAACGCAACCAAACCTCTCCGAGGCCCCGGCCACCGAGGGAGAGCGGCAAACAAACTTTCTTTTCACAGATGTCCCAGAAAACATTTTGCCTTTGCTGCCTTCTCAGAATCGGCCCGCGGGGGTCTGAGAAGCAGCAGGAGAAAAGCAGTCGAGCTCCTGAAACCGGAATGCGACTTTGGCTTCAGGCAGAAGGTCGTAAAGCGTCGCTGAGTAAACACTACGGATTAAACACGTGTGTTGTAACGTGAGATCACTTCTGCCGTGATTAATACACAGAAACGCACGAGTCCTTTGAACGTCTTTCATTAAAAACCAACTTATCTTTAGGCGCTTTCCTCTAAAATGTCTTCCCCAAACTAAAAAGTGTGTATCTCTGCAACCACTAGGGCTGTGTGAATAATGTTGGTGTTATAATAAAAGGTACACATGTGAGATGTTGTTCAGATGTGTAAATATCAGTCTATGTGTTTCTGGTTAAGAGTAAATGAAGATGACACACAGAAAGGAATGAAAAGGTTTCAGGTCCACCGATAAAAAAAATTACTTTCAGGATGATTATTAGTTTGAAATGATCCAACTCTAACTCAAACTATAGCACAATATGTGAACATTCAACATGTGAAGATTCAACATGTGAACATTCTCTCTCTTTAAAGTGAAGCAGTACAAAGTTAGAGTGTTTAGTACAGAGAACATTCAGACGAAAAAGTCCCAAAATTGACAAAAAGGACCCAATAGCCCCATTGGGCCCATTGGGACTATTTGAATTTTCCAATGTACCAAACCATATCTTTCACTTGTATATTACTTATGGTGTTCAATGCATCTAAATACAGCAGTTTGTGGTCTTTTTACTTCATAAAACAAGCTATGATTTACAGTTTTATATAACAATCGACCAGCTGCTAGGGTTTTCATCTGGTCCGCCATTATCGCGACTAAAAGGGGGAGGAGCTAACACGCAGATAACAGAAGGGGAGTAGCTTGTCTGGACAAGGCGGCCAATGGCAGGCTCATACACACAGGCCACGTCCTGTATGTAGAGGCAAAGTCCCGCCCCCTTTCCGGTGGAACACCTTGGGACATCATTCGGGTAAAGAAAAATATATATTGAGAGACCAATAATATTTTTGGTCCCGTTTGAATTCAAAAGGTTGTTTTGCACGTCAAGAAATTTTTTATTTTGTCCTAAAACTAGAGCGTGTACGAGTACAAGAGCGCTCCCCGTACAGCATTTTAACAGGTTTAACAGCATTTAACAGCATGATAACCTGTGTGCTTGTGTGTCCCGGTTCCTATTGGAGAACTGCCAAAGGACTGTGGATTTAAATGAGAAAACGACGAGTCAGACATCAAGTGTTATGCATGATCCCTGTTAAATATACGTTAATAAATGAATGTTATAAAAAGGTAGAATATTCAGGCTTCTCCAGGCTTAAACTCGGATATGACGGCGCAACATGTGACCAGGAGGCCGCACCAAAAACCTGATGAGAACTTGAGCACTTTATGAGCACTTTAAGAAAGTCTGCATTTCTGAGGGAATCACCCACAATTCACAGCAACGTGACGTTCAGCGTACCACACACTGCATGAGGATGTTAGATGTACGCAGAAACACTAGGGATCAAAAGATGGAGCGTAAAAACACGTGTAATCGGACGAAGGGAAGCGGAGATTATTTGTTATTTTTGTAGTTGAAAGAAAAAAAAAGTGAATATTATTATTTGACAGTCACTTCATCTTGTGAGGAAAGAGCCCATATATATTAATATATATATATATATATATATATATATATATATATATATATATATATATATATATATATATTTAAAAAATGATATGTGACATCACCATTTACCAGGGTCAAAAGGTCACTCAAGCTAGTTAACTGGTTGACTTTTTGACTTTCCACGAGTTCAATTAAGGTCTGATATTAAATATATAGAATAAATTCAATGTAATAAATGTTGTTTTTAAACAGAATCAGTCAGTTACGACTCAAGAGAATATATTGTTATTATTATTATTATTATGACGTAACGTGAACCAAACTGACCGTGGTGGTTCGTCGACGGCATTAATCACGTGTTATTGACGTCAATAATCACGTGTTATAACCGTCACATTAAGAGTGTTTATGGATTAAATAGCACGCGCGGTGGTGTCTTAAGTTTAGCTGTAGCAGAGGGTGCAGGAGTCTCGTGCCTGCGGCGCGTGCGTGGTACGTACCCCCTCCAGGACTGGCGCGCGACCGCCCTCACGCGCAGCATGTTTTTAATCCGACAAAGAGGGAAGACCAAACCTGTAAACAACCTGATCAGGGATCGATACCTGATCAGACACAGGTCAGACGGTGTTGAGGAACTAACTAACTGAGATGTCACCAAAAAAAATACGAATCCTGACAAGACGAATCATGACCCCGCCCTCCTTTGCCTCTGATTGGCTTCCACACGCCGCCTTCGTTGATTTGATTGGCTAGGTTTTGGGCACGAGGGATACGATTGGTAGGGAAGAGGATTTTAGTTTTTTAATACAAGATTCCCGCTCCTTTTTATTCAATTCATTACATATTTAGTGGGTTAATATGTTAATGAACATAAGGAAGCACGTTTTATTTATTTTTTAAACGTTCTCATTATCTGTCGCAAAAAGCACTCCCCTCCTTATCCTGCGAAATGGAGCCGTCCGCGGGGCGGGTCTGCGACTGGCCAATCAGCAAACATTGAAAATGTCGCAGCCAATCACAGGCCACATGTTAAAGTTCTATTTCTGAGCAGCCTCTTGAACTTTCGATCTCGTCTCCAGTGAGTTCATTCATCACTGCCAACTGATTCGCATAAGTATTAGTACCTTAGTATAATTATAATAATAACCCATACTAAATGTTCATATGTATGTTCACCTGCACATGTGTTTCACTTTCACAAAAAAAAACAACCTGATAAATACATTTTAAAGACATAAACACAAAAAGGGGGACTGCACGGTGGTGTAGTGGCTAGCACTGACACCTCACAGCAAGAGGGTCTGTGGTTCGAATCTCGGGCAGGACCGGGTTCAGTTACTGGTCTGGCAGGTCCTTCTGTGTGGAGTTTGCATGTTCTCCCCGTGGCAGCGTGGGTTCTCTCCGGGTTCTCCGGCTTCCTCCCACAGTCCAAAGACATGCTACATAGGTTAATTGGACTCTAAATTGCCCGTAGGTGTGAATGTGAGCGTGAATGGCTGTTTGTCTCTATGTCTGCCCTGTGACACACTGGCGACTTGTCCAGGGTGTACCCTGCCTTCGCCCCTTGACAGCTGGGATCAGCTCCAGCGCCCCGCGACCCTAATGAGGATAAGCGGTTAAGATAATGGATGGACCTTTCACTTCATAATATATCTCATATCTCCCATCATATTTCATAATTTACCATTTTATATGAAATATTCTTTTGAATATTCATTTATTAACCTGTTGGGATTCAACATTCCTCTGGCAGATGAAATGAGGTAAAACCTGTTAACCGGTGAACTGTAGAGGTGTGGATGTGTTTGTGGAATGAAACACACCTCTATGTTACTGGTGAAGCCTTTGGCAGAGGAGTCACAAAGCTCCGCCCCTCACCTGACTCACCTGAGACAAACAGTTTGTGCTTCTTCACTAAAGAAACACACACACTGAAAGAGAGACGATCAGATTCACCTTTAGACTAAACTAACAACTTCCTCTGAGTGAGTTCAGCTGCAGGAGAGAAAAGAGGAACACTACAACACTGCTGCTTCAACCTGCTGACACTCCACACACTGAACGTGAGTTTGACTCCACACAGTGAAGTTACAGAGGAGGATGGAGCCATGACTCATGTACTTTCTGTGTTTCAGCTTCATTTATTCCATAGGATATTGAGTAGAAACAGAATCCATCACAACTGTTATCACTTTCATTGAAGACAGTTTGAAAAACATTAATTAATAAATGTAATTAGTGGCGGACCGTCGGGGCCTTCTAAGCCTTCTCTCGGGGCCTGAACAATAGATATCTGTATAATTGATATCTGTATATTGTAATTGTTTTTCACATATACACTACATGTATTGTAATTATTTGTCCCTATTATCTTATTCTCTCATGTCACAGCTGCCTTCATCTGTTCCTCTGCAACTTCAGGCCTCTTGTATGGCTTCTTCCTGCTTAACAGCATTTTTTTATCCAATCACATGTCACCTGCCTTCCTCTATGTAAGAGCAGCCTGGTTAAAATACATGAAACAGCCTTCTAGAAGGTCTGTGATTGGTTGCAGAGCCCATGTGACCATGAACATGCGCTGTGATTGGTCACCAGCGCAGCTGCACTGCAATGTCTTGTCTGTGCACTGTGCAGGGTGTCAGTGCATTTTACATTGTTTTGTTATAACTAAATGTGAATGGTTGTGATTTGGACAACATGCATTGTCGATGACCCGAACGAGAGGTGCTGCGTAATTGTGCTTTGCGTTATAACTAAGTGTGGTTCTTGTTGGTGCGGGGGTGTTTACAGCTGAGTGGAAGAAACTGTTCCTGAGCCTGCTGGTCCTGGAAGCCAGGTTTCTGTAGGGCCTCCCAGAAGGGAGGAGGGCAAACAGTCTGTGGTTGGAGTGAGTGGGGTTCCTGACAATGCTGTGCACTCTCCGTAGGCAACGCTTGAGATAGATGGTTTCAATGGCAGAGAGTGGAGTACCATTGATGCGTTGGGCGTTTTTCACCACCCTCTGCAGAGCTTTCCAGTCTGAGGCAGAGCAGTTGCCGTACATAACTGTAATGCAGTTTGTCAGGATGCTCTCGATGGTAGAGCGGTAGAAGTTCACTAGTATCGGAGGAGACATCTGGATTTCTTCAGTTTCCTCAGGAAGAAGAGACACTGGTGTGCCTTCCTGACCAGGGTTGAGGTGTTGAGGGTCCAACAGAGGTCCTTTGAGATGTGGACACCCAGGAACCTGAAGCTGGAGACACGCTCAACCTCTGTTCCATTGATAAGCATGAGGGACTGTGTGTGCACCGCTTTGTCTTCCTGAAGTCCACGATGAGTTCTTTGGTCTTCTTGGTGTCTTCTTAGTGTTGAGGGTTGTTGTTGGCACACCACGTAGCCAGGTGCCAGACCTCCTCCCTGTAGGCCAACTCATCGTTGTTGTTGTTGATGAGGCCCACCACCGTTGTGTCGTCTGCAAACTTGATGATGGTGTTGGAACCATGTACAGGTGTGCAGTTATAGGTGAAGAGGGAGTAGAGGAGAGGACTCAGCACACAGCCCTGTGGAACGCCAGTGTTCAGGTTGAGGGTTAAGGAGGTGTGATTGCCTAAATTAACATACTGGGGTCTGTTGGTTAGGAAATCCAGTATCCAGCTGCAGAGGGAGGTGTTCGATGCCAAGCTTACCTAGTTTGGCATTTAGTTTTGAGGGGATAATGGTGTTAAATGCTGAACTGAAATCGATGAACAACATTTTCATGTAGGTGTTGTTGTTGTCCAAGTGGGAGAGGGCAGAGTGAAGCGCGATAGAGATGGCGTCTTCTGTACTCCTGCTCTGGCGGTATGCGAATTGGAGGGGGTCCAGTGCGGGTGGTAGGCAGGTTTTGAGATGAGCCAGGACCAGCCTCTCGAAGGACTTCATGATGATGGGGGTAAGTGCAACAGGGCGGAAGTCATTTAGGCTCAATGCAGTGCAGTGCTTCGGCACCGGCACGATTAAGGTGAGTTTGGAGCATGTGGGTACTGCTGTTTGGGCCAGTGACAGGTTGAAGATATCAGTCAGGACCCCAGCCAGCTGCCCAGCACAGGTCTCGTGGGTCGGTAAACTTGTGGTGGTGCTGTGTGATGGAGTGGGTGGTGGGCCGTATGAACGCGCCGTGTATTGAATAGTTCGGTCTGTGACAGTAACTCCTGAGACATTTTTTCCCTCAGTCCGCCCGTGATGTGAACTATACGGCACTCATTGACGCCCTAAGTCTGAAACCCATGGCCCGCCACTCATAATACTACAGTACTACAAGTACTACAGTACTTAAGTAATTCAACCTGCTGCTGACTTTATAAAACATTGCCTGAATTATATGTAATGAGCTCCACGGAGGTGAAAACGTTCCTCCCGTGGATGAAATGAGGTAAAAACCTGTTAACCCGTGAGCTGTAGAGCTGTGGAGGTGTTTGTGGAATGAAACACACCTCTATGTTACAGGTGAAGCGTAAGTAGAGGAGAAGGTAGCCATGACTCATGTACTTTCTGTGTTTCAGCTTCACTCAGAGGCAACATGGCTTCCAGATCAGAGGAGGATCTCTGCTGTACGGTCTGTCAGGAAGTCTTTAGAGATCCTGTTGTTCTGTCATGTTGCCACAGCTTCTGTAAAGACTGTCTGAAGAGATGGTGGAGAGAGAAACCAACCCAGGAGTGTCCAGTTTGTAAGAGAAGATCTTCAAAGGATGAACCACCTTGTAACCTGGCTTTAAAGAACCTGTGTGAGTCCTTCTTACTGGAGAGAGACCAGAGAGCTCCAGAGACTCTCTGCAGTCTGCACTCTGAGAAACTCAGACTCTTCTGTCTGGACCATCAGCAGCCAGTGTGTCTCGTCTGCAGAGACTCAGAGAAACACACTGACCACAGATTCAGACCCATCAATGAAGCTGCTCCACAACTCAAGAAGAAGCTTCAGGAAACTTTGGATTCCTTAAAGGAGAAGTTAAAGGTCTTTGAACAAGTTAAAGAGGAGTCTAATCAAACAGCAGAACACATGAAGGTCCAGGCCCGACGCACAGAGAGGAAGATTCAGGATGAGTTTAAGAAGCTTCACCAGTTTCTGGAAGAGGAAGAGGAGGCCAGGATGGCTGCACTGAGGGAGGAAGAGGAGCAGAAGAGTCAGATGATGAAGGAGGAGATAGAGGCTCTGAGCAGAGAGAGAGCAGCTCTTTCAGACACAGTCAGAGCCACAGAGGACGAGCTGAGAGCTGAAGACGTCTCATTCCTCAACAACTACAAGGCTGCAGTGGAACGAGTCCAGCAGCGCCCCCTGCTGGAGGATCCACAGCTGCTCTCAGGAACTCTGATAGACGAGGCCAAACACCTGGGCAACCTGACCTTCAACATCTGGAACAAGATGAAGGACCTGGTCTCCTACACTCCTGTGGTTCTGGACCCAAACACTGCTTATCCAAAACTCATCCTGTCTGAAGATCTGACCAGTGTGACACGAGGAGAGCGACAGAAGCTTCCTGATAATCCAGAGAGGTTTGATCATTACTTATCTGTTCTGGGCTCTGAGGGATTTAACTCTGGGACTCACAGCTGGGATGTCGAGGTAGGAGACAGTCCACACTGGTTACTGGGTGTGTCTGCACAGTCTATCCAGAGGAAGAGAGACATACTGTCTGGATTATGGATCATAGGGTTCTATGAAGATAAATACTTTGCATGGTCACCACCAGCTCCAGACACTGATCTCGTCGTGCAGAAGAAGCCTCAAAAGATCAGAGTGAATCTGGACTGGAACAGAGGAAAGCTGTCGTTCTCTGATCCTGATACTAACACACACATACACACCTTCACACACACTTTCACTGAGAAGATGTTTTCATACATTAACAGTGTGGGTAAAGTGAAGATCTCACCAATGAAGGTCTGTGTGTCAAAGCAACAGGTCTGATAGAGACTTTAGTTTGAAGAGGGTGAACTCTTATTTTTTGTGGAGAAAAGAGATGACGAGACATCAAGACTCACCTGTACCCAGGTGATCAGAAACCTGTACTTTACTTTCTCTAGTTTCTTTTATAAGTGAAAAAGATTTCCGTTCAGTTTGTCTTCTGACGTTTCCTCAACGAATAAGGTCTGATGCTGTGTTCACACCGAACGCAGCGCGAATATTCGCGTCGCGTCTACCGTGTCAGTTTACTCGCTTGACAATTAAAGGATGTTCACACCCTTTAATTGTCAAAGGGGGTGTGGCTTATCGGCATCACTTCTCTCAATGAAAATAGCGATCGTCTCCGCTATTGACTACGGAAGAAATAACCACTAGTTCTGCTTCATAATTGTTGTGGAAGTCAGAAAAACGTGGGATCATCAAACACCCCTCTGTTTGGGTTCATAACACCGTCCGTAGCCGCACACAGCTCCGTGAATTTCACCAACTCCAGGAACTACGTCTGGTGTTACGTTACCGTTTCCTCCGTTCACCATAGAAATAACCCTAAGTTCTGATTTATACTTGTTGTGTAAACTCCACGTAGCGTGAACATCAAACTCCATAGTAATATGAACCCATATTTTTATCTTTAGTCCAAGAACAGGGTCTGAATGACGGCCGCTATCAGCGCTTCTTCCGGGGGTCTGTCAGCAGTTTGAATCAGCGACGGCGACGGGCGGAGCTTCTCAATGCTGATTGGCTGACGCGGCTATGAATCACGCGATTTTTTTCACCGGAGTTGGGATATTTGAACTCACGCGAATTCGTGCCGCGTCAAACACTCATTTGACGCGGCGCGTTAATCTTTTGTTTGATTATTACACACATTGTGTTCATGAATGAGTTTACTTTGAACCAACAGGTTGAATCTAGTTCCTCTGCAACTGATCATGGAAGAAACAGAGTTTTTTACATTGGTGATTATTATACAAACTCATGGGCATAGGTTTGGTCTCAGCATTGGTAGGGACAGCTTATGAAGTTGTATTTATGGGCCAAAAGTCCTATCAATATTTAATGTTGCAGGGTGTTTATCCTCGAAATGCAAGGTAGTAGGTTTGAACCCGACGTGAGATTTCCAATTTAAAACTCATATCTTTTGCTCCATTTACAGTGAGCGTCACTACGCCGGACTTTTAGAGCACCGCAAATGGAGGATGGATCTGTTTTTACTAGCGGACGCTTCACTGTCTCTTGAGCTGCCACATAACTAGCAGCAGTAGTTGAGTTTGGAGACTAGATCCACTTCCTTAAAAGTATATCTACTTTACTCAGTTTTTTTGCAGCAGTTGAGAAATCGCTCATCTGCAGCTTGATACTTTTCAGGAGATGCTGTTGGATTGTTCTGGAAGAGTCTTTCAACATTAAATGTTTTGTTTGCTAATTTATCAAGCAGACAGGTCAGCAGCTACGTTGGCAGTAAAAGCTAATTAATATGTCCACGCAGAATGTAACTCTCTACTTTTCTCCATGACTTTCCATTTTTTTATTATTTTTATTAATAATTATTTACTGTTGATAGTTTACTGAGGGTTGAGGTCTGTGAATCACAAGAAGCCAGCTGCAGGAAAAGGTTCTTGACAGTGACCTAATAGAATGTGACACACATTTTAGTAAAACAAATGAAACAAAATAAACAGTGAGATTTTCCACTTGGCACAGGTCGTTGTCATGACATCGCTGGGTACAGAGGCAGAGGGGAGGTAGGACTGAACTGTGATTTTCAATAGAGCAGTTGGTCGGACTTCATGTCGCTTTCAGGCTTGCTGACAAAAAAGTATAACGTTTGTTGGATTCCACGATGCACGTATACCACAAGCACAATATTTCCTACATTTCTATCCAACAATGGTGTATGAAGAGTGGAAATTAGAAAATTTCTGAATATTTTTCCTAAACTTGAACAATAATTACATGAAAACTGTGCTAGCTATCAAAAAATGCCCCATTAGGCAAATCAACTCTAGACGTTTGTCGACATTTTAAACTTTAAATCATTTCTCTATGTTTAATTATGGCGAGTCACTATGGGCACAAAGATAAGCAGATTTTTTTGCTCCCTTCACGGCGAAACCCCACGGACAATTTCTCACAGTTTTTCTAATTTTTCAGGAAAACGGTGAGTCGAATCTCTTAGAAAAGTCATAGCTCAGGATTCCCAATGCAAGCTGCACATTTTGATGTGTTTTGACGCATGTGCTGGCAACGCTGCGGGAGGAGATCTGGTCCAAAGTTTTTCATAATAATAATATTAAGCCCGCAGGAGAACATAAAATGTGTCTCTGACCCCATGCGGCTGAAGCCACACTTAATAATACAAATAAGTTTTGAAATATATTGTACAAAAATTATTTTTCCATATTGGTGGGGACAATTGTGTCTTTCCCAAACTTTGGTTGTGACTCGTCCCTGTGGACCCTATGCAAACCTACGCCCTTGTACAAACTTGTGATCTAAGAAAAGAATTATTAACAGAGATCAATTAAGAAAGAAATAACAGTTTATATTGTTTGTGTTTTGTCTTCATAAAGTCTAATTATAGTCTGATTTCACAGATAGAGGCTGGTCCCAAAGCTACATATATGTGTATTTAATAATAACAATAATAATCAAGCACTGTTGGGTTTGTTTAGCCTGGATTAGTTTACATGTTTTGACTGTTTACAAATAAACTACTTATCTTCACATTGTTTGTTCTGCTGAACGTTAGCTACCTTACTTTAGCTTATCTGCTAGCAATGACGTCCTTCTGTCCCCCTCCTACTCGCTCTTGCTCAGCGTGTCACATGTTTAGCTATTCCCCTGCCTCCTTTAAAGAAAACGGCACATGACATAAGTGTAGTTCATTTGCTAGGTTGGAAGCAGGTCTCAGTGAATTACACTTAATACAATTCTACAAGGAGAAGAGACTCGCTAACAGAAAGACGGTAAGATTTACCTTCTTTACACAGCTCAGACTTCACTTGAGGAAAGTTACAGGAGGGAGTACTACAAGTTCTACAAGTACAAAAGTACTGAAGTACTTCAACCTGCTGCTGACTTTATAAAACATTCCCTGAATTATATTTAATGAGCTCCATGGAGGTGAAAACGTTCCTCCCACAGATGAAATGAGGTATATATATATATATATATATATATATATATATATATATATATATATATATATATATATATATATACATATACATATATATACATATACATATATATATATACATATACATATATATACATATATATATATATATACATATACATATATATACATATACATATATATATACATATACATATACATATATATATATATATACATATACATATATATACATATACATATATATACATATACATATACATATATATACATATATATATATATATATATATATATATATATATATATATATATATATATATATACATATTTAATAATACATTTAACCCCCTATCATATATATATATATATGATAGGGGGTTAAATGTATTCTGACTTGCAGTGAGGATCATAATGTATTCATAATCATAAAAAGTATTACACACTGGACTTGAACATAAACACATTGATTTGCAGAGATTTATAAAACTATTAACAATGTCAGACTCATTTATACGTATAAAAGATATGTATATATGTTGATAAATATGTTGTGTTGATTGTGCAACACAACCATCAACAGCAGAAAACCCGTCCTGTTCCTCTTAGTATAACTTAAATCAATAAATACCACAGCTTGTGATGTTTTATGTGACTTTTAGATAAAACTAATCTTAATCATAACATGATGCTTCTAGGTGGCTAGGAATATGAAAAAAGTACACAGACATACAGATGTTCGCACATGAAAAGATCACCTTCAAAGGTCCCCAGGTCACTCCACACGCTCTCATGTTTAATCTAAACTCATAAAAGTGAGATGTTGCAGCAGCTGTGACAGGTTTGATAATCAGAGGTGATCACGTGTATTTATTTATATATTTTTTTCATCAGTGTGTCTACTCGAGCAGTCATAAATATTAAATATACTCCCAATAAAACTTCTCTGACAAAATCTGTTTATTTTAGCCGACGGCCATGAGAACAAAAGTATCCCCTTCAAAATAAAAGCACAGGATTCTTTTGTTAAAATGTTTTGTGTCTCAAAGTACAAACTGACAGAAACAACAGTGAACATTAATTTACTCTGGTCGTGTTGTTTCGTGAAAGTTAAGTCAACTTTAAAGACGTGATATTATTGATCATATTGATCATCTGATCCCTTTTAAGGTGAAACGCATATGCTGGCCCACAGAGCCCCGCCCCTTTTATGACGTCATCAGAAAAGCGGGAAACAGTTTGTTACGTTCAGTTCTGATTGAGAAGAGACTCACAGACATACACGGTAAGATTTACCTTCTTCACGTAGCTGAGACTTCACCTGAGGACAGTTACAGGAGGGAGTACTACAAGTACTGCAGTATAAAGTACTACAGTACTACAAGTATTTCTACCTGCTGAAATTCTGATCCTTGGTGGTGGGCCGGTCTTGATATTGGTTGCAGACCTGAGACTTGAAAGGTAACAAAAGACTAAAAACTGTTCATCAGTTTTGTTGTGGCTAAATGTTTTTAATTAATATTGAAATACAATCAAACAGGCAACGTTCTGTACAAAGATAGTTTTTCATCCAAAACAAAATGTCTAAATCCTGTTCTCGATGGTTGAGCACAACAATGGCGTCCATAGTGTTTCCACCATCGGACACCCAAGTGGACGGTCGGACGATTAACAGACGAACATTCTTTATTTGAATAATGAATAGTTTAAGTTTTACTTCTGGGGAAAAAGAAGAAAAAACAAAATGTTCTGACATTCAAACAAACGACTACGTTGAAGCGAGTCGACAGACAGCTGGTCGGTGTCTCTTTCGTGAGCCAATCAGAGGAGAGCCGATCGATCAGCCGATCACGTAAACTCACCAACATCCGTCCTACAAACTGTAAAGTTCCCACCTCATATCTGACGCAGTAAAAGAGACTCTTATTTTGGTGGTTTTGACCTATTTTGGTTTCCTGAAGTGAGACGGATGTGTTCGTCTCCGCGATCAAACACTCCTCAGTATTTAATCGTTTACATTCCTGTCGCTGGGTTCAAACCTGTTGGGATTCATTCATGAATATGAGTCATGAATTAAAAGCCAGTTGGGGATCATTAGATTACATATGCATACTGATGATGTCATGACACCACGTGGGACAAATTAACCAGCCAATCGGTGAACAAATCGATGAGCGTGAGAACAAACTTTTGCTTTACAGGTTAAAATATTCGCATGAAGAAAACCAGCGTGACACCCCGTGATTTGTGCCGCTCACAGTCCCCATGATGCATCACTCTTCAGACTGGCGGCTTGACTTGTATCAGTTTCACGTCCCAGTTTCATAGTTTTTTCATTTGGGTCGTGACTTCAGCTGGTTTCGCTCTGGTTCACTACCTCGGGCTCTACTTGGTTTCGGCACAGGTCCGGTCCGAGTGCGGCGAGGGGGCACAGAGCTCCGAGTCAGAGTCCGACTCTCCCTCTGCGATGTACGACCGGACGGTGGCACAGGCTCCTCCTCCTCCTTCTCGTCCCTGAGGGGTGGAGGAGTAGAAGCCATTGTTGAGGAAGTCCAGGTTCTCTCTGGACTGGGAGATGGAGAAGCCGCTGAAGGAGCGCTGCAGCTCCTCGTGGTCCACAGACGGGAAGGAGGCGTCACTGTCCTGCTTCACCTCCTCTCCTCCTCCTCCGGGTCTCTCTGCCCCCCCTCGGTCTCCGGCGCTGTGCCGGTTCGATCGGTTCCCGCCGTGCCTCTCTCCGGCCGGAGGAGGCGGGAGTCGAACCAGCGACCCGTCCCCCAGTGGACTCGGGGTGTGGCCGTGGCTGCGGTGGGGAAGGCCCGGGGGCGGGGCCTGCTGGTGGAGCTGGGAGCTGATTGGCTGCCAGGAGGTGGAAGGCGGGCAGGTCGGGGCGTTGCCGTTCCTGTGTCCGGTGGAGCTGCTGGACCGGACCATCTTGGTCACGGAGCGGCTCTTCTCGATGCGGTCGCCAGGCAACGCCCTGCACAACACGTAAACGACACATTAACAAAACAAAAAGGTCAACATGTCCTTTATGTGTACTGGTTATGTGGTTTCCCAGTAAGAGTAGACACTGACTGTGGGATCTTGGAGGTGGACTGGCTCTTCTCCGGTTGGTCCACCGGGCTGTGGTAGGGCGGGGCCGGGTCCGGCTCCGGCTCCTTGGGTCCAAAGTAGGCGTCGGTCTCGGCCTGCGGGATTCCCATTCGCTGGATGTAGATGTTCACCAGGAAGTCCAACTTTCTCTCCATGGACAGGACCTGGGGGAGCGAGACCGGCAGAGGACGTCAAACGGATTCAACACTGAAGCTGCAGCACAAGCCGGACGGGCTCTTGGGAGACGGACTCTGGTTTGCCGTCGGTTACCTGCTTCTCCACCTTCCCCAGCCGCCCCATCATGCTAGGATCCTCGGGAAGCTCCTCGTTGGTCGTTTTGGGACGGTCCTTGTCTGCGATCGGCGTCCCTCTGCCGACTATCTGATCCACCCTGCCAATCAGGAGTCAGAACAGTGATCTCACGCAGTGACCTCTGTGAAGAGAACTGTGGAGGTGAAGTATGCATACTTCAAATATTCACTCCAGGGGTCAGAGGTCTTACCTGGACTGGAGGTTCTTGATGCGGGCGAGCATGTCCAAGTGTCCGGCCGAATACTGCTCGATCACATCCATTACATCATAGGGACGAAGACTCTCTTTAACCTTCCTCTTAGACACCATGAAGCGCATTATACTGAGAGAGAGAGAGAGAGAGAGAGAGAGAGAGAGAGAGAGAGAGAGAGAGAGAGATGTCACCATCAACCTCGGTACAGTACTGATGTAGTCCAGTGGCTCTATATTCCTCTCACAGAGCTACAGAGTCTTCTGACGATGGCTCCGGACCAGGAGGTGACTCCTCTGGTTGTATAGAAGTCTATGCTTCATGTGTTAAAGCTGCATTCTCTCTCCTGACCACCAGGGGGCGACTCCTCTGGTTGTATAGAAGTCTATGCTTCATGTGTTAAAGCTGCATTCTCTCTCCTGACCACCAGGGGGTAAGTCAAAACCAGGATACACAGACCCAGAGACAAAGTGCACACACACATTACCTTTAATGTAGTGTGTGTGAGCTGAGGGCTGTTTGGTTTGAAGCTTTAGAGCTCAACCACAATCTAGTAAATTATCTTCACAGAACTTTAACTTTAAATAACAAACAGGGGAGGAGCTACAGGAGGAATAAACAACACAATATATATATATATATATATATATATATATATATATATATATATATATATATATATATATATGCGATGATAATATCTAAAGAAGAAGAAGGAGGAGGAGGAGGTCTTATCAAACAACATGACAGAGGAACTTTACTATCCGACAACCAAAACAGTGAAACAACAGAAAACAATGAAGCTAACTGAAGGTCAGACTAACTGCTCTTACCCAACAGCTGACGATGACCTTTGACCCTGGGGTGAGCACAAATAACAATGAATAAAAAAAAACAACGTGAATAGAAAGCAGAATGAGTTCAGTGCAAACTAACCAGCAAATAAACCATAAACTGAGCAAAGTGATGAATGATGCGCAGATCAAAACTGATAAATGAATGAAAATAAACAGGAAACAGTTCACACCAGATGGCTCTGATGGCGACCTTTAACCCCCGGGTCAGATCCTGGGGGACGAATTCACAGTGGCAGCTCTTGTTGTCATCGGCCATGTCTTCTCCTGGCAGGCTGGCATCTGAGACGACAACAACAACAACAACAACATCAACATCATCATCATCATCTCACAGGTCATTTCTCATTTCGTGCATCCTCGTCTCCTCTAGTGTGTGACCCTAAACATTGATATCTCTCTCTCACACATACTGTTTGTTTTTTTTAATTTAATGAGCTCCATGAAGGTGGAAACATTCCTCCCGCAGATGAAATGAGGTAAAACCTGTTAACCGGTGAGCTGTAGAGGTGTGGAGGTGTTTGTGGAATGAAACACACCTCTGTGTTACAGGTGAAGCGTTTAGCAGAGGAGGAGTCACAAAGCTCCGCCCCTCACCTGACTCACCTGAGACAAACAGTTTGTGCTTCTTCTTCTTCACTAAAGAGACACACAGACTGAAAGAGAGACGATCAGATTCACCTTCACACCAAACTAACAACTTCCTCTGAGTGAGTTCAGCTGCAGGAGAGGAAAGAGGAACACTACAACACTGCTGCTTCAACCTGCTGACACTCCACACACTGAACGTGAGTTTGACTCCACACAGTGAAGTTATAGAGGAGGAGGGAGCCATGACTCATGTACTTTCTGTGTTTCAGCTTCACTCAGAGACAACATGGTTTCCAGATCAAAGGAAGATCTCTGCTGTCCGGTCTGTCATGAAGTCTTTAGAGATCCTGTTGTTCTGTCATGTAGCCACAGCTTCTGTAAAGACTGTCTGAAAAGATGGTGGAGAAAGAAACCAAGTCAGGAGTGTCCAGTTTGTAAGAGAAGATCTTCAAGGTCAGATCCACCTTGTAACCTGGCGTTAAAGAACCTGTGTGAGTCCTTCTTACTGGAGAGAGACCAGAGAGCTCCAGAGACTCTCTGCAGTCTGCACTCTAAGAAACTCAGACTCTTCTGTCTGGACCATCAGCAGCCAGTGTGTCTCGTCTGCAGAGACTCAGAGAAACACACCGACCACAGATTCAGACCCATCGATGAAGCTGCTCCACAACTCAGGAAGAAGCTTCAGGAAACTCTGGAGCCCTTCAAGGAGAAGTTAAAGGTCTTTGAAGAAGTTAAAGTGAAGTCTGATCAAACAGCAGAACACATGAAGGTCCAGGCCCGACGCACAGAGAGGAAGATTCAGGATCAGTTCAAGAAGCTTCACCAGTTTCTAGAGGAGGAAGAGGAGGCCAGGATGGCTGCACTGAGGGAGGAAGAGGAGCAGAAGAGTCAGATGATGAAGGAGGAGGTGGAGGCTCTGAGCAGAGAGATAGCAGCTCTTTCAGACACAGTCAGAGCCACAGAGGACGAGCTGAGAGCTGAAGACGTCTCGTTCCTCAACAACTACAAGGCTGCAGTGGAACGAGTCCAGCAGCACCCCCTGCTGGAGGATCCACAGCTGCTCTCAGGAACTCTGATAGACGAGGCCAAACACCTGGGCAACCTGACCTTCAACATCTGGAACAAGATGAAGGACCTGGTCTCCTACACTCCTGTGGTTCTGGACCCAAACACTGCTGATCCAGACCTCATCCTGTCTGAAGATCTGACCAGTGTGAGAGGAGGAGAGAGACAGAAGCTTCCTGATAATCCAGACAGGTTTGATAAATACTGTTCTGTTCTGGGCTCTGAGGGATTTAACTCTGGGACTCACAGCTGGGATGTCGAGGTAGGAGACGGTAAATACTGGAGACTGGGTGTGTTAGCAGAGTCTGTCCAGAGGAAGGGATGCATAGAGTCTGGATTATGGAGAATAGGGTTCTTTAATGATAAATACACATCATGTTCACCATCAGCATTCACTGATCTCGTCGTGCAGAAGAAGCCTCAGAGGATCAGAGTGAATCTGGACTGGAACAGAGGAAAGCTGTCGTTCTCTGATCCTGATACTAACACACACATACACACCTTCACACACACTTTCACTGAGAAGATGTTTCCATACATTAGCTCTGTGGATAAAGTGAAGATATCTCCACTGAAGGTCCGTGTGTCGGTGGAACAGAACAGTTGGAGAAGAAGAGAAAAGTTTAGCTGCACTGTACAAACCTGTTAAAGGGCTCTGTGTGTGTTTGTGTATTAGTGTGGATAAGAGTCTATTAGCGAGTGTTACTGTGTGTGTAGAAGCCATTATATGATTTGTGTTTGATCTGTTTGTTTGGTTGGTTATGTTTTTGATGACGTGCACGCCAGGGGGCGTTAACATTACATGAATGTCACCTGAGTGGAGCCAGGCATGTTTTTGGTTCAGAGTGCGGAAAGGCAACCTATTTTTAACCTCACACACACACACACACATGAACTAAGGACCGCATTAAGACGGCACTAAAGATGCGTTAAGATATATCGCCCCTTTGAGAGGAATTTAAGGACATAGTGTTTTTTTTCTGTTCAATAAGAGTTTTCATTTATTTTCTGCTTCATAATGAAAGTATTTAAAGAAACACCATGAAGAGCTTGTTAATCTACCGACCGCCTCTACAGTGTGTGTCAGTGTGTATAAGTGTGTTTTATCCTGTGCTAGTGTGCGATAAAGTGTTCGTTACTGTGTGTTAGTGTATAATACTGTATAATACTGTCTGTTAGTAGGTATTAGTGTACATTATTGTGTATTAGAGTGTGTATTGGTGTGTGTGTGTGCTAACCTGGGGAGCTCTTCTGTCTGAACTCTTCGTTCTGCATCTCTATCAACACTGCAGGAGGAGAGAGAGGTGACAAACTCATCATCATCACCTTCATCATTATTATATATATATGTATGTATTCTGACTTGCAGTGAGGATCATAATGTATTCATAATAATGAAAAGTATTACACACTGGACTTGAACATAAATACATTTATTTGCAGAGATCTTAATAAAACTAACAATGTCTGACTCATGTGTATGTATAACAGATATGTACATATGTTGATAAATATGTTGCGTTAATGGTGCAACACAACCATCAACAGCAGAAAACCCGTCCTGTTCCTCTTAGTATAACTTAAATCATTAAATACCACAGCATGTGATGTTTTATGTCACTTTTAGATGAAACTAATCTTAATCATAACATGATGCTTCTAGGTGGCTGAGAATATGAAAGAAAGTACACAGACATACAGATGTTCGCTCATGAAAAGATCAGTGGTTGAGTAAGTAATTGAAAGCTGGGGAAAAGACTGTAAAGTATAAAATAAAACACGTGGGCTGCAGGAGTTGTGGCGTGCAGGCGGATCGTTCCTTACCTTCAGAGTTCTGGCGTGAGGCCGCCCCTCGGATCCTGAAGGCCTGCCTGGTTCTGCTGCGTTCTCCGAAGCTCCAGCTCTTGGGAACCTTGCTGGGACTCTCCTCCGGGTTGGGCTCCGTGCCGGGGGACCCTCGCGGGGCCTGGACGCTCCCCAGTCCTCCAGGAGTAACACCTGGGCCGACTGCGAGGGGGGCGGGGGGAACCGGTAGAGATAGGTAAGTAAGGAATGAAAAGAAGGAAGACAAGAATGAGAAGCACCAGAAGCAGTCTGACTCCGGAGCGGATCCGCCCTCAGGTCGGGGGATCCGCCCTGCAGACTCAGTTCGGGCAAACCACCAATCACGATCATGAGGTATGTCTCCGCCCTCCTACTCAGTAAAGTGTTAGGTAAGTGTTGGATATGTATTGGTTGCTACTGTCGAATTATGGCTTGTGTTGGTAATATCGCTGTTTGAATACATCTAATATATTATCAGCGGAGTCAGTTTGCTATCTGTTTGTGTGGTTAATGTCAGCAGTCGAAGCGGTTCCTCCAGCAGCCTGGAGGTTCATCCTGTCTGGTTAAAGACTTGGTAAACTGGTAGATTATCTCGTCTTTTACTGGTTGATGGGAATAAGAACCTGCAGACTGCTGAGTCTCAACAGATCAAACTGAACCAAAGACCTGCCTGTGGTTGTTTCTCTGTTCATTCAACTCAAAAAGCCCCTCGAAAAGGTACCAAATGCAGAAAATAACAGATATGAGTCCACTGTCTTCATGTGTTTTCCCATTGTAAACTGTGAAATGGTCCGAGAATGTTCCTAAACTTGAACAATGATTACACGAAAACTGCTAGCTATCAAGAAATGCCCAATTGGGCATATAAACTCCAGACTTTTGGTAATATTTTAAACTTTAAATAACTTCTCTACGTTAAATCATGGCCGAGTCACTATGGGCACAAAGATGAGGGTTTTTTTTTTTGCTCTCTTCACGACAAAACCCCATTCAAATGAATGGAACCATTTCTCATTGTTTTTTGCATTTTCCAGGGAAACGGCTAGTCGAATCTCTTTGAAAAGTCATAGCACAGATTCCCGATGCGAGCCGCACATTTTGATGTATTTTGACGCATGCGCTGGCAACATCGCGGGAGCAGATAATCGCCAAAGTTCTGTGGGATTATGAGTGTTAAACACCGCAGGAGAACAAGCAGACTGAATAAACTCATTGTTCCCTTCGAACTCAAGACTTTGGCTCGATTACCCACCATGCTGAGGTGAACCTTTTCCTTTGGTCACTGAACTCCGGGGAGACGAGAAGACCCTCTCCTTCAGACTGACCTTCTGACTGCAGAGAGACAGTCAAACAGACAGACAGACAGTTTTATTTGGATCAAAAGGTTTCGGCATACAGAGCCAATGTTCAATGCTAAATTGTCTTTGAATGTGCTTTCTCTCTCCTGACCACCAGGGGGCGACTCCTCTGGTTGTATAGAAGTCTATGCTTCATGTGTTAAAGCTGCATTCTCTCTCCTGACCACGAGGGGGGCGACTCCTCTGGTTGTATAGAAGTCTATGCTTCATGTGTTAAAGCTGCATTCTCTCTCCTGACCACCAGGGGGCGCTTTGGGGGCGGGGCTACAAGGTGATTGACAGGTCGACACCAGAACAAAACCTGCTCAAAGGCGCATATCTTTAATTGGTAATAACAGTTTTATTAACAGGTGTTTAGAAGTGTACACTGACCTGGGAGACTGTTCAGGCTGGACATCCTTCCTGCAGACAGATAGAGAGAGTTATTATTATTATCCATCAAATACATTGGAATTATATGATAATCCTGACTTCCTGACTATTAAATATCAACAATACATTTATTTCTGCAATTTACATAGAAGAATACTGCAGTAGTAGTAGTAGTAGTGTGTGTACTGGTGGTTTAGTGGAACGCAGTCGCCCATGAATACAAAATGAGAGCACTTCAATGTGTCATGTATTGTTGTACTTTCATATATTTTAATTAAGTCATCTTCATCAGGTAAAAGCAGGGGACAACCGATGGTCACTAAACTTTTCGGACCTGAACGAGAGTCCTGATTTATTCTTGAGGTTCCTCAATAAATCCAACTGATTGAGAGGAGGGATCAACCTGGAGACACACACACAAACACACACACGCACACGCACACACACACACAGAATTGTTACCGATGATAAGCAACACTACCCTACAGAAGGCGGTGCATCAGGTGCGGCCTCACCTGTACATGGGGACAGAGACGGTCCTCTCGTAATAATCCCACGTTGAGTTCAGATCCGTTCGGGTCAGATTAGTGGAGTAAACTCTCCACGCCGCCTGAAGACACACGGACAGGACGATGAGAAGAGATGGGATGAGATTATAATCCATTTGTGGGTTATTGTGAGGTAATCCATCAGTAGTGGATGGGAGGATGAGGAGGAGGATCACCTGGATTAGGGCAGCGGCTGGGTTTCGTCTCTTCTCAAAATGTTTCTGGCGATGCTGCTCCTGAACCTTCAGAGCGAAACCAGAACCCAGAATCCCCTGAGAGAGAGAGAGAGAGGGGGGGAGACAGGAGGGAGACAGGAGGTGAGCTGAGAGGAGGATCACCTGCGTCAGGTGAACTCAGGTGAACTCTCGGGGACTCACAGCCGGCAGAGCGAAGAAGGAGACTCCGATCAGCGTGAAGGTCGCGGCCAGCAGGCGTCCGTTCCACGTGATGGGGAACTTGTCTCCGTAGCCGATGGTGGTCAAGGTGATCTGACGGACACGGACACGGACCAATCAGAGACGAGGCTCCTCTGGCCGTGCTGTGACATCCTCACAGTGTGTGTCTGTGTGTGTTCTCACCAGTCCCCACCAGAGGGCGTCTGCATACGTCTCAAACTGCTCGTTGTCCTCTTTTTCAGCCAAATAAACCAGGAAGCTGGCCAGGATGAGACACAGGAAGCCGATGTACCACGCAGTGATCAACTCCTGAGGGAGTTGGAGGGAAGGGGGAGGGGTGGAGGCAGGGGCGAGAAAGAGAGAGAGAGAGAGTCACACAGTAATTAGTAGCTGTGATCAATACGCTTCAGAATCAATGAAACCATCAGGACTTGAGACGATGCCAATGACTCAACACTGCTGACGCAACAGTGAAAGCAGTTGAAGTGGAGGCGTCCCAGCTCACCTTGCTGTGGGCGTAGACCACCGAGCCCAGCAGCTTCCAGGTTCCTCCCCGCCGGTCCATCCTGATCATCCGCAGAATCTGAAGGAAACGAAGCGACCTGATGGCTGAAGTGGCGAAGACGTTCCCCTGAGTCCCGGCAGCCAACACCGAGATGGAGGCGATCAGCACCATGATGTCTGCAGACAGAGAAAGAGTTATAGTCTGAGGGGAATGAAGTGGAGTTATAGTGTGAGGGTGATGAAGTGGTGTTATAGTCAGAGGGTAACGAAGTGGGGTTATAGTCTGAGGGACATGAAGTGGTGTTAGTCTGAAAGTAAAGAAGTGGTGTTATAGTCTGAGGGTAATGAAGTGGTGTTATAGTCTGAGGGTAACGAAGTGGAGTTATAGTCTGAGGGAAATGAAGTGGTGTTAGTCTGAAAGTAAAGAAGTGGTGTTATAGTCTGAGGGTAATAAAGTGTTGTTATAGACTGAGGGTAATGAAGTGGTGTCATAGTCTGAGGGTAAATGAAGTGTTATAGTCAGAGTAAATTAAGTCTAGTTGAAATCTGAGAGTAATGAAGTGTTGTTAAAGTCTGAAGGTAAAGAGGTGGTGTCATAGTCTGAGAGTAATGAAGTGTTGTTTCAGTCTGAAGGTAAAGAAGTGTTGTTGTAATGAAGTGTTGTTTCAGTCTGAGGGTAATAAAGTGTTGTGTAAACAAGAGTAGTTGAAGTCTGAGGGTAAATGAAGTGTTGTTATGGTCTGAGGGTAAATGAAGTGTTGTTATGGTCTGAGGGTAAATGAAGTGTTGTTATAGTCTGAGGGTACATGAAGTGTTAGGCGTTAAGCTCGTCCAATCATAGGCTCTGATTTGTGTTTTCTTCGGTTGAACTCAACAGACTCACCGATGACACAGAAAGGTTTTCTGGCGAATTTGAGCCGTCCTCTCCATCCTCGGTACCGGCAGCAGCAGCCGGCGGCCCAGATCCTCACGATGTACTCCACCCCGAACACCACGATGGTCACCACTTCCTGTTGCGCAACACCACAACGTCAGAGACCAAAGCTTGTGCTCGATCACTACTTCCTGCGTCTGCCTTCACAATAAATACCGCCATAAGTTCCATTTAGTCAAGTTGCCGAAACGCTCTGAGGGGAATTTAAGTTGATTCTGATGGGCAGCAACGTATATGTTGCTGTCATCATGATTTAAAATGACGAGTTTATAAAATATCATCAAGCTACGGAAACTCAGAGGGACACGAGCGCCTAAAAATATCAGCGCATAATGTGTTCAGCTGTGGCTCTCTGATCAAGGGAGATGACTGAAGTGTGTATTTTTAACGCCACGTGGTCACATGGAGTTTACCAGGATGTAGAGAGCGTCCTCTGAAGACTTCTCGTACTCTCTGATGGTGGAGAACACGGACAGAACCAGACAGGAGAACACTAGCACGAACCTGAACAGAGAACACACATCAGAAACACACACACGCGCGTATGGATACTGATCTCAGATTTGTGTTACGATGGAGAGGGGAAGATTGACACTGTGACACCTGATCCTCCGAGCAGACTGTAGTTGTATTTATTTTAATATATATACACCGTAAAATTCGGTTACAAGCCGCTACTGCCTTCAGTGAGTGTCCCCGCTGTAGCCAGCTAGCGCTGCTGCTATCTCCACGCTAGCTCCCCGCTGTAGCCAGCTAGCGCTGCTGCTATCCCTCCACTAGCTCTCCGCTGTAGCCAGCTAGCGCTGCTGCTAGCTCCCCGCTGTTGCTGCTGTTACTGCCCGCGTCCCCGCTGCCCGAGTCGGGCGTCGAGCTCGGGGCTGGTCCCGCTACCTTCGGTGGTCGTCGGGGAGCTAGCAGAGAGCTAGCAGCAGTGCCAGTTGGCTACAGCGGGGAGCTAGCAGGGACACCCACCGAAGGTAATAGCAGCTTGTAACCCAACTTTTATGGTATATATGAAAGTATATATATATAGAAAATATACATATATGAATATATATGTGCAGAAAGACAGGTGTAAAGACAGGTACTTACACGTATGCGTGGTAGATGAAGGCCCATCCTCGAGGTCTCTCCAGGACGTTGTACAGGAAGTTCTGCAGTCGCCTGTAGAGGGCGTTTCTCTTCGGAGGCCTCTTTGCTCCAGAGACGCTGCGCAGCCGGCGAGGACCCTCCTCCCCACCTGCACACAGGTAAACACTCACTGATTCACACTTATACAAACTAGAGCTATAGAGCCGCCCCCCTGGTAGTCAGGAGAGAGAATGCAGCATGAAGAATAGGCTTCTATACAACCAGAGGAGTCGCCCCCTGGTGGTCAGTAGAGAGGTGTCTGATTGGTCCAATCAGCGACATCACCTCTGCGCTTCAGGATTGTGAGAAGTGTAGTACTTCTCCATGACATCATAATTAAAAACATGGTTTTCTACTCATCAAAAATAGCACAAATTTACACTTGCAGAACTGTGGAGCTCCATGTTGGGGCAGAGAGGGATCCTTGAATCAGTAAAACTTTACAGAGACCAAGGAACAGGTCCCTAATTTCATTCATTAAAAATGTATGCTGGTCATAAATCTCCAAAACTAACGCGTGCCTCAAGGCGCAAACCTGCCAATGAATATAATGAACAGCCTCTACGTGTCCTGCTTTGATTGATGACTGCTTGTGCAACATGTCCAGCAGAAGGAGACCTGGACAATCTCCTAATCCCTGATATTCTCTCTCTGCCTGAGAGACGCAATGTTGTTCTTTTCCACTTTTTATTTTCCTGAACATCTTCGCTCACCTCGTTGTGTCTTCCCCTCTTTATATTTATTTTGATATTCTCTCTTGTTTTCCTTTTTGCAATGCTTGCTGGTGTTGTTATGTTATAGGATGGAAGTGGAAGGATTCGTGGGGGAAATGAAAATATGAAGAAAAAAAAATGTTAAAAAAAAAGAAAATTGATGTATTTTCTGATTTTTCTGATTGACACAAAATACTTTGACTTCTCTACAGTTTCACTTCTACTACTTTTGTACACACACGTGAGAGTATGTGAGCTGCAGAAGTCAAATGTGGACAGACTAAAAAACTGCGAACACACAGAACAATCCGTCATCACGCGGGACAGTAAACATCTGTTTAGTAATCAACTTCCACACGCACGCACGAGAGTCATCAGCCAATCACGTGCAAGCACCGCGTCTGACGTGCAGACAGTAAATATTAATTCATGTCTCTTCATTTAAATATCATTGGGATGAAATCTGTAACCATGAAACAGAACCGGGAAAGAAAAAACACACACACACACAGTTCACGGTTAATGTCTGCGTACGAGCCGGCAGGTGTTGTGTGTGTGTGTGTGTGTGTGTGTGTGTGTGTGTGTGTGTGTGTGTGTGTGTGTGTGTGTGTGTGTGTGTGTGTGTGTGCGTGTGTGCGTGCGTGCGTGTACCTGCTATGAGCAGAGCTCCGTCCCTGCTGGACTCGGTCCCCCCGGCCTCCAGACCCACGAAGCCCACCTTCTTCTGGTCGGCCTGCGCCCCGGGGAACACGCCGCCGTTCCGGGATTTCTGCACCATCTTCCCGCACGGAGGGACCGGCGCAGAGCTACTGGGACCCCGCAGACAGAGCGCCGAGGACGGCCACGCCGCGCAGGAGCATCGCGGAGGATAGAGGAGGGAGAGGAGGGAGAGGAGGAGAGAGAGAGGAAGGAGGAGAATAATACCCGCAGAGAAAGACGAGCATCTGATTGGCTGACCAGCAGATTTTTTTCTCTCTCCCTCCCTCCCTCCCCCCACCCTCCGTCCTCCCCTCCTCTCACGACTTCACGCACAAAGAGGAAGTGGCGTGACGTCACCGCCGGTTATTGATCATCTCTGCTCATTACCGCGGTAACAGGATGAGGAGAGGAGGAGGAGGAGGAGGAGAAGGAGGAGGTTGTAATTGGCTCACATGTGTGACAGATATATTCAACATGTGATTTTGGGCAAATTGTATTCTGCCGATGAAACTTTCTGACCAATAAGAGACCCTTTGAATCGATGACATCATACCAGAGGACCAATCAGAGACATGCAGAGACCACTGAGGTTTCCACACAGTTTATTAACCCTCTCAGGTGACATCATCGTTCAGGTGACATCATCGTTCAGGTGACATCATCACTCGGTAATCACCTGTCCTCACTGTTGATCCTGATTGGCTGGTTTAAAAACCCCACAAACAACACAAGCACTTTGATTTATTTTATTTTATTCTGTGCGTGGCCGGTCGGTCCGAGAGGTTAAAGGTGCTTTAAAAGGTTTTACGGGTCCTGGAACAGAGCGGCGTAAAAGGCGGGCTCGGAGCGGCGGCTGCGATAACGGAGGATGATGTCGTTGATCATGTGCTTTCTGCTGACGTGGGAGGGAGGGGCGGAGTCACTGTCCAGACGCCGCCGATGGCAACAGTTGATGACGGTCTCTCTGAGCAGGAAACCTGGAGGCGGAGAGAGAAAACAGGTTTATTAACCTACAGACCGAGAGATAAAGGACAAACTGTAAGTTATTTATATTTATTAATATTATGAAATGATTGAGATCATCATCAGCTTAAAAGGTAGCACCTTTCCTTATTTGGTATAACCTCTCCTTATATGGTCACACTTTCTTATGTGGTACCACCCCCTTTTAAAAGGTCCCACCTTTCCTCACATGGTATCCTATTTCCTTACATGGTAGATCCTCATCTTAGGGTCATACCTCTCCTTGTATCGTATCACTTCACCTGATACGGTCTCACTTTTTTACAAGGTCAACGGACTCTCTGTGTGATGATGAGGGTACGATGAAGGTGATCTCTGTCGGAGCGTCGGTGCACATCAGGACAAACCTCTCTCCGTTAACAATAATCGCCTTCCAATCCGATTGGACATTTTCAAGCTAGCATTTGTTGACGTCCGTCACTCAGACGTACCCAAAGACCTCCTGCTGACCAAACTCCCGTTGACCAAAGGGACGACCAAACCGAACTTGCTGGTCGCGTTTGCGTGAAAATGAATCCGGTAGAGTCCGGTCTTCAGAGGATGGACGAAGATCAGCTGGACGTTTGACACGCTGACAACGTACAGAAAGACAAGACGGCTTCGTTACCTTCATGTTGCGTTCACATCTGAAGCCGTTCGTGACGGCGTATTCGTCGGGTGCTTCACCTGGTCGGTGTTCCTGTCTTCGTCCCCGACAGAAGTTCAGACAAAGGGAAACTCTCTGAAACACAAAGCTAGAATGTCTCAACGTGACTGATTTAATCTGGCCGGGAGCGCTCAATAATAATGGTTCAAGTAAGTAGGCAGATGAATGAAGTAGTAACTATAATATCAACACAACTTATGTCAGTAGTTACACCGTTAATGTAAAGTTGGTTACCGATATCCTCGAAGCGTTCGACCCAGACTATCAAGAGTTTAGATTCAGACCCAACGGACGACAGCTCAAAACGAAAGGACTTCAAGTCTTCAGCTGGAGAACTCTGGACAGAAAGAAAGACAGACAGATCAGAGACTGACAGACGGAAAGATAAGTGATGAAGTTTTTATGTTGGAGGTCCATACTGTGGGTTGAGGGGTGGAGTCTCTGTTGGGCTCAAAAGGACTCTGCTGGTTGGATGGCATCCCAGTTCGAGGCTCCGCCTTCTCCGGACTCTTCGACAAATCAGCCGCTTCGTACAAAAACACGAGGTACCACCTCTCTTTATATGGTCACGCCACTCCTTATATGGTCACAATTCTCTTGATATGGTCACACCACTCCTAATATGGTCATGAATGCGAACCCAGACATCATTATATCCGGACTATTAACCAAAAGATAATTAAGACGGACCCGGCGCAGCTTTTCTAGTCTTTATGGCAATCTTTCACCTATTTTTACGTGGCAATACCTCTCTTTAAATGGTCACATCTCTCGTTATACGATCAACGCACTCACTGTGTGATGATGAGGGTACGACGAAGGTGAGCTCGGTCAGAGCGTCGGTGTACATCAGGACAAACCTCTCTCCGTTGAACACGCCCCCTCCACTGTCACCGAGCACAGCAGGGAATTCTGACAAAACAAAAAAATAACCAATTAAGGATAATGGAGAACAGAGTGACCACAGACAGTGTCCTGTTGCTGAGAAGTGACCAATCAGAACACTGACCTGAACCCTTGGCGTTGAACCCGGCCCCATGTCGTCGCCCAACCTCCACCGGCCGACCGAGAGACCACAGGAAGTCCAGGAAGTGAGGCTGGACGCTGCAGCTGGACTCCACGTTCCTCAGAATCTACAAAGAGACAGACAGGTTCAGCAAAGTTCTCTCGACGCAACCTTTCAAAGTCGTGAGTTTGCCTCACTGATCCACAACTTGCCCTCTTGTAATCGAGTTTCTCTCCACGACGGACTCCCCAAAAGGTCCAGATATTTAGCATGTTAGATATTTTTTAATTGTGTATCGGTTCATGTCTTTGACCAGTTTACCCATAGCGCTCAAACAGCAACAGACAAGAGGTAGAGTTACAACTACATTTTCTCACTTTATGCCCCGAATACCAGGCCCTGAGAATGGAAAACAACGACAAACACAAGCAGGTGTGTGTGGTGACCTCTGCAGCTGTCTTCTGTCCTGCTCTCATGTAGAAGATGAAGGCGGAGTCACAGTTCCTGGACGGCAGCTGGTCCAAACGTCTCAGGTCCTCAGAAAAACCCGGAAGTGAAGAGTCCAGAGACACCAGCGGAGCCGGGACACCGCTGGTACATGGACTCTACGAAGGACAAGTGAGAGGGAGAAAGGAGAGCCAGGTGGGTGTGACAACAGACAGAGCTAAACGCATCAATAAATCCATCTATTCCATGTACCTTCAGGGTCTCAGGTGTCAGCAGGCCCAGGTGGGACAGGAGGAGTCGTGCTGTCTGGAAGTTGGTGGTTGGAGACGGCGGCCTGCAGGTCTTCATGACAACCGAACGTCCGCTCACCTGCGGCCGAGCCTCGACCTGTCGCTGCCTCTTCAACGCTGCTTGCAGACGCTCCAGTTGCTGCTGCACCTGTCCGGTGATTTACCCACACCTGAGCAGCTGATTCTCATGTAAAGAACACCCGCCTGACTTTGATGTAGCAACAACTTCCAGTTTTTAAAATTAGCAAGGCAATAAAAAGAAGAGGACCTAAACAGGATCCCTGTGGAACACCATTGTGCTACAAACACGTAAATACATAAAGGGAGAATGAACAATCAGCAGGGTTTGGATCAGCGTCGGACCAGGTACGTACCTCCTCAGTAACGGTCTCACGCAGAGTTGGAATACTCAGGTCTGCTTTCACTGAAGCAACTCTGTCAATGTTTTCAGGAAACAGCTGATGGTTGAAACCACATCGTATCCCAGCATCCTCCTGGGCCGCGCCACGCTGTTCTGGGATCAGGGTTTGCTGCAGTCGATCGACAGACAGGAAAGATAGAATACTGATCTCAAGTCTGAGAAGCGCACCTATGTTCACAATCATGAATCATGTTTGTTATTATTAGGTATTTATTGTGTTTGGACATTGTTGGAAGTGGCCACCTGCGTTTCTGTTCTTTCCTCTCTGGGTTGCAGGTGAAGCTGTAAATTCCAGGTGTGACCTCCTGACGGACCTCTGATCAGCACTGTGAGTGACGGACATGGTGCTGCCAACACCATTCAAAACATTAGAAGCTAGTATTGTCTTTAAATCTGATGGATCGATAAGTTGAGCAACAGAAAATGTATTAAAAACAACAAGAAACAAAAGTGCAATAAGAGGAAACTAAATCAGTTTGTGTCGTCAAATGCCAGTAAACACTTTGAAGTCTGATTTCATTTAGTGGTTGATTAGATGATGAAATCCTTGACTAATGACAGGGGGGGTCAGCTGGCTTCAAGCTTTCCTCGTGTTTGAGGGTTTGTGTTTCTGTCTATATCTGGTTCAGGATCGGTGAATCAGGACTGACCCTGTTCAGGTCCCTGTGGTTGTTCCAGCATGGCCAAGATGACTGAGCGGTCCACCACAAAATATCTGAATTTCTTCAAACTGCTGTCACTCAAAGTGTTGCAGCCAATCAGAGCGTCCTCACTCAGCAGGCCTCCGAGGAATGGGAAGGCCCCCGAAACCTGCATAACACTGAGATATGAGTAGAGATCAGACTAAGCTCTGCAGACTCTGTCTAGGTTGGGTCCATTTGAGGATGAGGCTTAATTCTGCTGTAACTTGTTTTTATGGCAACTACAGATTAAGAAAAGGCCTTTCAAACTCACTTCAGCCCATACTTTCACTTTTAACAACAGAAATCAGAAAGACATGTTTCATGAAAGTGCACTTTGTCCCACAACAACTAAGCATCATTGTATTAACCAGGATAGACGCAAAATGGCTCTAATGGGCCACATATGTGAACTCTGCTTTGACTACTTTACATTATTTTAAAACATATTAAACTTTTACCCGCGTGTTTGTTTTTCTCACCAGCTCAGCGTGGCCTCTGCAGCCTCCTTCACCCTCAGAGAAGCCGGGTTCAGTTCCTTTTCCTCTTTACACCTCACTTCCTGTTCCTGTCTGGACTTACTGCCCGAAATCCCCAATTCCACGATCTCCAGGACCTCCAACAAACACTCCTGAAAACAGAAGATAACTTGGCTGATTAGTTACTTGGCTACGAGTTACCTGCTGGTGAGTTACTTGGATGTTTGGTGCATGCTGGGTAGTTGCCTGGTGGTCGAGCATGGCGGGGTGTTGAGTTAACAAGACGTTCAAACAGTGGAAAGCAGCGACGATGATGGAGTGCACATCTCTGGAGTGAAGTGGAGGAGGACGACTGCACTGAAACACGATGTAGCAACAGACTGACGTGACCACTCGCCTCCTCTCACTCTCTTCCACGCTCACCTCCACCTGCAGGAGGACGGGAAAAGGTCGCAGAAAGATCCATGATTGGTTTAGGACCTCTGTGTGTACGTGTAGGGGTTAGTGTGCATGCGTGTATGTGTACGTGTGTGTCCACCTTAGCCAGTCCTCCCAGTACTTCCAGTGCAGAGAGACAAACTGCTGAGTCGTTCCTCCACTGAGACGTCAGACGCTGAATCAGCAGACGCACAGACTGAACCCACAGGATGCCGGCTGCGTCTGACTGGACGGCTGGTTGAAAGCAACGCAAAAACACACACACACACACACATACATCACATGATGGTCAAGGTTAGAAAATTAGTTCAAACTTAATTCAAATTCAATCATCAAAGTGAACCACCGGTTCCTCTGGTCCATCTATTTGCACCGGGTCCACCGGTTCCCGTGGTCCATCTGGGTCTGCTGGCTCCACCCTGCTGGGACTCAGTGTCCTGAAAAACAACAATAGATGAAGTGTTTACATCTTTTCTGACGATAATAAAAGAAAAACCCCACAGTAACAGTGTAAAGTCCTGTCGGCGACACCTGATTGTTATAAATCAAATCAGCCACAGATATTATTCAGGGGTAAGGCATCCCATAACCACCACACAATGTGCCGCACAAATCTTCTATCAAGACAATGTGAAAGACAACACAATACTGTGCTGTAATAATCATAAAGAAAATGTGTATTATTAAGACATGAACCAGAATTTACAATATCAAAATTTCATGGACGCACAAAATAGTCAAAATAAAAAGGTTAATCGTCAGCCTAAAAAGTGATCTGAAACATGAAATAGTCAATTATTTCTGCCCTCTAACTATTTTCATCTGTTCTGAAAACACTGTGTGTCAATAGAGTTTTAGTAGAGCTTTCAGTAAATGTGAAAGTAGTCACCTGCTGACTTTGTCCTGCAGCTTGTAACAGAGCCGAGTCCTGAACCAGGTTCAACATGGCCGCTGCACGAAACAGAAATCATTCAGACTGTCAGTAAGATAGAATGAGAAACAGTGGAGTCAGATAGATTAAGAACAGCAGATGATGCCAGAATAAAATTAATTGAGTCCGACAAAACGAAAACAATAAAGTAAAACAAAGAACGAAGGAATCGGGATGAGCAACTGACCGAGGAGTATCTGTGTGTTGGAGGTGTCGGTCTCCGTCTGCAGAGCTCCAATCAGGACAGCGATGAGGCGGGGCTTCAGAGACAGGAAGCTACTTCCTGTGACATCATCACCGTTGAACCGCCCGTCCGATAACACCTGAACACACACACAGAGACACACACACACTGTTACTGTCTCTCTGGTTGTTATCGGATGCTCCTGCTTCACGTGTCCAGGTGGGTTTGCTCAGGTGCGTGTAGGTGCGAAAGCTTACCTCGGACCTGACGGATCCAAACTGCAGATGGAGAGGCAGCATGGTCAGCAGGACCAGGATGGAGGCTCGTCTCAAATCTGCCGGACTCAAAAAACTCTTGAACCTCAACAGCTCTCTGGACAAAGACATATACGACGGATTAAACGTCCCGGCAGTATATCAATTAACAGGCTTCACTTTTACCAGCGTCAACAATAATAATACAATTTTGAATGCAATGACTTTCACTCGTAACAAAGTGTTGCTACTTTTTTATGTAAATTAAAAAGATGAGAGTTGAAACTTGTGGAGCTCGTTGGTCCAAACCCAGCGTGTACCTGTCGAGCAGCACTTTCTCCACAGCTGCGATGAAGGAGGGCAACAGCAGGTTGACTCCTCTCAGGTCGCAGCAGAACAGACAGGTGGAGTTCAGCAGGATGGAGGCTAGAACAGGAGGACACACTTCCTCCGACACCAGCAGACCCTGAAGGAGAACGTGGTAGAACCTGACGGTCGGACAGAGGAGGGGACGACACAAACAAACGTTTTAGTTTTTAGAAAATAAAGACGACTGTCACCAGATTATATAGTACATAGAGGACAAGTTTTGATTTAAAGTTTTTTTATAAGGTATTTATATCAGTCCCAACGTGGGAGACATGTACCTGGACAGGTAGACAGGCATGATGTCCTCTGCAGTTTTCTTGGTGGTGAAGATTCTGCAGAGCGTCCCGCAGGCCTCGGCTCTACCTGCCGCCCACCTCGCTGACATCACAGTGACATCACCGGGACCGGCTGGAGAACACACAGGAGGAGGCGGGGGGTTGGTGACAGTAACACTACACAAAGGATGAAGAACCTGTAACGTAAGTCCTAAGTGTATTACTGTGTGCAGTAAATGTTGCAGTGTGTGCAGTATGTGTATTCAAAGTACTTAGTGGGCGAACCAGAGTCTATGTTGATCAAAGCGGCATCAAAAAGCCATTCGCCAAACAGGTGGAGGAGGGAGTCGACGTTACACCTGAGTGGGGAAGGGGAGAGTCTGGGGGAGGAGCAGAGAGGAGGTTGATAGGGGGAAGGAGGGGATGACCACTTCAAGTGAGGAGGGGAGGAAGATGCCTGAGAGGAGAGAGGAACGAAACCCCATAAGTAATATGGCTCAAACATACCAAGACAAGAAGTGCACCTGGACAGGTAAAACGTCACTTAAAGGGACAGGTAAAGAGTCACTTATAGGGACAGGTAAAGAGTCACTTACAGGGATAAGTAAAGAGTTACTTACAGGGACAGGTAAAGAGTTACTTACAGGGACAGGTAAAGAGTCACTTTCAGGGACAAGAGTCACTTACAGGGACAGGTAAAGAGTCACTTACAGGTAAAGAGTCACTTACAGAGACAGGTAAAGAGTCACTTACAGGTAAAGAGTCACTTACAGAGACAGGTAAAGAGTCACTTACAGGGACAAGAGTTACTTACAGGAACAGGTAAAGAGTCACTTACAGGAACAGGTAAAGAGTCACTTACAGGGACAGGTAAAGAGTCACTTACAGGGACAGGTAAAGAGTCACTTACAGGGACAGGTAAAGAGTCCCTTACAGGGATAGGTAAAGAGTCACTTACAGGTAAAGAGTCACTTACAGAGACAGGTAAAGAGTCACTTACAGGGACAGGTAAAGAGTCACTTACAGGGACAAGAGTTACTTACAGGAACAGGTAAAGAGTCACTTACAGGGACAAGAGTTACTTACAGGAACAGGTAAAGAGTCACTTACAGGGACAGGTAAAGAGTCACTTACAGGGACAAGAGTCACTTACAGGAACAGGTAAAGAGTCACTTTCAGGGACAAGAGTCACTTACAGGGACAGGTAAAGAGTCACTTACAGGTAAAGAGTCACTTACAGAGACAGGTAAAGAGTCACTTACAGGTAAAGAGTCACTTACAGAGACAGGTAAAGAGTCACTTACAGGGACAAGAGTTACTTACAGGAACAGGTAAAGAGTCACTTACAGGAACAGGTAAAGAGTCACTTACAGGGACAGGTAAAGAGTCACTTACAGGGACAGGTAAAGAGTCACTTACAGGGACAGGTAAAGAGTCCCTTACAGGGATAGGTAAAGAGTCACTTACAGGTAAAGAGTCACTTACAGAGACAGGTAAAGAGTCACTTACAGGGACAGGTAAAGAGTCACTTACAGGGACAAGAGTTACTTACAGGAACAGGTAAAGAGTCACTTACAGGGACAAGAGTTACTTACAGGAACAGGTAAAGAGTCACTTACAGGGACAGGTAAAGAGTCACTTACAGGGACAAGAGTCACTTACAGGAACAGGTAAAGAGTCACTTACAGGAACAGGTAAAGAGTCACTTACAGGGACAGGTAAAGAGTCACTTACAGGGACAAGAGTCCCTTACAGGGACAGGTAAAGAGTCACTTACAGGAACAGGTAAAGAGTCACTTACAGGGACAAGAGTCACTTACAGGGACAGGTAAAGAGTCACTTACAGGGACAGGTAAAGAGTCACTTACAGGGACAGGTAAAGAGTTCGGTGCCCAGACAGGTAATGAGTCATGGAACCAGCCAGGTAAAGCGGTTTGTAAAGAGACATAATTTTCAGTTTTTTGAAAATACGAAAACAAATAAGTCGTACCGCAAGAGGTTTGCTTGTTGCCTTCGAAACATTCACGGGTTTCAGTCGTTTGTTGGGTGGAGGGGGGGAGGTGGTGGAGGTGGTGGAGGCTGGGGCAATGGGCAAGCTCAGTATGTTCATCGGGATGGGCGGGGCACTGCCAGAACGAGGTCGAGAGATACCTGAGGACGCCAGAGAACAGGTATTCTCCGTTTCTACAGATCAAAGCCACCAATCAATCAAACCTGGATGGGGTCGGGCACGTAGGCGGGGCTTACCGGGAGAAGGGTGGCGCTCTCTAAACGGGCTCCTAGTAACTGCAACACCTGAGAGGAGACGAGGTGGGAAACAAACCAAATGAAAACCAAATGTTAGGTAAGACTGGAGGTTTAGTTTTGATTAATGTTATCAATATATTTTTTTTTCATTTTTGCCCCATGTGAGGCCGGACCAAATCTGAGTCTGGTTGATTGTAGTTTGGCTGTCAGAGGACTCTACTTTGATTAGTTTATTGATCGGATTGAACAGATCAATTCAGGATAATCTGGATTACCGAGAGAAGGCAACCGGTCTCTGAAATGGATCCTTGTTGGAAGCCCTGGAGAAACACATTAACAAAAGAAACTGCCACAACAACAACAACAGAAACAACAACAGTATATCTACAGTATATAAATATATATATATATATATATAGAGAGAGAGAGAGAGAGAGAGAGAGAGAGAGAGAGAGATTCATATAAATGTGTGTATACCAGTTTAAATGTGTGTATACCCGTTTATACGTGTGTGTGTGTGTATACCATCTTATGTGTAGTGTGTGTAGAGTAATTTATGTGTGGAATGTGTGTAGACCAGTTTATACATGTAGTGTGTGTATACCAATTTATACATGTGTGTATACCAGTTTATACTTGTAATGTGTGTACGCCAGTTTATATGTACATATAGGTTGTGTACCAGTTTGTATGTGTGTATACCAGTTTATAAGTGTGTAGGCTAGTTTATACGTGAAAGATTTGTATACCAGTTTATACGTGTAATGTGTATACATGTGTGTATACCAGTTTATATGTGTGTATACCAGTTTATACGTGTAATGTGTATACATGTGTGTATACCAGTTTATATGTGTGCATACCAGTGTTTGGCAGAAGCTGCTCTGTTGTTTCTTTGATGATCACAGTCACACCTGCAACACAAGTTACAAAACAACACTTTTCTCCCTTTAGCTCATTAGTCACAGCAGTAATTAAACCACAGACCAGACCCAGCAGTCAGAAGTTAGGCGGAGGTCAGAGTTTAGAGGTCAGTGTACCCAGGAAGGCGTCGACCAGCGTGCTGACTCCTCTCATGGCTCTGAAGAAGATGTTTGGCAGCTGACTGTCTCCTCTTGATGCCTCCTCATGGGAGGAAGGAGTCGAACCAACAACCACGTGGCGACTGAGATCCACCGGGTTACTGGAGGGAGATTTAAGGGGATGTGGTTCAGCCTTTTTTCAAGACAAAACATTTTGCTGCTACATGATGTCGCAGGTGACACGATATACCGATATTATTTTAAACAGTTATGAAATATTGAAATGCCAATAATACGTGTATGATAATGTAAAATAGTTATTTTAATAATCCACTTGTATTTTCGCCAGAGACCTGTCAATCATACTGTAGCCCCGCCCTAAATGGAACATATGTTCACAATGTTTACCTCAGTTAATAAATCAAGTGAGAATTAGGATTATTTAGTGCATGATGGCCAGTAGGAAGAATACAAGTTTTGAGACGCTTCAGCGTTGGCTTCACTTTTCAGAACCTGAGGTTTCCACCTGGAATTTACCTGAGCAGGTGCAGGAACCTGAACCAGGTCTGGGGGACTCCGTGTTCGTCCATGTCTTTAGGAATCAAAGCAGTGTCTTCATCTGGGACTTTGAAGTGAGGGAAGGACGGACCGAAGGTCGACATTAACAACCTGAACAGAGAACACAAACATAAACAACGTGACGAGACGATGCACCGAACAACAGGAAGAAGAGTTTGTGTGTCAGTCCGTCGTGCGTTTGTGCACCTGGAGGTCAGGGCGGCGATGACTCGGCTCCATTGCTCCACCACCGCGGGCTGGTGTCTGCAGCTGCTCAACGTCTGTCGGCCCATCTGCCACAGAGAGCGAGACGGAAAACACCGAGCGCAAGACAGCAACCAGACCTCAAACAGCACCGCCATCGACAGGTGAGACAGCTGCTCCGACACGCCGCCTGCCGAGACGGGGACAGGTGATGGGCTGACACCTGTGGTGCGGTCAGGACCGACCCGGAGCTGAACGCTCCTAAAACTGTAGAGATGACTTCGGCCACAAGTACAGTTTCTTCCCTCGGGCCGACGTTGGACGAACGCTGTCAATTGCGGCGCCAAAAACAGGTGCGCGAGGAGGCAAATGGGGCGGGGTCGCAGGCTCACCTGTAGCCAACATGGCGTGGTTGATGCAGAGCAAGAAGTTCAGCAGAGTCTCCCAGGTGTCTCTGCTCATCACAGCACTGTCTCTGGCCAACGACTGAACGGCACACAACACCTGCTGACAGAGAGACATGTAGACCGGACTCACCTGGTCTGACCTGGGGAGTATGGGACAGTAGAAGACACGGGGTCGACATGAGAAACTCTGCCTCACCTACAAGTCCTGATATGTCATGAAAACTGACAAAGAAACACAAAGCAGTGGTGGAAGAGCAGGTTTATCCTGCTGTGGAAAAGTGTCTGTTGGGGAGAGAAAAGATTCAGACTCTTTGAATCCTCCTGATGAACCCTCTTCTCTAATTTTACAGTTACAAACAAAAACAAAGTAATGCATAGAACAAAGTCACATAAACTGACCAGCAGAGACTGAGCCAATACATCCCCCAAAGGACGAATAGACTCATGTACAAGACACCACCCAATGACCATTTAAACTTCTTACAGGGCTCCTTGAACCACATGGAGGACTTCTCGGGCCTTCTCTGGAACCACTATAACCTTCCAAGCGCGACTCAAACCGTCTAAAATATCACTGCAACCTCTTAATGTACCACAGGAGCACCCCAGTGCACCATTGGATCTTTCAATGCACCACTTGAACCTCCTAAAGTACCAATGAAACATCCTTATTTACCATTGGATCCCTTAATGCACCAAGGAAAACTGTTAAAAGGACACCTGGATCTCCTAAAGCACTAGTGGAACTTTCTAATGCATCATTGGAACTCTTAAAGCTCTACTGGAACCTCTTAACACTCCACTGAAACCAACTGTTACATCATTGGACCTCCTAAAACTCCACTGGATCCTCGTAATACACTGAAACTTTCCAGTGCACCACTGGAACCCATGGTTGGACCATTGGACCTCCTAAAACTCCTCATGAACTTTGTAAATGCTTGTCTAGGACCCACTGTTGCACCATTGGATCTAAAACTCCACTGGAGCCTGTTAATGCACCTCTAGGACCCACTATTGCACCATTGGACCTAAAACTCCACTGGAACCTTTTGATGCATCTCTAGGACCCATTGTTGCACCATTGGACCTCCTGATGCCCAATTAGATTGAAGAGGTCATAGATTATCTGGTCCTTAAACGTCAGGGGTTCTGGTGTTGAGATGTCCATCAGAGGGTCAGTCCAGGTGTTGACAGTCTACCTGGACAGGAACAGGCTGTACAGGTGTCGGAGGATCTTCTGGGTGTACAGGTTGGGCTCTCTGCCTATCGGAGGAGGGATGGATTCTTTTGGGGAAACCAGGGCCATCAGCCAATCAGTGTAGACGTCCACACACAGTTTGACGGTGTCGCCGTCCGACGGGAGAGTCAAACCGTAACACAACGCCTCCATCGTCCACTTTACCTGAAAGAAAACCATAACAATCAGACGTATTCTTAGTGTCCAGTTTATTAGGAACACCTGGCTCCAACTAGGTCCAATCAAACAGTCCTGTAATAAATCATGATGGTTATAATGTTTGATTCAGCTGTGCAATCGTTGTGCACGGTGTATTGTTTGTGCTTCTGTTGAACTCTGTTGTGTCAACACTTATTTTACCTTCACCAGGTGAATGATTTCTTCACTCAACTACAATTGTTCATCCAACACTGAACAATGATTACATATCAACACCAGAGCGTGTATTTAAGTTTCCAAGTTTCCATAGAGGTCACACACACACACACACACCTGTCTGTCTGTGCGTAGCAGGCTGCGGGTGTCGGGGTTTCCCAGGCCAGCTCTCAGGGGCTTCACCAAAGCAACTGCGACGTCTCTGCCCACGGAGGGCGGGAAACAACTGAGCACGCTCACATTGCCCCGCCCACTGGACAGCGATTGGTCCATGGCTTCTTACGCGCTGCTCACCTGAGAGACAGACAGACAGACAGACAGACAGACAGACAGACAGTTTATCAAGTAAACAAGTGGGGCTATTCCTTCTTATGTTATCAGTGAGGTTAAAGGTTGACGCCAGGGCTTAGAAGTAATATCCGAAGTGAACGCGACCTCCGATGATGTCACGTCTTTGGGATCAGAGACATATATAGGAGGACATTCCCGCCCACAGCAATAAGACTATACAATGAGTCACCTCTTGCTAGATCCTCTGTAGATTAGCTAATCATTGTACACGTTTTTGTTTATTTACACTTCTTATACACTACACATACATACTTTGCATTGTTTCACTTCTCTACTATTTACATTTAATATCCTAAATGAATAAGCTGTACATATCTTTCATCCCAGCTATTTGGATTTAATTTATTTAATTTTGATATCTTTCATCCTTGTTCTTTCATATTTTGTGTCTGTAAGCTGCTACTCTGTCAACAAATTGCATGAAGTGTATATTCATTCATTCATTCTCTTCCTAAACCTAACTTAGACTCCTTTAAGCCGACAAATGCCAACCGACACTTCAACTGTCTTCACTGTCTGCAGCTCAGTGACGCTTCAACTACCTTCAACCCCTATAATTCAGACTGAATTATACCTCAAAAACAGAAGGATTCTTACTCAATTTTATTCAGAAATAATTTCAACCAGACAGAATAACAAACCGACCCCTCCTCTAGCGCCACCAACAGGTTCACATGTGTCCTTCAGTTACCTGTTGGATGGATAACTTCATCACCAGGTTAAAATGACTAATTTGTTCAAACCCGGTGCAGCCGAGGCACGAGTGAACTTAATGTCTTAAAAGTTCAACGTGTCTCTTGATGTTTTTCAGCCTCGCTTGAATGAAAAGTGTCTTACCTGCACAGGTGAGTCCAGCTGAACGAGCTCCAGGTGAGCCGTCTGTTCAGGCTCAAACAAACACAGGTACGCCAACGCAGTCAGGTCACTCTGAAAGTCAAGACTCGGAGCTTGAACTCACCGCTGCCTTCAGGGTCAGGTGGGAAACTTCTGTTCCAGTTTAACAGGAAGGAACTCAGTTTACAATAAACAGACAGTTTAACTGACAGCGTCAACATGGTCGTCTCGCTCGAAATGAAAGACAGGACAGAGACAGACAGACAGACAGACAGACAGACAGGATAGAGACAGACAGACAGGACAGAGACAGACAGACAGACAGACAGACAGAGACAGACAGACAGGACAGAGACAGGCAGACAGACAGAGACAGACAGACAGGACAGAGATGATAGGATAGAGACAAAACAGGTTCATATAGCAGTATATGTGTTACTGGTTTATTAGTTGATAATAGAACACAGGAAAGAAAGAAACTTCCAGAATATATTTTCTCTTTTTAATGATGCATATCATTGCTTTTCGACTATAAAATATCTCTATATGTTAACAGTATCTCTGCCAAGTCTGACTTTGATGAAATGAAGTTAAATATTTTTACTAGTAATTAATTTAGTGCACATTTCGTGTACCGTAGATTTAGGTCCCTGACAGCAAAAATGCCCCAACTTTCTTCCTGGACCTTGGACGCCTCTGGTTCCACAACAGAGGGGCTTTGCTCGAGCAGATGCACCAACACATACCCAGCAGGTATAGTTTTATCCATGAGTCAGTCATATTTCAGTTTTTTAGCTGGAATGTGGTTGATTTCTTGCTGAGGCTTTGTCCGACAGTGGTTTTGATTCGATGGCGGATTCTGTAGGTCGTAAGCTACTAGCGTATATGTACATGTGTCATATGTGTTTATTTGTATGCATTTGTTCAGCAAAAGTCTCTGCAAAAAGAAAAAACACTTTTAAAAGATATTTTGGTTGTAACTATGAACATCCAGCATGATGCAAGCCAGATTCCCCAAAAATGCCTTCTGGAGCAGTCAATAAGACACCATTTTAGAAAAATTTGGACCTAAAGAATCGGAATCTGCAACAGAAATCACAATAAGACAAAGCCTTGTCCTGTTACGAAGGAGTTTCAGTCAAAAAACTGTGTCGTTCGGTTCAAAATTGGAAAGATAATACGTATTTTATGGCAAAAGATTGTCTGAATGGGGCATACTGGGACTTAAAATTGGTGCGGGATGAATTTTCGCTCAAGGTTTCCAAAAGGTTAACCGGAAAAAAAACACAAGAAAGTCACAGTTAAGGATAAAACTTTATTTTCTTGCTTTGTTCTTACAATTCATAAAAAAATAAAAAATACCCCCAAAAGAAGTTTCCACATTCAAACACATAACAGGTGATTGGCTGAGATAGAGACGTTTTTTTAAAATTTCCTGCAACAGTAATCTGTGCCGACCGGCTGGCAGTGAGAAAAAAAAGAAGAAGAAAATCAATTCCAAAGTGCGGCAGCGTTGAGAATCCCATCGGAGCAGAAGGTCAGAGGTCAGTAGGGCTGTTTGCTGATGAAACTGGTGAACATGGCGAAGGCGGCGATTGGTTTATCCGTTGGAACCATGTGACCAGAACCCTGCAGGGGGCGACAGAGGTCACAGAGGTCAGAATCCACCAACAGAACCAGAGCTCGCGTCTCCAGAGCTCTTCCGTGGTTCCGACTATTTTTTTCTTACCTTCACGGTGAGGAAGGCGATGTTGTCAAACTCTTTGATGAAGCCTCCGACCTGCTGACTGTCCTTGTCGTTGTAGTGCCAGGGCCGCCGCAGAACCTCCACCTGGGACAGCGCGGCAAGGTTAAAACGCGCTCGGGGCAGCCGGGCGACCGATCAATAAAGTCGATCGATGAAAGAAGTTACCTCCTGGTTCAGGGACTCCACGAACCACTCGTCCCCCATGAAGTTGCAGGCCATGTCCACGTCCCCGTTGTACACCAGGATCCGGTACTTCTGTACAGGGAACACAACGACGCCTTCAACAAGGACACACACACAAGCCCCGCCCATCTGGACACATCAGCCAATCACCAGCAGAGCTTCAGATTCAGTCAGGAGTCATTTCTGGTTTGTACAAGATTAATTAAACCCATCATTTTAGTGATTTATTTGATTTCAACTCGTCGTACACAATTTAAAACCATAACTGTTAAGCTGCAGTCAGGGAAAGTGAACATCCTGTTGATTTTTCACATTAAAAGTCCTCCAGCAACAAAAAATGTCATACTCCTTTCTGCTAGGATTTTTATGTTGCAGGCTTGAAATGTTCATGTTTATAATGGGGCTGGGCACATTAACGTGTTATAAATGTGTTATAAATGTGTTATAAATGTGTTATAAATGTGTTATAAATGTGTTATAAATGTGTTATAGATGTGTTATCGATGTGTTATAAATGCGTTAACGCAGCAATCCTTTAACGCTGACAATTATTTTAAGATACATTAACTGCATGTTGTTTTTTTTGGTTAACACTGAATGAGGCGCGTATGAGCTGGTCTTCAGAGACCGAAGCTTACTTATTTATTATGGAAGTTTAAAAAGACTCAAACTTTGAATGAAGTCTGGTGTGAAGAGGCAAGAGGACAGCTGTGTTGTGTTCACTGACCAGAGCGGTGAGCAGCTTCAGGTACTGCTTCCTGACGTCCGAGTAGAGGCGGCCGTAAGACAGATTCACCTCCGAGCTGCAAGCAAAGAGGCAGAGATCCGTGGACAACTTTATTGAGACAACGGAACAAACCAATGCAATATTTTAAAAAAAGGAAAGAAAAAAAAACAAAACAAATCGCAAAATTACACAATGTCAAAAAGTCATAAAGATCTGAGTTACTGCAGGGAACAAGGTGCATGCTGGGACAGGTGTGTGTGTGTGTGTGTATGTATATGTGTGTGTGTTCGTATATGTGTTCAAGTGTGTGTGTATACAAGTGTGTGTGTGTGTTACCTGCAGATGACCCAGTCCAGGGCCTTGGGGCTGATGTGCAGAGCAGCTCTGGTGTACGGGTTGTTCAGGTAGAGGGTGGAGGGGGTGGAGTTAGTGCAGGGCGGGTCCAGACGGACGGAGCTGTGTAGAGACGCCAGACCTCGCAACTTCTGCTCACACACAAACAGAAACACACACCTGGTTTCTAGTCACCCGTCAGGTGAAGGCACGTTAAGGTCCAGACTTCACACACACCTGGTTCCACAGCTGCGTCCACTGATGGTTGATGAACGCGTTCCCCAGGTCTCTGATCACCAGCGCGCCTCGCTCAACACTGACAACGACAGGAAGTCAAACGTGTGAGCGTCTGCGGTCAGACGGCACACACACACACACACACACACACACACACACACACACACACACACACACACACACACACCTGCTGCAGGTGAGTTTCTCTAGCAGCAACTACAGATGACGAGACAAAAAAAAGAAGTAAAAAAGGGTGAACGCTTACCTGAATCTCTCGCGGATCCCACCTGGACACGGAGCGTACAGGTTGTAGATGTTCAGTCCCGACCTGTAGATGATGTCCTGCACCTCGCTGAGCTGCGGAACAAAAACACAACACCTGAAACCGACCGATTCCCCCCGAACGCCAGACCGAGGAACCAGCATCAGACCGGCTGGAACGCGTTGATTAACCCTCCAACATTAGGCAGGCGTGTCTTATTGTAGGGGGCGTGTCTTATTGGATGTGGGTGTGTCTTATTGGATGTGGGTGTGTCTTATTGGAGGTGGGCGTGTCTTATTGGAGGTGGGTGTGTCTTACTGGATGTGGGCGTGTCTTATTGTAGGGGGCGTGTCTTATTGGATGTGGGTGTGTCTTATTGGATGTGGGCGTGTCTTATTGGATGTGGGCGTGTCTTATTGGAGGTGGGCGTGTCTTATTGGAGGTGGGCGTGTCTCTGCTCTAATCCCTGTTTGTTTTTTTTCGACCTTTCTTCGCCCAGCGTTAGTGATATGTTTTAACATTTCGATTAGTTTTAACATTAAAGGAGACTTTTCCTTCACAGCACAAGACTCACATGTCCGAGTAACGACCTGACCAAAGAACAAGTTCATAGCTCCATTATTTATATTTTTAATCATGTTTTATTGACGTTTCCCTAATTTTTCACCCAATTTTAAGTCTTTTTTTCGGGGCCCCCTCATAATACCTGTTTATATTTTCATGAGAAGTTGTACAGGGTAAAATAAAAGAGTACTTCAATTTGCCTTAATATATTTTGATGAAGTATATTCTATCAGATACATTCTATCGGGTGAAAACCACTCGGCGTTAGAGACGCTGTGACTAACGTTGGTGCTCGGGGGTTGAGCTCAGACTCACGCGCTGGGAGCAGTTATGGTTCTTGTTGTTGTAGAAGTTGCACGTCCCGTCGCTGCAGCAGAACGCCTGCAGCGCGGTCCAGAGCCGGCGGCCCAGCAGGCCGTGGTAGTACGCAAAGTACACCAGCGCGTTGTCGTTCAGCTCGTAACTCGACAGCCCGTTTCCCACGGCGACGCCCTGCGGGACAGGTGAGAGGCGGCTAGCGTGAGCACGGTGGCTAACGTTAGCATCCCACAGAACCACGGATGTAGGACACTTTACACTGCAAGGCTACAGCCAGGTTGTGTAGTACTGCAGTATTAAGTGTGTAGTACTGCAGTATTAAGTGTGTAGTACCGCAGTATTAAGTGTGTAGTACCGTAGTATTAAGTGTGTAGTACCGCAGTATGAAGTGTGTAGTACTGCAGTATGAAGTGTGTAGTACTGCAGTATGAAGTGTGTAGTACTGCAGTATGAAGTGTGTAGTACTGCAGTATGAAGTGTGTAGTACTGCAGTATGAAGTGTGTAGTACCGCAGTATGAAGTGTGTAGTACCGCAGTACTTGTGTGTACCTGCAGGTTGAGGCTGGCGTCCTCCATCACTCACCTTGTACTAGTATCAAGTGTGTGGTAGTGCTGCAGTATAAGAGTGTAGTACTACAGTACTTGTGCGTAGTACTGCAGTATTAAGTGTGTAGTACTGCAGTATTAAGTGTGTAGTATTGCAGTACTAAGTGTGTAGTATTGCAGTACTAAGTGTGTAGTATTGCAGTACTAAGTGTGTAGTATTGCAGTACTAAGTGTGTAGTACTGCAGTATTAAGTGTGTAGCATTGCAGTATTAAGTGTGTAGCATTGCAGTATTAAGTGTGTAGCATTGCAGTATTAAGTGTGTAGTATTGCAGTACTTGTGTGTACCTGCAGGTTGAGGCTGGCGTCCTCCATCACTCACCTTGTACTAGTATCAAGTGTGTGGTAGTGCTGCAGTATAAGAGTGTAGTACTACAGTACTTGTGCGTAGTACTGCAGTATTAAGTGTGTAGTATTGCAGTATTAATTGTGTAGTATTGCAGTACTAAGTGTGTAGTATTGCAGTACTAAGTGTGTAGTACCGCAGTATTAAGTGTGTAGCATTGCAGTATTAAGTGTGTAGTATTGCAGTACTAAGTGTGTAGTACTGCAGTATTAAGTGTGTAGCATTGCAGTATTAAGTGTGTAGCATTGCAGTATCAAGTGTGTAGTATTGCAGTATTAAGTGTGTAGTACTGCAGTACTTGTGTGTACCTGCAGGTTGAGGCTGGCGTCCTCCATCACTCACCTTGCACTAGTATTAAGTGTGTAGTAGTGCGCAGTGTTAAGAGTGTAGTACTACAGTACTTGTGCGTAGTAGTGAAGTACTTTTGTGTACCTGCAGGTTGAGGCTGTCGTCCTCCATCACCCTCTCGGCGAGCGTGGGGATGTAGATTCCTCCGTAGCTCTCACCGGTCAAGAAAAGCTCGTTCTTGCTGAACTCTGGAAACAGACGGAAGAACTCCTTCAGAGCCAGGTAGTTGTTCATCGACACCTGAGGAAAAACAAACAAACAAACAAACAAACAAACAACAAAACACCTTAGCACACCGGACACTGAACAACCTGCGAGCCGATCGGGTTTCAGGCGTCACTGACCTCCGTGTCGTTGGTGATGTAATTCTTATCGTCGGAGTACGAGAAGCCGACCCCTGCTGGAGACTCCAGGTACAGCATGTTGGTGATCTGCCCGGAAACAGAGAACCAATCAGTGTCCGTGAATCACGGCTACGTTAGCCAATGAGCCGTCGGTTCGGTCACCGGATCTGGAACGCAATTTCTCAGATAAACGGACGAAACTGACCTTGTTCCAGGAGTACTCGTTGTACTGCAGCGTCACGCCGTCGTCCTGGATCTGAAACGGCATAGGTCAAAGGTCAGAGGTCAAGCAAGGTGTCGCTGTGACATTACACCGGTGTCACGGGGTCAGGACGTCCCAAGGTCACCCACCAGGAAGGGTCCATGCTCCGTCAGCAGTCCGTCCAGAGAGCTGCAGCCGGGGCCGCCGTTCAACCACAGCACCACGGGGTCAGAGGCCGGGTCCTTCTGGGACGCCACGAACCTGAACACAACAACAACAACAGAAACTGTTAGAAGTGGACAGTCACGTCATGAAGCCTCAAATTCTCCATGTTGTTCTTTGCAAACGATGAATGGAAGTGAACCATATTTGGAATGTGGAAGAAGTGATGTAAAGACGCCGTATACGTCTCTGGAGTCGACCTGTCAATCACCTTGTAGCCCCGCCCTAAAGCGTCCCCTGCTTTAAGGTCTCTTTGACTCTGAATGACCATAATTTACTAAATGAACATCATGCTGTATTGAAGAAGACTTAAAACTGGAGATTGAGACATAAACTCATGTTTACAATGTTTACTGAGGGAATACATCGATAGAAGTAGAGTCATGTATATAGACTTCTATACAACCACAGGAGTCCCTTCACTCTGCTTAACTGACGCTTTAGGGTACCGACCAGTAGTGGAGGTGTTTCCCATCGGCCACGCTCAGGTATCCAGAATACTGTTTGAAGCTCGGCTGTTTCTGCAGACCGGGCAGGTAAGTCACCTCGTCTGCAGCCGGGGCGGCATCGTCGCCACCCAGCAGCGAGAACAGGAAGTAACACAACACCACCACCCGCATCTGAAATAAACAAATAAAACTTTTTTAAACACTTTCACTTGTGCAGAAAATCCATCAAAAGCGTTCACTGCTCAATGATTAATGCAGTCAAAGTTTATATGCAATCTCCAATAAACTGTTTGTTTCAACATGAAAATAATTGCATGCAAGCACGATGAGAGATTATTATTAAAGATGCACAAGAATTAGTCATCAAATCCATGTGGAATTGTTTTGCTTTTTTAATATGTTTAATGTGATCTGGGGCCAAAAAAATAAAAAATAAAATTATTTATTCATCCTGTTAAAACTGGATTCAGAATGACATTTGTTGGGCAACAGATGACGTCATAACGCAGTGAGAGGACACTTGCGGAAACCAGCTCTAAAAAAACAACGTAATATTGTAAAACACTAACGAATCTATGGCCAGAAGTTACTGATTCACAATATAAACCAATCTGGATGCATCATGTGACCTGTTTCACCCAGAGAGGAAATACATATTACACACACACACACACACACACACACACACACACACACACACACACACACACACACACACACACACACACACACACACACACACACACACACACTAAACGAGCCCTCATCACGTGACACTAACAGGAAGTAACGTCTGTGGCGAAAGGTTTGCCACTCAGAATCAGATTTTTTCGCGTTTGTATCTAAAACCTCCCAACGCTCCCACACAGGAGACACTGAATGCAGACATGTAGCAGCTTTTAATATGGAGAGCGAGAGAAAGATCATTCCTGAGTTCACGTTTAATGATTACATAAAAAACCCCGGAAACAAACAAACAACCAGGTTTAGCAGAGTAAACAAAGTGAAGTCAGTGAGAAACGTACTCACCTCTCCTGTCTGTCTTCACTTGGTTTCACCTGCTTTCTCTCTCAACTCAGCTCATGTGGAGCAGCCGCCGATAATGAAGACGCAGAGCAGGTCACGTGACGGCGGCTCATCACGTGACTTCATCCCCCTCCCCTCGTGAATGCTGTCTGGGCCGGCTGACGCGGTTGTATGTTTCCTTTATATACATATATATGTAGTTTGTGGCCGTTTATTATATCTATAGTACCAATGTATTCATTATCATTTACAGGATATAGTTCATGTCTTTCCAAAATAAAAGTCCACTGGTTTTATACTGTACTCATGTTCTGATAGAGAAAATCCAATCAGATGAGTCCTAGATTTATAACTATAAAGGGATTTCAGGCTTTTGCTCATTTTCTGAACACAACGTAAAAGAGTTGTGAGATTCTCAAGTTCTATAAAAGGATTAAAGTACAAACCTGATGCTTGAAGTTCCTATTAAACTGTCATTTAAACTGTAAAAACTAAATAGCTTGTTTTGTTTTTTTAAAGAACTGTTGAGAAAATAAGATTTAAACACGTTTTGACTTCCTGCCGAACAAAGACAGTCATACAGAAAGTGAAAGTTTTGAACATTTGACAGTTAAAAAGGAACATAAGAGTTAGTTCTCAATTTAGTGTTTCTACTAGGTAAGCTATTTAACACATAAGAATTAATAATTTAAGACCCAACTCAGTTTGACGTTTTGGAATAAAAACTCTGTAAGTGACTGAAACTTCTTCGCTCTATTCCATCTTTATTTTTGCATTCTTTGCTAATTTACGGCACACAAAGAGGACTTCATTGTTTATTATTCATTTTAGTCCAAGTTTAGCTCTAAACCTGCTCTATAATTTAACCCCATTTACATTGAATCAAACCTCCAAACTATTAGTTATTTCCATTTCAGCCATAACCATAAACACAGGACAGACAGCAGTGCTGAAATCAAACCATCCTGATGAAACTTTATTAAAAAACACAAAAACAGGGAATAGAAAAAAAAACAAAAAAAAACCTATACAACAAGTGTCTGAGGAGGCGGGGCTTCCTCAGGGCCGGGGTGGTGGTCTCATGCCGGGAGGAGGCGGTCCTAAAAACAGAGCAGAAGCGGTCACATGGTCTGATCACATACACAAGGTCATACACATTGTGACCAATGCATGTCCATGACTTATAACCAAATGTCCATGAGCAAACAATTTAAATAGTACATTTTATCACTTTTTACTAACAATGAGGATTCAAAGCATACAGTAAACCTTAAATGACACAAATGAATGAGACAAAAGTTTGATGAAAAGAATAAACATTCATATAGTTGCCTGTATGCCTGCTTATATTTTGAGCCCCTTTCTTTTTAAAGTATATTCATTATTTAAACTCAAGTGTAAATGAACGCCATGAACACATGAATATAACACATTTACAGGACTTTTACTACACTTTGGGGCTTTTTTCAATGACTTTCAAAGCCTGGAACATTTTAAAACTCCATGAATCTTACCTCTCATGCCAGGGGGCGGCGGCCTCATTCCAGGCGGCGGCATTCCCATCGGAGCGCCTCGACCTGGGGGCATACCCATGGGAGGACCCATCGGGGGCCGCATGCCGGGGGGCGGGCCCATCATACCTGCGGGGAGAGGGAACAGCCAATCAGCACACGGGAGGGAACAGCCAATCAGCACACGGGAGGGAACAGCCAATCAGCACACGGGAGGGAACAGCCAAAAACATCACATGTGCGGTCACCTGGAGGCGGTGCTCCTCTGCCCATCGGGGGCGGGACTCCTCGTCCTGGCGGGTACTGTGTGGGAGCGCCGGCGATACTTGCTCCTGCTGCTGCCGCGGCAACCGTCCCTCGGCCCTGCGGAGTCATCACCTGGAGGAGACAAACAGGAAGTGGTCATCACCTCGAGCATGCACACACAGAAACACCCGTATCTGAGCGCAGAGCAGGCGCTGCGGTCATATTTTACCTGCTGCGAAGGACCGCCGACGCCTCTGACGGGTCCGGCGAGTCCGGCCGGTGCTTGGGGCATCGGGGCTCCTGCGGGGACGCCGCGACCTGCTGCCCGACCCACACCGGGTCCGCCGGCCACTCCCGCCAACGGGACGCGAGCAATGCCGGTCTGAAGTGTGGAGAGAGAGTTTACAAACAGAAGCTCAGTACGTGTGAAACACAGTTTATTGAATGCACAAACAGCTCTGACAGCGTCGCCACAGGTCCCGTCTCCTAATTAGCTACAGAGGTCCACTTACATCTTTAGGAGGCGGGCCCTCGACAGTCATGGAGACCAGGTTCTCCCCCCTGAGCAGAACCAGACCCAGAACCCTCTTCTCCTCTCGCTCTGGCTGCTTTGAGTTCTTTGGCCTGCGGGGCAACAAAAAAAACATTTTTTAAAAATAAAATAAATGCGGGCCTCATGACACAACATGCCTCAGTTACTTTTTAGCGTGCAAGACGACATTCAGGTTTAAAAATACTGATTTATGATTAAAGTCCTATAGAAAGTGACGTCCTGATGCAGTAATGATGTCCAATAAAGCCATTCAAACCAATTTGTTCACACGTCGGACGATAAACAAGACTCTGCCGATGCAGTCTATGGATCAAATAGTTTTTTCTTCCCACGTCGCCTCTCTTCCGCCTCCTATGCCACTAACCCAGCATATAGCAAGGACCCTGGGTCCCGCACCAGAACCAGCAGACGCTCCTGCATCGACACAAACAGTAATGGCCGGCGAGCCGCTACCGATCTGCAAAATGGCCGAATCTGCTGCAGGAAACCTACTTGATCTTCCTGAACTCGTCGCAGTCGCACAGGATCAGGTTCATGTGCTTGTCGAAGGCCTTGAAGGTGCCGATGAAGATCCGGCCGTCCTGTAGGATGCACCTCATCCTGAAGTCGATGTGCTGCAGCATCTTGCTGCTCTTACCCACCGTCTGTAGGGCCAAACGAGAGACGCGTTAATATGACGTCATAAATACTAGAATGCGTTCTCGGACAGTACAGTCGATACAACTTGTGTTGAAAAGGGTGCTGGGGGGGCGGGAGGAAGAGTTATTAAATCAGCAACAGAACAAACAAACAATAACGCTTCTTTGTTCATTCTTCAAATTCAAACCACACAGAGAGCTTTGAGGTTTAGGTGGTTTTTCGGCGATTAAACGTGACTTGAATTCAGCGAACATTAAGTTAACTCTGTTGCCGCCATTCTCCTTTGAGACACGCAAGAATAATAAGGATTTCATGAACGGCCATTTTATTTATTTAGTATTTCTGTTAAGTGTTACAAACAATTGTTTTGTTATAAATGAACACGTTGGTTCGTCTATTGTGAAACATACGTGTAGATTAACTCTGTAGATACGCACTATTGAGTGCATTAACGTGGACACCTGCGGAAAATCACTAAACTAAACGTTATGTTATGAACGAGTCTGCGCGCGCTGCATCTGCAACGTTCAACCGACGTCCATTCAAACTGCCGCCATTATTAGAATAAACACGTAAATTCAGGAGACATTTAGAGACCAACGGGGCGGGAGGCCCGCGGACTCTGAGCCTGGTAGAAACTCACCATGTTTGCGGTTCTGATGGCTCCGATTCAGATCGGATTCACCGAATAAACCCAAAAAAAAATTGACCCGCGGAAGCGACCGCCGGGCTCGTCTTTATTACAGATTCACAGGAAGTGATGCGCGCCCAGCGGAACTGTTCCTCGGACACGCACAAACGTTCCCGTCCGACCTGCAACAACATCCGGAGATATAGTTCCGTTATACTTTTCGTTTATTATAACTGTGTTCATGACAATTAATACGTTTTTGTTGACCTTTCAATGTCAGATAAAGGAAAAGCAACATTGACAATAGTAGTTACCACAATATAAACAGCAAGGTGCATTAAGTACCGTTTTAATTAATGTATAGCTTGAACTCATTACCGATATAAATCGTCTCATATATAGATCAAATAAGCTAATTATGATGCTCCATTGCAAAAAAAGATGTTTACTTATTATTTTGGAGCAATAAAATCAAATACGAAAGGCAATATTACAATATTTAAATTACAACAGTAAGAAAACACAGAGAGCAACAACAAAAAATCCCACTGAGAAAAAAATCATATATAAAACAATAAAATATTTGTATTCAAAGAAAGTGAAAATATATATATATATATATTAAATAGAAACAGATTACATCCCAAAAAGTAAAAAAGGGAAGCAAACAATGAAATATTAATTTATATCTATATATACACGATATATATATATATATATATATATATATATATATATATATATATATATATACATATATATATATATATATATATATATATATATATATATATATATATATATAGAGAGAGAGAGAGAGAGAGAGAGAGAGAGAGAGAGAGATGTATATATACACACAATACGATATATATATATATATATATATATATATATATATATATATATATATACATATATATATATATATATATATATATATATATACATATATATATATATATATATATATATATATATATATATATATATATATTTGAATTATTATTTATCAACAGGTTTATGAACTGATCGGGTAATTGATCACGTCATCGATCCTCTCTGCTGTATACGTCATCGTCAGTCGGAGAAAATTTCCCGTCATCCTTGCTGCGGGCCGGTTGCCACGGTAACCCGGGCTCCCGCCGCCCGCCCGCCCGCCGGCCGCGCGCGCCGCAGTGAGACGGAGGAGAGAGAGACGGTGAGTCACCGAGACCAGCCCCGGTCACCGACCGACAACCGGCGACCGACGGACACAGGAGACACCGGGAGACCTTCTCGGTCGGCCCGCGAGCTCCTCCCCCCCTCCTCCTTCTTCCCCGCTGCTGCCACTGCGGAGGCGCGCGACGATCACGGACTGTTAATGAGACCGATGACGGGCATCGACGACCGCAGTGTTGCTTCAACCCGGGAGACTACAGCAACCTCACCAGCGGCAACCAGACTGTTGCTGCAGTGTTGCTTTAGACGACAGACCTTCCGGCAACCAGACCCGCTAGGCGACAACAACATGTAAGGCAACTGCACCTGCAGCAACTAGCAATTAGATTGTTGATGTTTAACGTTGCTTTAATCTGGCAGAGACTACAGCAACTACAACATCCAGGCCGACCGCAACAGAATCTGCAGCAATTATATGTAAAGCAACCAGGCCACTGATTTTCCACAACTACAGCGTTGCTTTAACTTACAATAAAGAGAGAGTACACCAACTAGACTCTTAAAGTTCATCAACCACATATTGTTTCAACCTTAAAGCTTCAAGGACTACAGCAACTAAACCCCACGGCAACTACACCCAGAGCAACAGAACCTGCCGCAACTTGGAAATAAACTGTTGAGATTTAACAAGCACCATGTTGCTTCAGCCTAAAGGAAACTATACGGAAACTACATCATCAGCAACTGTCACCCACATTGTTGAGGTTTAATCATCCCCGCGTTGCTTCATTGTGACACAACAGCTACTCAGCCTGCAACTACACACCCAGGGCACCCATCGACTCAACATCCATCGTCCAGCAGGTGAGCGGCAACACGACACCGTGGCAACATGCACGGCTTTCCACCAATGAGGTCGCAGCCTTGGGAGTGATGTCACTCAAATAAATAAGTAGAGAGCTGAAAACAATAATCACCTTGTAGATCCGCCCTAAAGCATCTTTATGGTCTGTTTGACTCTAAATAACCATAATTTACGAAATTAACTGGCGGTCAGGAGACAGAATGCAGCTTTAACAGATGAAACATAGACTTCTATACAACCAGAGGAGTCACCCTCTGGTGGTAAGTAGAGAGAATGCAGCTTTAACACATGAAGCGTATAGTATACTTCTATACAACCAGAGGAGTCACCCCCTGGTGGTCAGGAGAAAGAATGCAGCTTTAACACATGAAGCATAGACTTCTATACAACCAGAGGAGTCGCCCCCTGGTGGTCAGGAGAGAGAATGCAGCTTTAACACATGAAGCATAGACTTCTATACAACCAGAGGAGTCGCAGTAATGTTGTCACAGCGGTAGTCATGATGTCACAATGATGTCACAGCGGTAGTAATGATATCACAGTAGTAGTAATGATGTCACAGCGGTTAATGATGTTACAGTGGTAGTCATGATGTCACAGTGGTAGTCATGATGTCACATTGGTAGTAATGATGTCACAGCAGTAGTAATGATTGTCTTTCAGCTGAAGGTTCTGTTTGAACCCGACTGGTTGCTTGGTGTTCCCTCTACAACAGGCAGTATACAGTTTACTACACAGTATACTATAGTATGCTACACAATATACTATAGTATACTACACAGTAGAACATAGTATACTACACAGTAGAACATAGTATACTACACAGTAGAACATAGTTTACGACACAGTGCTGTACAGTCACATGACGGTCAGTTACATATCAATCACATGTGAAGCAGTGCATTGTGGGAGTTGGAGCAGACAGTCTGCATGTTGACTGACACTCGCACAAAATGGAGGACAACAAATGACACTATCTGAGCATCGTTACAGAGCGGAGGAGTCCGTCAGGAGACAGACTGACCTGAGGTCTGTTCAGAAACACTAGAACACAGCAGCAATACTGCAGTACTACACACAAGTACTTTGAAAAGCTTCAAAACTTTTGAAAGAGGAAGAGAGTCTGATCTGCAGTCAGTTCAAAGTGAGGAGCACAAATCATCCTCTCCTCTCGGATCAGTCGGTAAAGAAAAATCAGCTGATCTCGTTGTTCCCGCTCAGCGGCGTGTGATCACGTCTGAGTCACCCGATTGGCCCGTCTGGTGGGAGAGGGGGGGGTTCAGGCACAGGTAAAGCTGTTGCTGTGGCAACATCAGCATCCCCAAGTGTCCCCTCCCCCAGTTACATAACAGCTGCGGCCTATAAATACAACAGTGTGTGTGTGTTTGTGTTTCTGAGGCTACTCGGTAATTGAACATCAACAATAAACCGGATGAGATAAGTAATACGTATACACAGTGGTAGTACTTGCTAGTACGCTGTGTGGTACTACCAGCTGTGTGATACTACCAGCCGTGTGGTACTACCAGCCGTGTGGATACTGTGTATTGTCCGTCAGACCCGTCTATCACGTTGACCCGTTTGTCTCGTTGACCCGTCTGTCTCATTGACCCGTCTGTCTCTCCGTCTCTACAGATGGGCGTCCTTCCAGACCGTCAGACTGATCGGCTGATCTGGAGTCAGGTCGGTGTCGCCCAGATGTGTCGATCGCAACAACATGCGTTTGTCTACTTGCAGTTTAATTTCCATTAATGCGCCCAAAAATTCCCAGATACTACTTCCTGTTTGAAGTGAATAAAAACGAGCGGCTCGTCATTTCGCACCTCTTGTTAAAGAACAGCTTCACTCCGCTGAAACTACGAAAAAAAATTCTCTTTCAGTCAGCTGACGGCTTCAGGTTGAGCTAAGCTCCGCCCCCCAACCGCTGGCCCGCCTCTTCCTCCCTCCCTCTTCCTGGTTCAAGGTGGGTGACGACGACAGCCAATAGAATGAGTCAGCCGAAGGAGGCGGAGCCTGGCCGGGAGACTGAAGCCAAGGTGAGATTAATGATTAACTCTGAACTTCATCAGGTCCTAAACAAGAATTTAAATAAAGTTCTGACAGTTTGAACCGAGCTTCTGTCATCGTTGTGTGTGTGTGTGCAGACCTGGGCCCAGTCTCTGGTTTACACTCTGGAGGAACTCGAGTGTAAAATATGCTACAACCGCTACGACACGCGAAGTAGGAAACCCAAACTGCTGGGCTGTCTGCACCGGGTCTGTGCCAAGTGTCTGAAGAAGATGGTCGACATGGGTGAGTTGACTTGACCCGGTAAAGGTGAGTTCACTTGACCTGATAAAGGTGAGTTGACTTGACCCGGTAAAGGTGAGTTGACTTGACCCGGTAAAGGTGAGTTGACTTGACCTGGTAAAGGTGAGTTCACTTGATCTGGTAAAGACTAGTTCACTTGACCAGGTTAAGCTTAGTTCACTTGACCCAGTAAAGATTAGTTCACTTGACCCGGTAAAGGTGAGTTCACTTGACCCGGTAAAGGTTAGTTAACTGTCATGTGGCTCTTCTGGTTGATTTTCAGGAGAGTCTTCGCCGTCGATCATCTGCTGTCCATTCTGTCGCCACGAGACCTACGTCCCCGACGAGGAGGTGAGGCTTTATTAAGTAGGAGATAAGGCTTTCTTAAGTAGGAGATAAGGCTTTATTAAGTAGGAGATAAGGCTTTCTTAAGTAGGAGATAAGGCTTTATTAACTAGGAGATGAGGCTTTATTAAGTAGGAGGTGAGGCTTTATTAAGTAGGAGGTTAGGCTTTATTAAGTAGAAGATGAGGCTTTATTAAGTAGATGGTGAGGCTTTATTAAGTAGAAGATAAGGCTTTCTTAAGTAGGAGATAAGGCTTTATTAACTAGGAGATGAGGCTTTATTAAGTAGGAGGTGAGGCTTTATTAAGTAGGAGGTGAGGCTTTATTAAGTAGGAGGTGAGGCTTTATTAACGAGGGATTTTCCTCCACTTCCGAGTTGGACAAGCCGTGTTCCTGTCTCTGTCCTCTTATTAAGGTGTGGTTGATGGAGGACGACCGACACATCCTGGCTGTTCTGTCTTGTCAGGACCGAGCTCGCCGAGGAGGAGCAGGAGGAGCAGGATGCGCAGTCGGAGGAGGAAGAGGAGCAGGAGCAGGAGGAGGAGGGGAAGTGGTGCTGAGTCCAAACAGTCTGACCGGTAAAATAACCAGACAAGTTTGTCTGTGTTTGATTTCTTAGTTGCAGACTGGAACATAACTCTCTCTCCCTCCCTCTCTCAGGAGGAGGAGGAGGAGGAGGAGGAGGAGGAGGAGGAGGCGTGGAGTCGTCCCACCGCTCCTCAGACTGTCTGGTCATCACCATCATGGAGCTCCCGGAGGACTCTCCGTCCTCTGACTCCCTGAGCATGCTGAACGTGGTGGGTCTGTACCGGCCGGCCAGCCTGGACTCGCTGCCCTGCAACCTGCCGGCTCAGAAGTGTCGCGCCTGGACGTCCCGCAGCTTCCCGCGCTGCCTGCTGGGGGCGCTGTGCCTGGTCAGTACACTCAGTACACTCAGTACTCTCAGTACTCTCAGTACACTCAGTACACTCAGTACTCTCAGTACAGTCAGTATCTAGTCAGGCCAGTGCCAGGAGGAAGGCCCCGCATGAGCTGAGGGGTGTATGTGTGTCTGTGTGTGTGTGTGTGTGTGTGTGTGTGTGTCTGGCATGGTGTGTGTGTGTGTGTGTGTGTGTGTGTGTGTGTGTTTGTCTGACATGGTGTGTCTGTGTGTGTGTCATATGTGGTGTGTCTGTTTGTGTGTGTGTGTGTGTGTGTGTGTCTGTGTGTGTCTTACGTGGTGTGTTTGTCTGTCTGTCTGTGTGTGTCTGTCTGTGTCTGTCTGACGTGGTGTGTGAGTGAGTGTGTGTCTGCGTGTGTGTGTCTGACGTGGTGTGTGTGTCTGACGTGTTGTGCGTGTTTTTGTGTGTGTGTGTCTGACGTGGTGTGTGTGAGTGCGTGTGTCTCTGACGTTGTGTCTGTGTGTGTCTGACATGGTGTGTGTTTGACGTGGTGTGTGTGTGTGTGTCTGCGTGTGTGTGTCTGTGTGTGTGTGTGTCTGTGTGTCTGTGTGTGCGTGTGTGTGTGTGTGTGTGTGTGTGTATGTCTGCACAGGTGTACTTCAGCTCTCTTCCTCTGGGGATCTACCTGCTGATGATCGGTCAGCTGTGGCTCGGCGTCGTCCTGGTGAGTCTGGTTCCCTCCACGCTGCTGCTGCTCGTCCTCTACGGCTTCTGTCAGTGTCTCTGCCACGAGCTGATGGAGGCGCTCGCCGCGCGCACGCACGCGCTGCCGTGACCCGGCACCGACCACCGCAACAAAGAGTCAACAACAACAACAACCACAACAATGCGACCAGAACCAGCAAACAAAAACGAGTCACCGCAACAATACAAAAGAACATTCACAGCATGAGGACGACCCAAACCCAGGATCTCTTTCACTTAAAAAATCGGAACAACAGTAACAACACAACAACACTTGGAACCACGGTAACAACACAACAACACCCGGAACAACAGTAACAACACAACAACACCCTGAACCACAATAACAACACCTGGAACTATAGAAACAACACAACAACACCCGGAACCACAGTGACAACACAACAACAACCGGAACCACATTAACAAAACAACAACACCCGGAACCACAGTAACAACACAACAAAATCCGGAACAACAGTAACAACACAACAACACCCGGAACCACAATAACAACACAACAACACCCGGAACCACGGTAGCAACACAACAACAACCAAACCAGAATAACAACAGAGCAACAACCAACACCACAGTAACAACACAACAACACCCAGAACAACAGTAACAACAGAACAACAACCGGAACCACAGTAACAAAACAACAAAACCCAGAACCACAGTAACAACACAACAACACCCAGAACCACAGTAACAACACAACAACAACCAAACCAGAATAACAACAGAGCAATACCAGAACAACAGAATCACTCACTTATAGACTGACCCATCAAACACTGACACACCTGTCCACTCTGACCCCGCCCCCCTCGAAATACCAGCATACCCCTCAACCCCCTCCCTTTTGACCAATCAGAGTAGGACCAGGTGATGACATCACCACAGAGAAGAGGTGGGGTTTCTCTCTCTCTGCTGTGTTTTACTGTGAAGGTGTTTCTCTTTGTCGCCTCTTGCTGGACAAACTATGAACAAGTCGTTTTCTATCATATTTTCGGAAACGACAGAAGGATCCAAACTGTCAGCTGATGTCACAGGACACCTGTCGGCCAATCGGAGGATACTTCTGTCTGTGAACATTGAGGCTGTTGTAGAAGACTGACCCGCTGTGCTGTGCAGACCGAAAGATACTTTAAATAACACCAATTAACCTTGTTCAAAACAAGACATGTAACTGTTTAATATGTGTCTATATGTAACTGACGTTCATTAAACGCGCTCGTTCTCTGTTTCCCTTCAGACTCCCGTACAAAAAGAGGTCCGGGACTGTTAGCCTAGCTTAGCACAAAGACTGGAAATCGAGGGGACTGTTAGCATAGCTCCATCAAAGTCCTGGCTTCCTGTTGAACTGTATTCCCACAATGTAGGACTGATAATAATAATAATGCCTTATAAATATCATAACACAAATTAAATCTAAATTAGATTCTTTGTTTGCAGTTTTGTTGCAGGTTGTTTAAAATAACAAACTGTTTTAATCATTTTGAATAAACTGAGTGTATAAGTGTATTTTATTCAGATGTAACTGTAACTTTTCTGAACGTTCACACTTTCACATGTACGTGTGTGTTTGTGTATGCAAAAATAATCTATGATTTGACAACAAAAAAAACACTATCGGTGCAGAAATCATGTGTGTGGATGTTTTTCACGACACGTCTTCTTCTGCTGATGTTGAACAATAATTAACAACCACCTCGTGTAAATGTCACAACACAACACAGTCACAGTGCTGCAGAAACATAGAGCCTCAAAGAAACACCAGTGTTTACCCCTGCTTGCAGCCTTTGTGCTAAGTCAACCGCTTAGCCTTTGTGCCATGCTAATAGTTTTTCCCTGCTATCAGCACATTGTGTTATGGTAACAGTTCAGCCTTTGTGCTAAGCTAACAGTTTAACTCGCTTGCAGCCTTTGTGCTAAGCTAACAGTTTCTCTCTGCTTGCAGCCCTCTATGCTAAACTCACAGTTTCCCCCTGCTATCCAGTCTTTGTGCTAAGCTAACAGTTTCCCTCCGAAACAACAGGGAACAAGAGATTTAATGATCTGTTGAACTGTTCCTTTAAGTTGTCTGTCTTTATAAAGTGCCATTGTTTGATTTGATGTTTGATTATTGATCATATGATGATGATGATGGCCGTGATGAGGAGGACACTGTTGGTGTCACTGCAACAGTTGTTGTGTCACTTCCTATCATTGTCGTGGGTGGAGCATGTGCAATGTGTGCTCCATTTAAACATGCATAAACTACAGACACTGAAATATGACTCGATTTTTTAACTTTGAATACTGCTTACTGATTAGTATTACTGTGCAGTTACTGTGACTAGTGTTCATACAATAGCCCTGGTGGTCAAGAGAGAGAATGCAGCTTTAAAACATGAAGCATAGACTTCTATACAACCAGAGAAGTTGCCCCCTAGTGGTCAAGAGAGAGAATGCAGCTGTAACACATGAAGCAAAGACTTCTATACAACCAGAGAAGTCTCCCCCTGGTGGTCAGGAGAGAGAATGCAGCTTTAACACATGAAGCAAAGACTTCTATACAACAGAGAAGTCTCCCCCTGGTGGTCAGGAGAGAGAATGCAGCTTTAACACATGAAGCATAGACTTCTATACAACCAGAGGAGTCTTCCCCCTGGTGGTCAGGAGAGAGAATGCAGTGTGTCATTACAGTTCACCTGGGAACACCTGTGATGAGTGTGAATCTAAAAATACTTTCACATCCATGAATGCAACAAACATCGTTAAAGTGACGACAGCAGCATTAAAGGAATGGAAAAGACTAGAACAACAGCACCTGGGTCCATCCGTCTATAAATAACTGGGACATGACCCAGTCTACCTGGACAGGTGAATCCCCGACGGAGAGGTTTGCCTGAAAGACGTGGCTGAGGGTAAAATAAAGAGGCTCCTGGGAGGAACCTCAGCTGGCGTTAATTAAAAAACACTGACGTCCCCCGAGAGGAGAAGAAGAATGTTTATAGAAACCGGCCTGACGTCGCACAGTCCTGCAACACAGGAGGAGGATGGAGTCGGGATCAGCAGCAGGTAAGACGACAAGCTTAAAACTTTAAACATCCTCTTGAATCCTGAACTCTCTTATGTCTTTTAAACGTTATAAATCTATAAATGATGAATATATTGTTTATACCGCAGATTTTAATCATTGCTATCAGCTTACTTTAATATGTAATCTTTACCACACCATGTTTTAATAAGCTTATGATGATGAAGAGTTTAAAAATTGTGAATGAGTGTTCAATTAGTGAATAATATATGGGATTTACTGAGGCTTTTATCGGTAAAGAGACATTAGTAACTTGTGGGTTGCAAGATTGTAGAAATTCTTCTCCAGTTTTGATCGATCCTCTTAAGATATATTTATATTTTAAAAGAATTCAGAAAAAGTTTCATAACTTCTGCTGTAATAAATACTATGAATGGCACCAGAATCAATAGAAAGTAATAAACATAAATCTTTTTATAATTATACATTTTTTTAGACTGAACAATACATAATTAATGATTGATCTCTAAAATCTTTCACTGTGATATCCTCTTTACAGGAAAATACATTTTATGATTTTAATGTATTTTCATTTAAAATAATGCTTCATGTTTCAGCTCAGATGACACTGACACGTCTTTAAAGGCCGCCCTCTACAGGCCAACCGCTGCAACTACACAAACAGTGACATTCACATTAAACATTCTCAGGTATTTCTGTGTTTATTTATGTATTGTTTTGTCACTTACATGTTTTATTCATTTAGTATATATTAACATTAAACATGAATACAAAAAGGAGGTTTGTCAAACAATAATAAAAAGCATGAAGCATAGACTTCGATACAACCAGAGGAGTCGCCCCCTGGTGGCCCAGTACCGCAGTAACTACACAAACAGTGACATTCACATTGAACATTCTCAGGTATTTCTGTGTTTATTTATCTATCTTCTTACTTAAATGTTTAATTCATTTAGATATATTAACATTAAACATGAACGAGGTTTGTCAGACAATAATCAAAACGAATTCAGAAAAACAAATGCTTGCTCCCCGGCAGGACGGTGATGACATCATGAGCCGGTGGCGTCGTTCGGTAGACGAGCTTGCGGCGCGGCGGCGGCAGCAGGGCGAGTGTGAGCGCGCTCAGGAGGCCCTCGGTCGGGTCACCTCCTGCTTCCAGCAGCTGGCGGCGTCGCTCGGCAGCTCGGCGGACGGCAGCTTCCTGCGAGACGAGATGGACGAGACGAGAGCCCTCGCACACCGGATATGCAGCGGTAGGGAAAACCGCTCCGACCGAAAAACACCCGTTCATACACCTGTCTGCATCTCACCTGTCTGACTGTGTGTCTGCAGGTCTGTCCCAGCGTCTGATGCATCTCCTGTCAGACTCTGACTCCGCCCCCTCCGGTGTGGAGGACAGACAGGCATCAGAGCGTCTGTGGGTTCTCTTCCTGTCAGCTATCGAGAACTTCCTGTTTGATCTGCGTAAGGCCTGCAATCTGATTGGACAGTTTCCTCTGACCCAGCGCAACAGCAGGCGCTCGTTAGTCAACACAGGTCAGCTAATGCCCTTCATTTCCTGTCTGTGGAAGCTTTGTGATTGGCTGAGCCGTGTGTCTCCTAAGCTTTCTACCTTTTGACACCGGTTTTCCTTCCTTAGTTCCTCACCTTCCTTCCTTACCGCCTTTCTTTCCTTCCTTCCCTCTGAATCACATTCAGTACCATGGAACTAACTTGAAGATCTGAACTACATTAAAGATCCTTACAACCTTTCAATGATTCCTGTGGGCTTCACAAGGATTCCTGGTGAGTCCTCAGTAATTCAGAGATCCTCCCTATGAATTCTTCAAGACACCTGAAACGTGATTTGACCCCAATAATCTCACCAAGAACTCTCAAAGGATCTTCATGGTTCCCTGATAGTTCCTCTCTGACATCTACAATATCTTCTTTGAAGATTTTTGGTACATTTTCATTGATTCTTGGTACTTCTCCTTGGGGATTAATATCCCTCATACCCAAAAAAACTCACGCAAAAAGGGATATCCTTCCTTAAGTCCTTGAATCTTTTCATCGACCAATTCATTGATGACCACTGGACCTCCTCATGGACCGAAGGAACCTCTTCAATGGTGCCGAAGACCTAAAAGTTCCCAAAGAATAACTGGATAGACCACCTTAAGAATGGTAGTAACATTATCAATGAGTACAGCAAATCCTTCAAGGACTAGCCCTACAACCTTATTGAGGACCACTGGAACTTCTTAAGGAGCTCTTAAACCTCCTCAAGGTAACTAGAACATCCTCAAGGATACCCTTCCCTCAATTAGACCCTCAGTGATGCCGACTTGAACGGTTTCTTTTAAATCCCCCAACATTTTAAGCTTTATCCTCTTTAAGGATTGTAATGTCCTCAAAGGCCCCAACAACCTCCTTCGAAACCACTGGAACCTCTTTCAGGAGCCGCAGACACCCCTCAAGGATCCCTGAAAACAAAGGATACTGGATCAGTGCAGTCCCATCTGATGTTATTGTATGTATGTCACTAGTGTTGAACCTCTCGTCTGTCTCTCTCCAGGATGCATGGATGGCGTGGTGGGCGTGGCAGCTCAAGTGGCTTCCATCCAGGTGCCGTGGCTCACCTTGCAGGAGGAGCCGAGCCCAGATCTGACCAATCACGTCGCATCGCTGGAGGCGATGCTGAGCGAGATGCAGCAGAGGGTGAGACAGACACAGAGAGAGGGAACACTTCCTGTTTGGAACAGATTGATTAGACAAGGTTCCACCTGCAGGTAGAACAGATTCAAGTACCTTATGAAAGTGTCTTGCACCTCTATCCCTTGGAGTGTCTGCACCTTAGGAACGTGTCCTGTTCCCTGGAGGAGTGTTTGTACCTGGGTGGGTGTCTTCTACCAGGTGGGGTTTTTGTACCTGTGGGAGTTAAACTTTACGGTGTTCTGCAGGTTCCTGTTGCCTTCTGGTCGGTAGAGGCGACCCAGCCAGCGTGGGCCGAGGCTTGCGGTCAACTGGAACAACCGGATGATACCCTGGAGGACCTGATGGAGGTTGAAGTCGTCTCTAACAACAAAATGCCCTGCTGCCAGCCACCGTGCTGTGGATTGGGCTGTGTCGGGTAGAGGAGCCGACGTCGCCTGGATCAAACCTACCTGACATTACTTATGTATAAATCATTCATGTTGCAAAAAATATGCTTAATTGTTCCTAATTTTACTACCACCACTCTTGGGGGAGAAATATTTTAGAGGTTAAGAATCCATAATAAGAGAAGTAAAAATATTTTTAGTTAAAGGTTACAAATATGAGAATAAAGGTAAACTCCTAGTCAGTGGCTGGGACAACTGGACATAAATATCAGAAAGTCTTTCAGTTTCTGATCGACTTCTTCAAGGATCAATGGCCCTGCATCTCCAGACAGTTGAGGTAGATACAGCGGAGCTGTTTAACAATGAAATTGTACTTCTTGACATGTATAACTGTGTGTCGCAATATGTACATTATGTGTCTGTGTCCTTTTTCCAAACAAATACATCTTTAGATTTGTTCCGTTCAGATTTTTCTTGTGACTTTCCTGTAACATGAATGTGATGTAGTCTCTTTAACAGTGGAACAGTGGAAAGGCTTCATACTAACGTAACACATTTACAGGACTTTTACTAAACCTCAACAGTTATTTTGATTATCTTATTTACTTATCTACATTTTGATGTAAAAAAGAAAAGCTTTTAGACAATGTACAAGTGAAATCTAACCAACAGATTCTGCTGCTGCGGTCCAATAAAGCGAGTCAGAGCGCTGCATTAAGAACTTTATTGATACAGCAAGGTGGACAAACATAAAAATATTTTACAAACACAGAAGGCAAATGGACAGAACAAGAGAAGGAAGAATAAAATGTGGAGCTGCTTCAATTCTGGAAGGTCGAATGTACATGAGTTTTAAAGGCTGAAAGAGAAAAAACAGCCCGTTAGAAACATATCCCCCATCAGCCACTGCTTCCCATCTGATCTGTTGTGCAGCTGCGTTCTGGAGGCGTTACAGTTCAGTTTGAATGACAGACCAAATATTTGACCTCTCGCTGTGCATTTTACAACTTTTCGAACGTATTGGGCGCCTTTGAGATGAGAACAGCCTTCTGACGCTGTTAGCTAACAGTGTTCTGATGCGATGCTAGCGAATGCAACACCATTTTCACGTGATGTCAGCGAATGCAACGGCAGCCTCTTACCTTCTTGGTCATCCCAGAGTTCGGCGGCATTTGTGTTCAACGGACTCTCGTTGTTTGGTTCTGAAACAAACATCAACGTGTTGTTTACGCAAATGGACATCAACACGTTGACAGTAATGGCTGTCAAGTTGCCTTTGGAAACTACTTTTTAACATGATGCAATAAAGAATAAGGAAAACAGCAAAAAGTGTGCAAACGTGCATTTAAGATGAAAACTATTTTGAGGTTTTCTGCATTAATGATGTTTAAATATTGTCAACGAAGGCCGGACGAGACTACATTACCTCCCAGCAGGCTCTGGATGGACAGTAGGATGGAGCGAACGTCGTAGAGCGCCGACCATTTGTCCTTCAGGATGTCGAGGCAGATGAAACCCTGCTCGTCCACGTTGGGATGAAAACAGGACGTGATGAACTTCACACGTGGCGCCTGGTACGGGTAACCAGCCGGAAACTCCAGAGACAACCGGTACCTGAGACCCTCGTACGCCTGAGACACACAGACAGGTAAACGTATTATTATTACAGCGGTATAAAAAAACTTTTGTTTGTGTGAGCTTGTTGGATCGTGGGATTGTTTACAGTGCAGCCGTCACATGATCACCATCGCTACTTATCAGCCAATTGCAGCCCTCTATGCCAACGTACCGTCTCCTGCGCGCCGTCGATTGTCCCGATCCATTTGAAGAGATTGTCTGACTCTGGGAACGCCGAGATCCCTTTATCACCCGACATCTGCAATCGACAACAACAGAGAGAGGTCACGTGATGTCATCACCCGTGTATGCGTGTCAGTTTGGGTGTCTGCTGCAGAGTGGGTCCACACATTGTGGACTGTATGTGCATGCAGTGTATTGAGTGGTTTCGGTCTGTAAGAATAACTCCAGGGACACTTTCCCCCCCAGTCCGCCCGTGATGTGGACTATACAGCACTCATTGAAGGCTTAGGTCTAAAACCACGGCCCGCCACTGATGTGTATGTGTGTGTGTGTATATATATATAAGATATAAACTCACCATCAGAGTCATGAGTTCCTGCTGCAGCCTGCAGACACACAAGGACGACTTTATGGTTAGTGTTGCATCGACCCACATCTTTATGTCCCAATGCATTTGTATTTATTGACTTTGTCTCGGCATTAACAGATTTGTAAACACACTTAACAAGACGTTTTTCTGCTCGTGTTGAGACAAAGTCAGTACATTAAACTCATCAATTACCAGTAAGTGAATATACGATAAGTACATTATGCTTTAACAACTAAAAACACTGCATTAATGTCTCAGACTGAAGGGATTCAAGTTACATAGAGACAGAGTAAAAAATAAACAAGTTCAATGCAATTATTATGAATAAGCATTAATATTTTAAAAAAAGCAGTACAGAATCTAAAGTAACTGAAATATACAGACAGAATAACTATTGCTGACAGTGAGACTGCAGCTCGTATAGTGTGGGTCTTTGCAGTCGGTACCGGCATGTTCGTGGTTGGAGTCTCACCGTTTGGACACCGAGCTTCTGGCCGCGCTGCCGCCGCTCTCGCTGCCCTTCAGGGCGGCCGTGGACGAGGCTGCTGCCGCTGCGGGGTCCATGTTCTGGGAGGCCATGATGAGTGCGAAGAATGGTGCGTTCACTGCTGCTGGGACAAGAGGGGAGACGAGGCAGGTCAAGACCGACAAGACGGACGGAGCCGCAGCGGGACAAAGACGCTGACGCACCGGGCATTCACACCGCGGGGACGAAGAGCTGCTCTCCCTTTAAATGGTCGAGAGCCAACAGCAGCTGTCGTCACGTGTGCGCGCATCCGCAACCGGATGTTGTAGCCACGGAGGATTATCTCAAAGGTTGGCGTTTATTTTAAAGCACGAATGAGACATGCAACAGCCGCTGCTGCTGTGTATCGACGGGTACACGCGGAACAAACGCAATGCAGATGTGTAGTTGTGTATGTCGTATATATAAGCTGGTTGACTCACCGTGTCGCGCGTCGGGTGTTCGCGGCTCGAGCTGCTGATTCAAACTGAGCTCGCTCCCGCCCCCCCTCCTTGTTTAAACCGGCGCTTCCTCACACTCGGAGCCAATCGGCGCCCGGCGTTTAAAAACAAACTGTCGTGCTGCTCAGCCAATGAGAAGGGCGTGCACCGGGGGAACAGCGATGTGATTGGACAAGAGGAAACGCCCGGAAGTGCGTTTCACGAAGCGTCACGGAGTTGAGAGTCAAAAACAAACTTTTTGTGTTTCTTTTATATTCTTATTTGTATATTAGCTTATTTATTTGTATTTTTATGTAGTATGTAGAATACATAAGTACATATGTTTAGTATGTTACACATACAAGGACTCGGACAATATAAGGTGCATAACAATACACAATAACATTTTGTTTTTTTTAAATATTTAAACTTTACAATTAATGTATGGTGGTGTGACAGCTTCTTTAACGCAGCAAGATGGACACAATGTGCTAGGTTTTGTTTTTTTAATATCATTGGGACTATAATATAAGAGTATAATATATGATATTAATATATATATATATATATATATATATATATGTATATATATAAAATTATAAATATATATATATATATATATATATATTACAAAATAAAATGTAATAAAATTTTGACTCGTAGAACATAAGAGTATAATATATATAACATGATAATATTATTATTACTTGGACTATTATAATTTTATATATATATATATATATGTATATATATATATATACATATACATATATATATATATACATATATATACACATATACATATATACATATATATATATATACATATATATACACATATACATATATATATATATATATATATATATACATATATATACATATATATACATACATATGTAAAAAATGTATATTTTTTATTTTTATATTTAATTCTTAGAATATAGGAGTATAGTATAATACGATGATATATTCATAATAATATTATTTGGACAATGATAATATGAGTATAAAATAATAATAATATATTTTAAGCAGCAGGGGGCGGTAACGGCAAGAAGAAGAAGAAGAAGCCGGAAGTTGTCTTGTTTTGAAGGAGCCTCGTTTCCGGCTGCCTTCCGGTCGGCGCTCAGTGCTCAGCTCAGGAACGATGAACGCGCCTCCCGCCTTCGAGTCGTTCCTCCTGTTCGAAGGAGAGAAGAAAATCAGCATCAGCAAAGACACCAAAGTGCCCAACGCCTGCCTGTTCACGCTGAACAAGGAGGACCACACGCTGGGAAACATCATCAGAGCGTAAGAGCCCACGCGGCCCACGACGACAATAACTCACTACGTCACAGGATCGATACGGATGTGTTTAGAATATAGTATCGGCAGGTGCCACCACTGCACATTTAGGTGTATTTGTCTATAATACAATAATAACTCGGGGTTCAGTAGTCTGCAATTTCTTTGTTGCAATCTCTTTGTTGCTTCTCTTTCCGTTTTCTCCTTCACAATAAAAGCCTCAGACACATACACTGGACCATGCTTCCTCGAGAGCTATAAAAGTAACTCAGTATAATTAGCCTACACGTTATATTACACCGCTGCGTGTAAAAGTCACAACCTTCTTTGTGAAGTGGAACATCAGGTCATGACATGTTTGTGTGTCTGGGTTGTCAGTCAGTTGCTGAAGGATCCACAAGTTCTGTTTGCTGGTTACAAGGTTCCTCATCCTCTGGAACACAAGATCGTCATCAGAGTGCAGACCACACCTGACTACAGTCCACAGGTAACGCACACACACACATCTGACTACAGTCCACAGGTAACACACACACCTGGGAGGAGTCGTGGTCCAGCGGCTCATCGGCGATTTTCTTTTGACAGGAAGCGTTTACGAACGCCATCACAGATCTGATAAGCGAGCTGTCTCTGCTGGAGGAGCGCTTCAGGGTCGCCATCAAGGACAAGCAGGAAGGAATTGAGTAAAGCCCCGCCCCCTTTTTGATGATGTCACTAACCTGTTTGAGTGTTGGTTTATTTTTGTAAATAAAATACGTGATGTCGCAACCTGCAAGGTTTGTCTTTTTTTATTTCACTTTTTTAAAAACGGCATTAACAAGAACGACATGATCACTGTTTTGGGCGGCGGGGTCATGTGATGAGGTCATGTGATGAAGGAGCGGGGTCAGGGGTCGGCATCTCTCTGAGCCTCCATGGCTCTTTGCATCTTCTCCACGATCCACAGAGGAACTGAAAACGGCTTCAACTCGTCCATCTTGATGTCTGCACAGTCTCTGAAGATACACACACACGCGTTACCACGGTAACCACAAACACACCTGGTTCCCATGCAGACGGCATAGCGGCGTCAGACTCACTTATACTCATCGCTGCGAGACAGATCCTGGATGTCCTCCTCAATCAGCAGGTAGGCCTAAAGAACACACACACACACACATTGCAACGATGCGTTCAAGTGCAGCAGACGTCTGTAGGAGACTTCAGCGTCTTAATGTTCGCAGCATGGGATTCGTCCTCTCACCATCTTCCCTCCCGTCGCTCTCATGTGGTGTCTCTCCGCCAGCCACTGCTTGTCCTTTGCATCCGCCGCGTACTGAAACACACACACACACACACACAGTGTTTAATAGTGTGGCGCGGGTTGGAGGTTGAGGTCGAGTACTCGTGTGACGGCTTACCTTGAACAGGTCGGCGTGTTTGATGTAGATGCGTCCTCTGGTCCCGCCCATCCCCAGAGCCCTGCAGTGACATCACAACACACAATGACTTCCTGTTCTGTTTAGACAGACAGTAGGCTCAGACGGACATGTTTGATGTCATCAAGTTTGCAAGTTGACATGATGTCATAATGTCTATATGATGAGGTCATGTTTACATGATATCTATATGATGATGTCATAATGTTCACATGATGTCTATATGATGATGTCATCATAACATAATGTCTATGATGATGTCGCAATGTTTACATGTTGTTGACTCACTTGTTGGCTCTGGAGCCGAGAACAAACGTGCTGCTTTCATTCAGTCTGGATGGCTCCCACTGAAAAAAACACACGCGATAATGATTCTTCAGCTTCACTGCTCGGTCTCACACACGTCTTTACGATGTGCATCTGCATGCGTGTCACATTTACACACTGATCTTTGTGAGGAATAAGGCGGGACATTCAACTTCTGACCAATCGGGTTCAACGATGACAAACATTCTGCCGACTCACCTTCGGTCCTTCTCTCTTGATCGGATCCGACTTGAGCTTCACTCTGAGGAAGGGAGGTCACACGGGTCAGTCATGTGATCTACCTGCATACTGATGATGATGATGATGTCATGTGTCGGCCCTCAGATACTCACTGGGTGGAGAAGGTGTGCGGTCGATCGGAGGCCGCCACCGGGCCTGGACGAGCCCGTCGCTGTTGACACAACAATCACAAGCTAGTCAATTAACTACAGATGTTCTGTTCCCGGTTTCTCCTTCCTAATATTTAGGTTTATTCATCTATTATAAGCTTTTTACAGCCGGTGTTAGGAAGTTAAACCGGTCCATACACATTCTGACCAATGGATTTCCATGACTTTAAACCAAATGTCCATGAGCAAACATGGAGTGAAATCTGGGTGTGAAGAGTACCTTCTTGGGTACGGGGCTTCCTCTCTGACTGTAGTCTTCATCAGCAGCGGGTCTGGACCTCTGACGAGACACAAACAACGAGATCAGAACCTGGACCAGGTTCCAGATTAAAAACATGTTGCTGGCGATTTTTCATTGGTCGGTTCCTACCTTTATAGCGACCTCTGACCTCGCCCTATTTACCTCTGCCTCTGGAAACAGCTGTTTCGCCTGGGGATGACATCAGAGAGAAACAACGATGACAACAACAGACACCTGAGGTCAAAGGTTGTGAGGTCAGAACCCCCGCGGCCGGTCATGTGACACCTGGTGTCAACCAATCTCTGGATTTCTGTTCATGAGCATTCAATGTGGGATGAAACAGGCGAAGACGAAGTGAGGGAGGGTGGGTGGGGGGTCACATGACCAGCAGGGTCACGAGTTAGACAACAGGAAGTGATCTCACATGTTCCAGAGCGTTCCTGCAGGCCTCTCTGATCAGCTGGTCGGTCTGAACGTCGTCGCCAACGTTCTCTTTCACGTTCTCCGCCGCTTTCTCAAAGAACTGGAACAAAAGCAACGACATGAGAACATATACCGACCCATCTGTACCCACAACTGTTCATACATGTGTTCCCACATCTGTTCCACATAGTCCCAACATCTATTCACAAACTCCTTTTCTTTGCCCCATTTCCGATGCGAGAGTTCAAGGAAAGAGGATGTTGAATGTTGTGGATATCTTGAAGCCCCTGTCATTTGTGATATTGAGCGACACAAACTAATTAGACTGAAATTTAACGGTGTCCTCTGACCTTGTGGTACTTCTTGAACACAGCCATGATGTCCTCGTTGAAACTGGGCTGGAGCACAGCCCTCAGCAGGTCCATGGACACCTGAGGATCTGTGTAGCTACACACACACACACACACACACACACACACACACACACACACACACACACACACACAGTTAAACCAGTATGAACTGACACCAACCAGTGTGTTTAGTTTCACTGTGGATTATCAAATAATGTACAACCTGTGAATCCAGTAGGACTCAGTAAAAACCACGAGTAGGACACGGTATAAACCAGTACTGACCTGACGGCCATGTGTGAACGCCGTCCTCGTCTGTGTATCTGTCTGTGTTTGATCATCAAGTTCCACGGCTTCTAGAGGGAGTAGATAGAGCAATTAATATATATATATATATATATATATATATATATATATATATATATATATATATATATATATATATTTGAACAAAGGACATTTTATAATATTACTGAACAAATAAAATATTTTTAAAATATATTTTCGTGTGTTCTCAAAACCATATTTACAGAATAATCATGTGTAGAGAATCACAATAATATTTACGTATGGCGTCATGTGACATAATTCGACCAATCAAACGAAACGTCACAAACTCTGCTAGCTTGGCGCTTTAGGCACCGTTAGCTTGTGGTCCGTACCGGGCTCTGCTCGGGCTGCTCCGGCCCGTCCGGCACCAGCCAGTCCCGGCCTCCTTCGCTGCGATGGGCTCCCATCCTAGAGCCGTTCCGGGTTGCTAACGAGCTAAACGCGGCTGTTAGCTAACCTCAAAGCTAACAGCAGAGCGGAAGTTACAAAGTCCTGTTTCCCGGTTCTTTTATCCGGTGGTTGTTCACCGCGTTCGTTTACCGGTTCTTTGTCGCTGGGACGAACCCCGAGAGGCCGAGAGACGTTAAATCAATTAACTGATAAATCGATAATCAACACGGACTTGTTATTGCGTTTCTTCCGCTTGTGCGAAGCTCGCAGTGGTGTCGACCAGCTTCCGGTCATTACTTCAGAATAAAAGCACAATTAACACGAATCCAAAGACATATTTAAATTAATGTCATTTATAATGTTATCATTATTATAATGTATAATAATCATTCATACTAGCTAGCGGATACTTTAAGCTTTTGATATGTGGAGATATACGCTTAATATTTGCAATATAATTATTCATTATGGATGAAAGAGATTCAGATCAGAACCATTTTCTCCGTTTTTTATTCCATAATTGCCTTTATTCTGCTTTGTTTTTTACAGATCTCAAATATGAGAAAATATAGTCGCCTTAAAAAATGCAACATATGGAAGTTATGAAAATAACATTGAAATATTTCTCAAATTAACTTTTTTTTCTTGTTTTCTTTCAGACGTCCACGTAAGATAATGACGCAAACGTGTGTGTGTGTGTACATATATATATATATATATATATATATATATATATATATATATATATATATTCATATATATATATATATATATATATATATATTCATATATATATATATATATATATATATATTCATATATATATTCATATATATATATATATATATATATATATTCATATATATATATATATATATATATATATTCATATATATATATATATATATATTCATATATATATATATATTCATATATATACATATATATTATATATATTCATATATATATATATATAATATATATATATATTCATATATATATATATAATATATATATATATTCATATATATATATATAATATATATATATATTCATATATATATATATAATATATATATAATATAATGTATATATAATATATTATAATATATATATATATATATATATAATTTTTATATATATTTATTATTTGTTTTTTAATTAGTCTCTCTTCCACCAGTGTGTTCCTTGTAAAGTGCATTTGTTCCCTGACCTTTGACCTTTTTCGTGATCTCCTGTTTGTAATGTCACATGACCAGAGCGTGTGAAAGATGAGTTGGGACAGGCGCGTTACTGGGTTGGATATGTTTTTACTGGGAGAGTGAAGCTGCATTTTGTTTGCAGGCGGAATAAAAGGACAGACTGTATTTACATTCTCCAGCTTTGACGTCACACCCGACGGTCATTTCATATTCAAACCAGACTCGAGCGGTTTCACTGAATCTACAGGAAACACAAAGCTCACCGGTTTCAACCGAGACTACAAAGAAACATTGTATTCAGCAAAAGACAAAACATGTGGGCGTCAACTTGTGATCATGAGCCGTTATCTCCTCATTAAAACCGTAACCATCTTGAACTCTTGTGTATTTTCACCAGTTCTTTGTCATTAGAGCTTCTTTCTTTTTTTGCGATTGTGAGAAAAATAAATTGTGGTTAAATTGCTTTTTTTCTGGTCGTTTCACTGCGATTATAAGATCTGTACGTTATGAACAGAGAAAGTTGTGGTAATTATAATTTAAAACATTTAATCTACGGATGTCACAAATACAAGAAATATTTTCTTAAAATGAAGTTCAATCAATTATGTGATAAATATTAAACTTTATCTAATAAATACAAGACCTTGTATTTATTATTTTTATATTTTAAAACAAAAAAAGACAAATGTTTTGGGATTAAAATCTTGCAACAGATCTCTCAATATTAAAGTTTTTATCGCAAGTATCAGTTTCTTACAATTACAAGAATTATATTTTGTAATTATTTTTTATACAAATCATAAAAATTAGTTTTCTTGAAATTATGAAAACGCAGAAGCCATGAAGACCAAAAAACTAATCAAATGAATTGTAACCAAGAGAGGAAAAAGTCATCTTAATTACAATAAAACATCTTCAATTCAACGGGTTTCTGACTGTCCAGGAATATTTAAAAAAAAAAAATTAAAAAAAAAAAAAAAAAAAGGGACAGTCTAACCAGCTTAGCTTAGCACAAAAACTGGAAACGGGTGGAAACTGCTAGCATGGCGCCATAAAACAGTAAACACAACATAGCAAAACGTTGGACTGTTCCTTTAAAAGGACTTTAACGGCTAAAACTAGAAAAGCCATGTAGCCCCCCAAAAAAGTCATTCAGGAGTAAGAATGCCATTTTAAGTCCAAAAGGTTTCATGCACAACAAAACCTAAAAATAATAATTAAAAAAAAAACAGTTACTGAAAAGAGAACAGCGGAGAATTATAAAAATAATGTGGAGTATTCTGCTGGTTAGACTTCAGCATTACTGATGCATACACACGTCTACTTTTACATACAAGATATAGATTTTCTTAATAACACTTTGGTTTAGTTTAAAACAAACTATCGTAAGCTGTATAATACAGAAAACACATCTTTCTTTCTTTTTTGTTTCCAATCAATTTTTAAACAGCAGATGAGGAAAATAACATCAACAGACTTCATATCAGTTTAACTGTACAATATCTACACGGCCAGGGGGCAGAAACTGGTGTCGCGCGGAGACAGACGCCCGATTGGTCGACGGGGTTCGTCCAATCAGAGAACAGACTGGATGTAAACTAAGAACTGGACGCAAGCCCAAGTAAAAAGCGTCTCAGAAAAGGAACGCCATCTTTTTTTCCCCACCATTAAGGATTTGTAAAACTGTCCTCAAGCCAAGAAAAGCGATTTAAAAAACATACGACGTCACTGTTATGTAAAGTATGTGGGCGGAGCCAGAGGGAGAGACGCCAATGCGCAGACTTAGACTGCGCAGCCGCATTCCAGTGGATGCTAGCAATGTTTTTGGGTCTCTTAAAGGACTAAAAGCAAGTGTTCGGGGTCCAGTTCTTGTTCTACATCCCATAGTGTCGAGTTATGAAGTGTGAGGAGTCTCTGACTCCTTTAATACTCTTCAGTATTTAAAAGTTTTTCGTTGGTAAACACCTTCACGTCCAACCCTAAAAGAAACCCAGATGGCAAGTTTGAGAGTATTACACTTAAAACATACATTTTGACTAAAAAGTCATACAAAAAAAGGTCTTATTACAAGAGAAACGAAAAGGAAAAAAAGGAGACAAAGGAGGTCTGAATACATTTTTCGAAAAAACATGACAAGAAAAAAACATGACAGAAAGTTTTGGATACGAGGAGAAAAATGCTGCTTTCTGTGATAAACAGGGTTCTGTCAGCGAAAACACAACAGGAACCCTAAATTAACTTCTCACACTTCACAACTCTACTTAAAAATCATCTCCACCTGGTGACTAACACACATGGTGACGGACACACTTCCTGGTCAACAGTGACGCCACAGGAAGTCTGACGTCCGTCACCGCCCACCAGTTACAAGTCCCAGTTCTGACTCCGCCTCCTTTTCGCCCTGTGCGAAGAGTTTACCCACAATGCACCGCAGACTGGAGAGGGTTCATTCAACCACTTAAAAAGAACGCGGTGCTACCGTGCGGAGGAGGCGGGGCCTGAAGATTCTTTCCGACGCAATAAGGGAAAGACGAGTCCATTAGAAACGATAGCTGCCTTTGTCAACCAATCACCGAGAACCTGTCGGTGCGGGGGACCAATCAGATGTCTTCCAGAGGGAAAAAGTCTTTTTTTTTTTATTGCTGGAGCTCAACTACATCTTCTAAACTGGCAGCCACAACTTGAGGTGACTCATCTGCAGGCTGGATGAAAAGCTCCAGAAGCTGTGAAGTCAAGAGCTTCGACCAATCAGAAGAGCCGATGTGAGGAGGGGGGCGGGACGGTGAAAGCCAACATGGTGGGTCAATGCTGGTGCAGAACAGCATTGTGGGTATGTGGACAGATGCTACAGGTGCTGGTGAGGGACAATCTGAAGAGACGAGACGACGATCAAAAATAGATAAACTTTACACGGGTGAAGAGGCGTGGTCACACTACAAGCCCCGCCCCATTTACACAGCAGCCATCTTTTCTTGAGGACTGGTGCTGCTACTGCTACTAGTACTACTAGTACTACTACTGTTGTTGTTGTTGTTGTTGTTTGTGGTGGTGGTGTCATTGGTGTTGTTGCTGTTGCTGTTGTTGTTATCGTCATGGCCACCTGGCGACATCACCCCGCTCTGCGTCCTATCGGTGGTCTTGGGGGCGGAGTCTTTGTCTCCGGGAGTGATAGGGGAGGGGCCGGGAGAGGACATGGCGGAGGGCCGAGCGGGGGAGGGGCGGTACGCCGCCATCAGCTCGGCCAGACGCTCCGAGGTCGGCGCCCACTTCGCGAAACCGGCGTCGTTCTGAAGGAAGATCACCGCGGTGCCGTGTACCGCCCGGTAGTACATCTCGTCTCTGGAGATACACACAGAAAATACACATTGCGACCAATGGAGTTCCATGACTTTCTATGATTAAACCAAATTTCCACCACTCACACACACACAGTTCATATGCTGCAACAAACAACACTACTGCGTACAAAGACACGCGTCTTACCTTTTGCAGAGGTGCTGACTCCCAGAGCGATACTCGTGTTCGAAGGCCGGGACGTTCAGCTGGTGTCGTAGGAACCGACTCGCCTCCATGCGGGTCAGAGCCGGGGTCACGGGGTCGCGCCACTCCGGGACGAAGACGATGAAGGACAGCGGCTCGGAAGACTTCTCCAGAAGTTCCTGGCAGACAAGAGACGGACCAGAATATGTTGACCTGCATCTACAAAACCCTACGGCCCGGTTCAAGACCCTGATGTTTTTGTACTTAATTCAACACATGGTTCAGAGCAGGATCACAGCGTGGAGCCGGGTTTAGACCCAGTACCAACCGGTACCACCAGTGTGGAACAAACTAGTAAGGGACGGACCTCAAAGTGCGTCACCATGGCGTCCATCAGCTCTTCACAGAACGGAGGGTTGGCTTCAAACGAGCCGCTGACCGGACAGAAAGACAGGAACGGCCTGAAAACACACAGACAGGGTTAATAATACTACTTTAATACTGTAATACTACATACTGGTGGTATTAAACACTGTATTACTACATACTAGTGGTATTAAACACTGTAATACTTCATACTGGTGGTATTAAATACTGTAATACTACATAATAGTGGAATTAAATACTGTAATACTACATACTGGTGGAATTAAATACTGTAATACTAAATGCTGGTGGTGTTAAGGAAAACACACAGAAAACAAACAGGGGTTTTCCGTCTCACCCTCTGGATCCGAAGAAGCCGTCGACGTCGGGGAAAGCGGAGCCGTACTGTTTGAAGTAGCAGTTGAGCGGCGACGCGAAACACTCGAAGGAAACGCCAAACTGTCGGATTAACGCCTCGAACACCGGCACGGGCAGCGCCCCCTGCAGGCCTGTGCCCTCGTTAGCTCCGCTGCCGAACATCACCTGCGAGACACACACACACACACACACACACACACACACACACACACACACACACACACACACACACACACACACACACACACACACACACACACACACACACACACACACACACACACACACACACACACACACACACAGTTAACATACTAATTGGCAGAGTCGTGACCAGATGGGGGAACCTGTTTGGTTGACAGAGAGTCAGCTGACCTGGTATCTCTTCAGGAGGCACCAGACTCTGGACAGGAACTTCTCAAAGCGAGGATCGTCTATGCAGCTGTACCTGTACAACAGCTCCTGAATACAGAGAGACAGACAGTCAGAGAATAGGACAGACAGACAGACACTGAGACAAATGCACTTTCCACTGCAACGTCGTCGCCCTCTGCTGGTGGACTTCAGCTGCCGTTGTTGATACCTTTTGGAGCTTCCGTCAGTCACTCAAACCCAAAACTTTCTGCAGAAGTTTCCCCTATAAAGTGCGTCTCTTCATCTTCAACTCCTCACCAGTTTGCTGAAGTGACCTCTGTTGACCTTGACCATCTCCCCTCGGAAGCGCAGGCAGGCCACGTCGTTCTCAAAGTGCAGCTCGACCCGGGGGAGGGGCGGCGAGGGCAGCGCCAGACGCACCGGGTAACAGTAGACCAGCCGGGACTGCTGGGGGGACACGCTGGCCTCTGAACACACACACACAAGTTAGACCCAGGACACAGGTGTGTGTGTGTGTGTGTAAGTACCTGCAGCAGACTCAGGCTACATTCGTGTGTGTGTGTGTACCTGTGGGGGGGTCCTGGAGGAGACTCAGGTGCGTCTGTCTCATCCGGCGGCTGTACTCTGCAGACAGCTGGTAAATCTTGGAGCAGATTCCCTCCACAGAGTCTTTGGCGACAGCGGTGAGGTGAGGACCGCACTGTTGTCTCAGGTGCTCCAGACGGTCCTACACACACACACACACACACACACACACACACACACACACACACACACACACACACACACACACACACACACACACACACACACACACACACACTAATTTAATTGACTTAAGCTTTATGGTCTACTTGACTCTAAATGACCATCATTTACTAAATGAACATCATGCTGTATTGAAGACTTGAAACTAGAGATAGAGACATAAACTCATGTTTACTGAGGGAATACATCGAGAGAGTCATTTATATAGACTTCTATACAACCAGAGGAGTCGCCCCCTGGTGGTCAGGAGAGAGATTTTTTACGTTTTAAGACACTTCAGCATTTGCTGCCTGTCTGGAACCAGGTAAATTTCACCCCGTGCTCGTCAAAGGTTACCATGTAGTCCTCTTTGCTGGCGGAGTGATCTCGGCGCAGCCAGTTCATTGTGTCTTCGGCGTTCCACTTCACCACCTTCCGGCTCTCTGGGCTCGCATTCCTGCACAGATGAAAAGGTTAATGTAGCGACGAACAACTATCCACTTACACGGCGGATACAACGGTTAACGTCAACCCGACCCAAAAAAGGTAAGGAAAGCGCGCTGAAATTAGCCCGCTAACTAACTAACTAACTAACTAACTAACTAACTAACGTCTGGCTACTAAATTGCTAATTACGCCATGCTTTCATGCGAACTGGTGTCCTGCCTCACTCCTCGCCCGCTACTTCGCTAGGAGGAGCGCAGGCGGGAGCTCCGGGAGTCAAGCTAGCTAACGAGCTAACCGTCCTCTCTGGGGCTCCAGTCTGCTCTGCTCCCAGCAGTGCAGAGGGCAGATAAAGCGGTCTTGTTGGTTAATATTTAACTTAAGAGTGTGTTGCTGTACATATTGAGAGAAAATCATATTTCTTTATCGAGCTGCCTGAAAAAAAGGTCAAAGGTTAGAGCTCCCTGGTGAGGTAATTAGCGGGGTAAAGCTCCGATTGGTCGGTTTCAACCTACCTGGAGTCAATCATCTTCTTGGCAGCTTCAGCGTATTTGAACAGCAGCTTACGGGCCTCCTCTTTGTACTTTATACGCGACAACCTGAGAACAAAATCAACACACTCAATCAATATAGAAACTCATGAAAACAGTTTTAAAACAGAAGTCTTGAGTGACAGACAGACAGACAGGTACCTGATGGGAATGTCGTTCATGATCTCTCTGAACATGGACGGGGAGATGACCGGCTCGCAGTCGCTGGGCAGCAAAGGGTCGTGACCTTTGTCGATCACTTTCCTCTCCAGCAGCCAACGGTTGAACGACTCCCGGGGCGGATCGATACCTGAACCGCAGACGGGAAAACAGACGGACTTACAAACTGTTCCCATTCAGCACATAGAAGGTGACGAAAGAGGCCAAGCAAAGTTCCACTATCGACGTGAACAAAAAGGTCCCACTTCAAGATGGACTTGCCCCCGATCGATGACCGCTATTCGTTTCTAAACAGTTTGATCTGTGATCTCTGTGGAGGCCCCCGTTACCTTCTCTCTGGTGACACAGTTCGTGGTAGTGTTGCCGAAGTTTTGTGACCAGCTGGGCTCTCAGCAGCTCCATCTCCGGGTGGGGGGGCAGGTGGTTGGCGGGCGGATGCTCTCTGATCACAGCGTTGGTCTGGGCGTCCAGATCCCAGTAGATACTGAAACAACAACACACATTTTAAATACAGTTTGTTGTTCGGTAACACAGCTCTGACTCCAAGATGCTGTCAACGGGAGAAGCTAGAGATGCTAACAGGGGGAGGGGGCGTGGCCTCGACACTCACACAGCTGGCCTGTACACCGCGGGGGCGGGGCTTGGTGTTGTGGGTGTGGCTGGTTGGGCTGGTTTCTCCTCGGGGGCGGAGTTCCAGGGTTTGACCCCGGGGGTGCTGGGAGAGATGGGGGTGGTGGGCTCCACCTGCGAGCAAAAAAAAAGACAAAAAAAAGGAAATTAGGAGGACTCGGGTTGCCCACAATCCACTGCACACCGGCCACTCGTAATCCAAGACTTCCGCTTCTTTTTTTTTACCTTGACTCTTTTGATGCTGTTAGGCCCCGCCCCCTGCTCCTCAGAGATCCTCCTCTTCCTCTGACCACCATTACTGTCTCCGCCCTCTGCCGAAGCCGCATTCAGACCTAAAGGATCAGACTGCAGGCAGACGGACGGACTCAGTTACAAACTGCACACTAACTAACGATACTAAAGAAAAGTTAAAATTATGATTCTCAGGCAGCTTCTGACAACCTAAAGGACCTTTCACCTCACACATTAACAAGTAAAGGGGTCATTACTCACGATGACGTCATGCTGACCCAACACTGGGACCTCCCACAGGCTCTGATTGGTGAACCTGTTGAAATAATATGGTCGGTTCTCCCTCCGAGACCAGCACTTAGACCATCCGGCCTGGACCAGTTCATCTGTCAGACGGACGGGTCAGAAAGAGAGACAGGTGAGCTGAGACAGACAAGGCAGTGAGAGAGAGAGACGGGTGCATCAAAGACAGGCTTACCTGGGAGCTCAGGTGGTTTGGAGGCGGTGGACGGAGAAAGGGGCGGTTCTTGCGATGAGGCGGAGCCGGAGGGAGACGGCATGATGACCGCCTCCCCCTTCACCGATACCTGGCTGTCATTGGACATCTCAGCTGCTCGTCAGAATGACATTGACCTGCCTGGAGAGGAGGACTTCATTTATTATACAATAATTAATAAGTATGAGAAAACTATATTACCATCGCATGATCGAGCATATCTGATCGGACTCGTCTGGTTGTATAGAAGTTTATGCTTCATTTGTTAAAGCTGCATTCTTTCTCCTGACCACTAGGGGGCGACTTTTATGGTTGTATGGAAGTCTATATTAATGACTCTACTTCTCTCTTGATGTATTCTCTCAGTAAACATTGTAAACATGAGTTTCTGTCTCAATCTCTAGTTTCAAGTCTCCTTCAATACAGCATGATGTTCATTTATTTGAATTATGTTTATGTAGAGTCAAATAGAACATAAAGCAGGGGACGCTTAAGGGGCGTTGCTTACTGTGATTGACAGGTTGCTGCCGCTAACATCCGTAAACGGCGTCTCTACCTCACTCATCTTCCTTCCAAATATGGAGACTTCCATTCATTGGATAAAAAAAAACAACAACATAGCAACAGCTGTGATCCAAGATAGCGATGGGGCAATGGGCGAACTCGAGGCTTCATGACGGGCCACAAGCCAATGACATCACAACGACTAGGTCCACTTAATATACTGAGTACATGGTTGTAACGCTTCTACGCTGCTTTTGCTCATCATTGACTGTTGGCGGATTCATTTTGTGAACAGTAAAAAAAAAATTTTAAAAGTATAAAAACTCACAGTTTAGAGTCACAGATCGGATTAGCACAAATAAATATATTTTTTAAAGGGGGCAAATCTAATTGGAAACAATAATTTCAAAGATCTGAAGTCAGTATTTAAACCATCAAACATACTAAATGTTACCTTTTACTTTGTGATAGTAATTCATAGGGTTTTCCTTCATCAAAACACACAACGTAAGTAATAACAAACATTCCATTTTCATTGATAAAAATTAATTAAAAAGATAGATTAAATGCATTTGTAAGCTTCTTAGAACTGAAAACAATACTTTATAAACAAACTTTATATGTTTATATATTAACACTTTTTACGAGATTACTTGAAAACGTTATAATTAATGTTTTCCCAGAGCCTGAACGCATCCTAATGTAATGTAGGGTTGTAATAGTATACTTGCATCACAGTTTAATATGCTGTATTTAAATGAACGGTTATCAAACAGTGTACTTATGGTATTGAACATTTTAAATTGAACAAGTGTGTCAAACATTTTTTTAAAAAGGGAGACATTGGAGGAACTGGAAGGTTTTGTGTCTTGAAAAATGTACAAAAAATGTACTTTATTCAATTCAGTTTATTTATCATGTCACTTATACTTTGAGTGTTTTGTTGTAACGGCATGATAAAACTAGTTTTAATGAGAAACTGAAGGCGCTTGTTGTTATAAAACTCATCTCCGTGTAATGACAAACTTAAACACTTCACAAAGATCGATCTTCTGATCGACCGGATATCAAAAGAAAGGAAATTCCGATCAAATGACAAACACGGTCCTCCAGTATCGGTTTCTGTTTAATAGTAAACAGATTATCTTTTTTTCTTTAAAAAAAAAAGGTCTAACGTTAGTAGATTTTACGAAATAAAAAAATTATTGAAAATACGGCCAACAGATAAAGCAATTTGTCTGGATATGAATCAGATTGATCGAAAAATAGTGCCGGCAGGCTGTGAGGGCAAACCGGAACAATATCAGTTTAAATCTGATTTATTTTTTTTTAAATATATCGGTACATATTTACGGTGACACCTTGTCTGTGTATATGCAGTAAAATACAAGCACCGCGAGAAACAATTAAATAATTTCAGATGTTTTCCTTCTCATACGCAGGAACGAGCGCTTGTGGTAACGCGCATGCGCCCGGTGGGCTTTCAAAACAAACACGAAGGAGTAGGAGTAGAAGAGGAGGAGGAGGGGGTGAAAGGAGGTGTGGGGGGGAAAGAGGGGGGAGGACGACACAAAGCTGCGGCTGCCTCTCCAGAGCCCGGGCTGAAGACACGGACACAGCGGCTCGCGGTTTCGGTCCACGGCGGGTCCGAACCGGGATAAAAGTGACTTAAAAACACACAGACGTCTTTTGAGTCCCGTCATTAACGGCCATTTTGGCGCAATCCCGCCCCGGTCTCCGCTCGCAGCGACAGCTGCCGTTAAGGCGCCACTTTACACAAGATGGCGGACACGCCCCTGCCACAGCGCTGCGCGTCCCTGCACATAATTTCTGTTGTTTGCTACAAACTCAGCCGCCGCGCGCACCCGCAGCGCGGCTCATCTGGAGGCGGAAACCTTCCGCCGCGGGTCGATCCCGTCAGAGCGGCTCCGCACGGCCGCCTTCCCTTACCTTGACTGGTTAAATTGTGGAGAGTCGCGGGTTCTGTCCGTTTGTTTCGGGTCCTCCGCTCCGCTCCCTCCCCGCCTGCTCAGACATCTTTACAGGGACCCGGGATGAGCCACTGCGCATGCGCAGCTGGTGTCCCGCTTCCTGTTACGAGACGTCCTGTCTCTGCCGCCATTTTGAGCAGGTCAATCCTGAGTTTGAGTTTATTTATTTAAATTAAATATTAAGAAACTGTTATTTCTCTGTTGGGATAGTGGTAACAGTTGAATTTTCTTATTTTGTATTTATTTATTCATTACGGAGCGGTTGTAAATGCTTTATTACTAATGTGAAAGTATCAAAACACTCAAATACACAGTTCAACGTAATGACATATATTTACATTTAAACTATAATTATTCACAGTCTCTTACGTTGTGACATGTTGATAAATTTTGGGCAGCAAGATAAGCATTATCTCCTCCTATATGAGTAGTTTTTTGTTTTTTTAGTCCAATAAACTAAATAAAGTTGGATAATCTCAACCTTTAAAGGAGCCGTATAGATAGGGACATTTAGTGGCAAGGTTGCAGATTACATCCAAGTCATTTTATTAAATATATTGTATTTTATGAAACTAAACTGACAAGTAACGAACAGAAACAGTCATAACAGTCATATTTGTAATAAATCATATTTTCATGTGGGTTTACTCTCCTGCCTCCTTTGTCTTTATTTATGCATTTCTATTTGTTTTCTGTTCTTTTAAATCAACGTGGGCCATTGATTTGTTTCTATAACGTGTTAAAACATTGTGATTGAGTAAATTAAATATCATTTGTCCTAAATTCAAACTGCAGACATATTTCATTATTTACTGTAAGGATAATTCATTTTACAGGGTTTTAGATGAGTTTTCTTACTTAAAAAAATCAAGTGTGGTGGTATTCAGATATTTATAATCTTTACATTACTTTGTGTGTGTATATATATATATATATATATATATATATATATATATATATATATATATATACACACACACACACACACACACACACACACACATACATAGATATATACATACACACACACATATATATATATATACATACATACATATATATTAATGTTTGTTCAGAGCACCAACAAAGATTAGTGAGATTAGTTTATTAAACACTAAAAGTTCATGTGAGTTTGAAGACATTCTTAACATCAGTTTTGTTTTAAACTGAATATTGAGACTAACGTTACTTTATAATCCATTAATAAACGCTTAATACAAGGTTTATAATACACTTATTAACAGATATACAGAGATTTCAATTTCTCTGCATTTTATACAATTATAGCTGTGTTTTACCAGAACATCTTTTATTATCAGACAACATTTTGATCTGCTTGAATTACAGTGTTATAAACCAGGATTTACCAATGTTCTGCTTCACTGATTACGAGCTAAAGGGACAGACCGACTAGCTAACAAGGCTACAGAAAGTTAGCTGTGCCCTAAAGATGCTTCCAAGGGTCCTGTGACCCCCGTCCTGCAGATTGTGGGGGCCCATCGATAGACTGTATGTAAGAAATTAACGTATTTATTGTTATGTCAACCATTGGTTTGTGAATTGAGGTTATGAAGCCTCAAGATCAACATTTTACAATATGTTTCTTTTTGCAAACGAACGCCGGAAGTTATCATATTTGGAGTGTGGGGGAGTGATGTAGTATATGTCTCTTGTAGCGACCTGTCAATCATATTAAGCCAAGCCCTAAAGCGTCCCCTGATTTATGGTCTGTTTGACTCTAAATGACCATAATTTACTAAATGAACATCATGCTGTATAGAAGAAGACTTGAAACTAGAGATTGAGACATAAACTCATGTTTACAATGTTTACTGAGGGAATACATCAAGAGAGAAGTAGAGTCATTTATATAGACTTCTATACAACCAGAGGAGTCGCCCCCTGGTGCTCAGGAGATAGAAGGCAGCTTTAACACATGAAGCATAGACTTCTATACAACCAGAGGAGGCACCACTGGTGGTCAGGAGAGAGAATGCAGCTTTAACACATGAAGCATAGACAACCAGCAGTGTGTTATCCGGGACCCATCAAGAGGACAGAGGTCAGAGGTCAGAGATAACGGCATTCTCCTGCTGCAGCAGTAGATCAACTGCGGCCTCCACGTCCTCCACCACGTGATTCGGCTCCACCAGGTCGCGCTCCAGCGCCAGGTCTCTGTGACCGTGGAACGCGGCTTCTGGGATCGCATCGCTGAGGTCGTTGGGCAACGGGGAGCGAGGGTTATAGACACCTGTGCACACCTGTGGATAGACAGAGCAGCTCCGTGTTAGTGACAGACGTTATTACAACTAGTTACTATCAGAGGGTCAGCGAGACCTGCACGAACATCTCGTTTCTGACCCGTCAGACTTCAATGTACTGACGCTGCTATGATTTTACTGTGAGGTCACCGTGTACCCAGAGCTCAAACGCTAACGTGGTGGATTTTAAAGTTATCATTGCAAATATAGCAAATAAATACATAAGACCGACCAGTATGGAGCGACACTGAGCAGCAGCAGACACAAGCTCCTCCTCCGGCACCGCCATCGTCACCGGACTCCCCGTTCCCTGGGCCACCAGCTTGGTTGTAGACGCCACCGCAGCATGCTGCTCACCCAGGTAGCGGTTGTAGAGATTAGCACCGTAGATATCAGTCATCACGTTGTCGCTAGACAAGAAGAAGAGGATTTGGTTAGCCCACTGCGTAGGTGGTGTTATGGATGGTTGGGTTGCTGGATGGAGGAGATCAATGGGGTTATAGGAAGGAGTAGAAGGTGTTATGGACGGTTTAGTAACCAACAGCGTAGAAGGCGTTGGTACAAGGTGTTATGGACGATTTAGTTATCAACAGCATAGAAGGTGTAGAAGGTGTTATTGACGGTTTAGTTACCTACAGCGTAGAAGGCGTAGGTCGAGGGAGTAGAAGGTGTTATGAATGGGTTAGTTAACAACTGCGTAGAAGGTGTAGAAGTTGTAGAAGGTGTTCTGGACGATGTGTTACTAACAGTGTAGAAGGTGTGATGGACGGTTCAGTTACCAACAGCGTAGAAGGTGTAGGTAGAAAGAGCAGAAGGTGTTATAGATGGTTTAGTTACTAACAGTGCAGAAGGTGTTATGGATGGTGTGTTACCCAATGGCGTAGATGGTGGTGAGCTCGTGGTTGTGGTTCTGCAGTCTGAGCAGGTGCTCGGCGTACTGGTATGTCAGCAGGCTGGGTTTTCCCAGCAGCCCCTGGTACTGAAGCTCTCGCCCCGTCATCTTCCTGTAGACGGACTCCAGGCACAGCAGGAACATCCCGTGACCAAACCTGCGGCAATAAAGCAGGATCAAAACTGAACGGCGTGAACACCTGAAGGACGATCAGAGCACCTGGGGCTGTAGACGTTGGACGCAGAGAGGTTGCACTAACTTCCTGTCGTGTGTCGCTTACCGCGGTGACGGGGCCTCAGCCATCCACATCAGGTCCACGTTGCAGGCGAGAACCGGCAACTGGGCCGGCAACCGAGGATCGTACGCGCAACCCGGACTCCCATTGGTCAGGAGCACGTCGATCAACAGCTGCAGGTTGGTCTCCCATCGGATTGGTTCTCCGAACAAGATGATGGCTACGGCGACACAGGAAGTCAGCAAAGATTAGTCCACAAAATAAGAGCCAGTAAACATAAAATCAACATGTAAGTACTGTTTGGCAATCATTTTTGTTGTTACTTTTGTTGCATGTTTTTGTCTGCCGTAAGCAAAATGTATCTGGTTTCCTGTTTTGACATAAGGCGCTTTTATTTTGAAGGCGAAAATTAGAAAATGGAAGTCTCGTGCGTCGTTTAATGGCTAAAGTTATGGTTTTAACATTTTAAAAATCATCAGTTAAAATGTAAGACCATCTGTAGTGCTAGGTGTCTACATTATCCTATTTATAGAGTAAAACTCTAGCAAAGTTTACCACATTTACATGTTTCCTTTCAATATTTATGTAGCGCTTTCTTTCTTTTATATATTTCTTTTGTTTCTTTTTATATTTTAGTCAAAATAAAAAAAATCTGACAAAGACTTTACTTCGACAAAGGTAAATTGTGACATCACTTTTGAAATGAGGAGCCTGAACATGGAGAACATTAATCAAGTAAATAAATATTGAGTAATGTTGACATGAAAGCATAAGCAGTGTGTTGTGTATTGGCTGTGTAGTTACCTTCTATTTTGGGCAGAGTCTCCAGAGGAGACGACTAAAACAGAGAAAATACGGTTGGATTACTGAGCTGCTGTCCGAGACCTGGACGTTACCCGTCCTCTGTCACAGGTAGACGCTACTCACAGGTAGTTTGGGTCTCCTATTGTGGTCCACCATGTCCAGCAGGGGGTGATGTTCTCTGAGTTGCTCGACACTCACGACCTTCTGAAAACCCAAACTGAGGAGACGGTCAAGGCCTCAAACACGAGAATCGAGACGAGAATGCGGTTCAGAGTGTAAAACTGTCATCACAAAGACAAACTCGCTGGCTCGGTTGCAGCACGTTCAGTACGAATTAATGTCTTGTTCAAAAAGGACACGTGTTGGCGATGTCCGTCACCGGTCCCTGTCCAGACACCAGGACGCATTTATCATGAAAAGTCTTCAGCATTTGCAAAGGACTGTGGGAAAGAACCACCTGCTCCGGGGCGATCTAGGGAGAGAGAGTTAAATCAGTGATTAAATTTGTCTAAAGAACAGAGATGAACCAAGATTATAACCTGAAAGGAAACACGTTTGTCTGTCTCTTTGTCTACGCGTCCAAATGTTTATCTTCTTTTGTCTCTTTCCAACCTGTCTGTCTGTTCTTCCTCCTGTCTTTCCTACCTGGACCTCCAGCAGGCGGGACAGCTGCTGGGCCTTGTGACGCCTCTGACAGCTTCCGGCGTTGGTGACAAAGACGACGGGAAACAGGAAATTGTTGTTTCGGTCCAGAAGCTTCCGGAAAGCTCGTCGAGCGGCCGGAATCAACGAGCCGCCGCGAAGCAGGACGCCGTCCACGTCGAAGAGGATGCCCGCCTGATGGAGACGGACGAGACGGACGAGACAGACAGGTGAGAGAGAGAACATACCTACTGTCATCCAGGTAATCAAGTAAACAAAGCAGTAATGAATAAATAATAATATAGATTATTATAATATATATAATAATTAATATTATTACACACACACACACACACACACACATACATACATACATACATACATATATATATATATATATATATATATATATATATACATATATATATATATATATATATATATATATATATATATATATAGATAATAAACATTATCTATATATATTCACATATGTATGTGTATATTTTGTATTTGCGTGTCCCTATATTTCAGCTCCAATCCCTTTGCTTCATATGTCAAAGAATAACGTTTCGCTGCACTGCTCTCGTCTATATGACTTCTTCAAACCCTCCATTCTTTTATCAGTATTAAATATCCAACAGATGTCTGTCCTGGATTTTTTTTTTAAATAGGGAGGGATGACAGACTTTGAAAGGAGATATTTATTTTTGAACTTTTTATTTTACAGAACGACATAATTTAAATCAATATAATAAAGGAGAAAAACATCCAGATTATTATGTTTTTAAAACAAGATCAGTTTTAATTAATGATTTATTTAAACAACTCTAGTTCTATCATACTTGGGTAATAACACACACACACACACACAACCAATTTTATTTGTACTTATTAAATTAAACTCAACAACGTTCCAATTAAAGAAAACACAAATCAGTCTTACAAGACAGGAGAAGCCACTAAAACTATTACTTTACACAAACATTATATATATATATATATATATATATATATATATATATATATATATATATAGATAGATAGATAGATAGATAGATAGATAGATAGATAGATAGATAGATAGATAGATAGATTACACACAAACATATAATTAAGAAGGAACTTTTTCATGAATGACATTTTTAGACTATCTCCAGACATTGATTATTATTGTAAATCATGATTCCATCACTTTTATGTTTTTCCCGCCTAATAGTTTCGTTGTGGACATCTGACTGCTGTAGATGTTTTTAGAAACTTTCTGTCCAACCCGTTACTAATTATTACAAATATTATCATAAAATCAAGTTTGGAAGTTCATTAAAATTTTGTTTTGGATGTCAAACTAAAAGGTGACGAGCAGCTGAAAGGTCACTGAGGACACGTGACCGAGTCCCCTGAAACCTCATGGGGACGATGGTCCGGTCCCCACACGGTAGGTCTCCTTAAAGTCAATGAGCCCCACAATAGTACACAAACACACACATACACACACACAGACCTGTCTGCTGGTCGACATGGATCGGACCGTCTGCCGCAGGAAACCTCGACACCACATGACGCCTGTCTGTCTGTCAAAGACGAGCCGTCTGCTGCTCATTTATACTTACTGAGATGTGGCTTCATCACGGGGCGGGGCTTCACACACACACATCCGCACACACACACACACACACACACACACACACACAGTTACTCTGCCTGATTGAATGCGGCTGACGGCAGTTTTCTCCTCACATGACATCACATGCAGCCATTAATCAGCCAATCACATGCTGCAGAATGCTGCCACCAATCAACCAATCAGCACGCCAGACTGAAACCACATGAGGAGACACGGACAGAGGAAGTGGACAATGCAAGAGGCCTGAAAGACAGTGACAGAGAAAGACAGACAATTTTGAGGCCACCGTCACGAACAAAATGTTTTTCATTGTTATTATCTATGAAGGCATTCTGGTGATGTCATCATGTATCTTATATTCAAGGTTTTAAAGTAGGATTCGGCCTTCAGTGTCCTTCGACAAACATTCATTCATTCAGAACGGTTTCTGGTGTTCAGGTTCTCTGACCTCTTAAAACCAACAAAACACGACAAGAACAACAAATTGAGCTGCAGAACGTTTTATTAAGAAACAGAGTAATGAAAAAAAAGAAGTTTTACATCAACAGACAGACTGGTTTACAGGACAGACAGACTGGTTTACACTCCCAGCAGAGTTCTGGCCGCCTGACTCTGAGCCTGAAGAGTCTCGCTGGCGTAACGCTGCAACAACTCCATCTTCTTCCTCCTGACGAGGGCCTCCTCCACCTGAGAGACGGACAGAGCGCTGTGAGGACATTTCTGCAATACTTCAGGACGGTTTAAACGTTGAAGTAGAAAGAGAGGCCGATGTGTATCTCATGGAGCACACAGGTAACAAGAGCATAAAACTCCTCGACACCCACATGTCACTCAAAGAAGACCCGCCCCCGATTGAGAAGAGCAGCCATCAAGACCAAAATGTTTTGTTTTTTTGCACCAGCTTGTAAACTTGTTTATTTCTAATATAAAGTTGGGCATTTTAACATGGAGGTCTATGGGGATGGACTCGCTTTAGGAGGCAGCCTCAAGTGGCCATTTTAAGAACTGCAGTATTTATTTTCTAGACGAGACAAACGACTACGTCTCTGGCAGCGACACTTTGTAGCCCCGCCCCTAAAGCGTCCACTGCTTTCTGGTCTGTTTGACTCTAAATGATCATAATTTACTAAATGAACATCATGCTGTATAGAAGAAGACTTGAAACTTGAGATTGACACAAACTCATATTTACAATGTTTACTGAGGGAATACATTAAGAGAGAAGTAGAGTCAGTTATATAGACTTCTATACAACCAGAGGAGTCGCCTCCCTAGTGGAGTCACCTCCCTTGTGGGCAGGAGAGAGAATGCAGGTTTAATACATGAAGCATAGACTTCTATACAATCAGAGGAGTCGTCCCCTGGTGGTCAGGAGAGAGAATGCAGCTTCAACACTTAAAGCATAGACTTCTATACAACATCTACATCTCGAGGTCTTGTTATATAAACAACGGTCCTCACATGTATAAAAAAAGACAAATGTGTGTGTGTGTGTGTGTGTGTGTGTGTCTCACCTCTTTCTGTGAGGGAACAGGTACGTGTGCGATGAAGGTGACTCCCCCCTCTTCTCCCTCTAGCTCCTCCCGGCTCTCCTCCTCATCAGGCTGCGCGCACACACACACAGAAAAACAAACACACCTCAGTGACAGGAAGTTGCACAGATAGCGTCGCCCATCTCCACAACTGTTCATAAACCTGCTAAAAATAAAGTTATAGATATCAATTAATCAATTTGTTCATCAGCAACTTTTTTTCCCCCCAAAACGCCCAGACAGTGTTGATGAAAGTCAGCTACAACCGGTATGTTTGATTGTCCGCATCCAGCATGTTTACAGTAATACAAATAATTCTACTTTTCTTCAACACCTTTGGGATTTAAAGGGACAGTTCACCTCTTCCTTGTGGACCGCGTAGATGCTCTCTTCCTCCTCTTCCTCTGGTTGCTTTTCTCCCGACAGACGAGACTCTCTCTCCGTTCTCCACTTCTGCACCGCCTCCAACAAAGCTAAGCACACATAATCTCATTTTAAATATATATTTATTAGGGCAAAGTTTAAATTTTTAAAACGAATTAATCGCATGATTTTTCGGCGATTAAACGCATTATGCGGTAAATTCAATAATTAAGTAAAAACTAGTGTATTGCAGGCTTTTGTTGTGAACAGGCACCAGAAGAAACATTTGTATTGATCTGGTTTCAAGTTTTGAGATAAGTTGCTTTTATTTTGAAGGCGAAAAACGGGTAGCGTAGTAGCATAGTGTGTCGTTTAGTGGCTAAAGCTACGTCTTTAAAGCCTGAAAATAATCTGGCAAAATCACACAGAAATAATTTAAATACATAAATTATAAAATAATCTGGCGGTGTACAATACATTAATCTGAATGTAAAAATAATCGAACAAACCTTGTTTCTCGTACTGAGCCTCCAGAGGAAGCAGCACTCCGTCGTCTTCGTCTCTGTAGCCGTAATACTCCGCGTCCACTTCTTTCATCAGGTCGGCCCTCGTCTTCCTCATCGCCGGGGAAGCTGTGAGTCACATGATCAGAGAGGACCAATCAGACAACAGCACACCGACAGGTTCGATGTATTGAACTGCGAAGACGAGGCGTTTACGTACGCTCCTTCTCGAACAGCTCTCTGACCCCCGGCAGGTCTCTGGCCGCGCCAAAGTATTTATATCCTCGATTTCCTGGAACCTCCTTCCCCTCGTGATCCAACATCCTCGGACCGACTCGCTGGGAAAAAAAACACACCGTCAGTGAACGTGCCTCACTAACGGGTCCTCGATGACACACACACACTGTGTTTATTTACCGCGTAGTCCGGTCCTCCCAACTCTTTGATGCGGACCTCCCAGTGACCTTTCTCCCTCAGCAGCTTGTTGATCTCATCATTCAGATCCCGAATCTTGAACTCCCCGAGACCAGCTAAAGACAGACATGACGGGACAGGAGGATGAAGACAAGGCGGGACAGAGACACAAACAGAGATCAAATGGCACACAGTTCAGAGTGTTTATAATCTTTCTAAAATAAATACACACACACATAAAATATACTCACCGTTCTGGATCTGAGCCACCTTCTTTGAGATCTCACTGATGATCTGGAACACACACACACACACACACACACACACACACAAAGACACACATACAGAGAGAGCAAGAGAGGTAAGTCAACCTCGACTCTCAGGTTGGAGCAAATAGTTGAGTCTGTAGAGTGTTTACCTGTCGTCTCCATTTCTCTGCTTTCGGCAGTTCACTGCACTCTGAAGCCAGAAAAGGTCTCCTCTCCTGCAGACAGGTGAAGACAGGTGAATATCCTCATACAGGTGAACGTCATTATACAGGTAGCAACTGCACAGTAACGAAGGTAGAACAGTAGAACCGCACCTTGACTTTTCCCTCGGCCAGCTGAGCATTTCTGAACCGAGCCAGAGCCGTCCTGATGAGACACGGAGGAGGAACACAGTTAAAGACGGCAGAACGTCAGCAGAACCTTGTGACCTGGTCGTTTTCCTGAAGTTACTTTACTCACGTTGATCAACTATTACGATGATCAATCACCTAATTTATCGGACAAGTATTGGTCGAGCAAAATAATAAGTTTCAATGTTGTTCAATAAAACAAAGGTCAATCAAGAAAAGCTACAGATAAATGAAAGCAGCTGTTAGATTGAACATTTAAATATACAAAAGTAATTATACATGTGTGCGTAAATATTAAAGTATATTAAATACTCACATGGCCTTCTCAGCGTTACGGGCCTGTGGAAAAGAACACCAGTTATAATAACATCATACATACATACAGTATTATTGCATTAGTATTAAATATAGTCTTTTTGTGACAATAATTGTGTTGTTTAATTAAATAAAATGCTCAAAGGATGAATTAGTACATTTAGAATCCAAACCGGAAGCCACTAACTTTAAGACTGAACCAGACTCGATTCAAAAACATGTAACTTCTGAGAGCCAGAGCCCTGCGGTGTTTATGATGTGTTAATAAATACAGTTCCGGTTTAAAAGGCTCGAAGCTTTCCATCGGCTGGATATTTATTAACTATTTGTGTGTAAATGTTAAATAAAGCGGCTCACCATTTTTGTTGCTGCTTTTTATGCGTTTACGAAGAATCCGTTCGTGGGGAAGAAGAACTGTGGGGACCTCAAAACGCGGCGACGCACAAACCGGAAAGACTCTGGAAGTTTCTTCTCCCGTTTCCGGTTTCGTGACGTGTTTATCAAACCGTTACCGCCACCTACTGGAGGAGGTTTTAATCTCCCGCCTTCCAGCATGATGACATATTACAACATGTAGAAATAAACTAAAATAATATAAAAAACAAAAAATAAAATAAAAATACAGGAATATTTGTAAAAATATATATCTATATATGTGTAAATAGATAAATACAGTAACATGACAAAAAATGAAAACATATCAAAGAAACATAAAATTAAATGAATTAAATTTAAATAAAATGAAATAGATGAGAATAAAAACTTTATTTTTTTATTAATAAAACAAATACATTAAAATGTTAACGTTCAAAACTTGTTTTGCATTATTTATTTATGTTTACAATTTGCTTGTATATAGACATTGTATTATTTATAACAAGACTATTTTCTTTTATTTATAACTCTTTCAATTTTATCCGATTGATTCATGTAAAGCACAATGTCTTGTTGTTAAAAGTCAACAAAAATAAAAGTTATTTTCTGAAAACATGTTGGTAATTATTTGTAAATGACAGTTAAATAAATCCTGTCTGAACTTCTCTTGCCGTCTTGTGAAATAAATTGATTGCTCAGTCGTCTTCCTTCTCCATAGTTTTTATTGTAAACTTACAGTCTGCAGTACAACCACATTACATTTTTACAGAAGCTCTGAGTGATATACAAAAATAACATTTAGATTTTCTCGTAAAAACATTAGCCCTCCGGACTTAAAACATTTAAAAAATATATTAGTGTTTTTGTCTTTGCTGCTGAGTCCATCCGTCTGATTCCAAACGCACCTTTAATTTAGGAATTATCGATGCTGCTTTTTTTGTCTGCTGTGCCCTGATCTGATTGGCTGGTTCGTTTCCCTGTTTCAGACCTGCGAGGTGATTGGCTGTTTCATAAGCACCCTTGGCGACAAAGGGGAGGAGCTAAACATGTTACTCTACTCTCTCAGCCAATGAAAAAGGCATAAAGGATTATTTGCACATCATGACACCAATACCAAACTAAAAGCCCCAAATTCAGTTATGTATTTAAAAAAAAGCAGAAGAAATTATTTTATTTTTTTAAGGCTCCTTCCTCCACCTGGTCCTATTGGCTGCTGTGAGGCTGACTGACAGGCCTCTGCGCCAATGAGAAGAGGATCACAGGAAATGAATAAAGAGGGAAGAGCTAAGGCGCTAGGGAGTTTCCTCATCGCTGTCCTCATTGGACAGGTCAACCGGATTCCCTTGGTCATGGCAGTTCTCCTCCGACTCCAACACCTTGCTGCAGTCTATCGCAATATGGCCGATCTCCCCACACCTGCAAACACATGCAAAGCCAACACTGGTGTCACTCCAGAACCAGCAAGTAAAACACACCAAAGAGGCTCCAAACTAAACTGAACCGTACTTTTTTGCTTTATTTACCTCCACTGCAGTTAGTTTTCCTTGTTGTATTATATTACCTGTTGTATTATATTACCTGTCGCATTACTTTACAGGCAAATTAAGTTTACCTGCAGCCGTTAGTTTACCTGTTGTTTACCTGAAGTGTTAGTTTACCTGTAGTTGGTAGTTTAGCTGTAGTTGGTAGTTTACCTCTAATGTTATGTTACCTGTAGCTGGTAGTTTACCTGTAGCTGGTAGTTTACCTGTAGCTACTAGTTTACCTTTTGCATTCAACCTTGTCGCAGTATCTCTGGATGTGTCCGAAGCCTTTACAGCAGTAGCATTCCTGCTTGTTGGCTTGGCTGCAGTCTCTGGCTCGGTGTCCGGGCTTCCCACAGGTGTAACATTCCTGCTTGCTGGCTTGGGGGCAGTCTCTGGCCTTGTGTCCGGCGTTGTTACAGTTGTGGCACAGCTGCTCTCGCTCACTCTTGGGCTCCGGGCAGTCTCTGGAGATGTGGCCTGTTTTGTGGCAGTTATAACAGACTGCAGGGACGAGTCATCCATTAGGACACGGTTTGGTAAAGAAAGCTGGATCCCATTGGACACTATGCGTGTGTGTGTGTGTGTGTCCTCTCACCGTCTTCAGTCTGTTCACAGTTGTTGGCCAGGTGTCCGTACTCCCCACAGCGATAACAGCTCTGATCTGAAACGCACAAAAACATCGATTACAGGTGTGTCTGTAATGTTTATTAAAGCAGTAGATCACTCAACACATCTTTATTCAACTATTTCACGATTTCTTCTGTATGTATTTTGCAGATCTTCTTCTTCATATTTTCAGCTACAGAATCCATTCAGGTTTCAAAATGTTCAGCTCCTTAAGGAGACGCGGGTTATGACTTTTCATATGTCAAACTTTTCAACTTTTGTAATTATTAAGCTTTTTATGACTTATTTTTTTAATGGAATCCTATTGAGAAAATCTTCAAATCTGCGTAAACTTTAAAAGCTTCAAAATGTAGCAAACTTTCAGCTACATACACCATTTAAACTTTCAAATGTTGACAAAACCTTCAGGCATTACTGTATACTTCAGAGTTTGTCTATCTTTTATACTTTTCGAAATGTCAGTTTTCACTTATGCTATTTTTTTTGGACCATTTCTGTCTTTACAAAAGGTTGTGTGTTGCACTGCTCAGAGTCCGTGACGTCATCGTCAGAGCACAATAGAGAAAAAAACATATTTTGTCAATAATTCCTAAATTTTTACACTTCATGCATCATTTAACAATGAAAATGTAAGAAATCTTGTGCTCGTTAAAGACGTAGGTTGATGGAATGAAACAGATTCACACAATTGGTTGCTGCCGCCTGAAAGCGAGAGGAAGTCCACCCTCTGCTTCATGTTCATTCTCCCTCCAAAACGATTTAAAGCTTTTATGAAAGATGGAGATCACCTTCAAATCCTCTGAAACTTCTTAAAAGCTTAAAAATCGCAGCATACTCTCAGCTACAGCCACCATTTCAACTTTTAAATGTAACTGTTTGTTTTATTTTCCTGACTTTAAAATTAGTGTTTATTGCAGCTCTGAGCACGTGGCATCACCATAACAACCAGTGACACAGATGCAGTCTTAGATGAGTTGTCCACTCTTTCAAAATAAAAGCCCCATGATTTAACTGTATCTTGACATGAAGCTCAAATGAGAATTTCTTTATTAAATACTTAATGCTCACAAATACTGTGACTACTGCTGCTAATATTTCAAATATTACTACTCCAACTGCTACTACTATTGCAAGTGGTAATACTACTACTGCTGCAACAAACTGTTTGCTGCTGTAATCCTGAAAAGGTACTCTACTACTACTACTACTACTACTACTACTACTACTACTACTGCTGCTGCTGCTGCTGCTGCTGCTGCTGCTACTTCTACTGTTGGTGAAACAGTTTTTTTCTTCTACTTCATCACTGATACTTCTACTGCTGCTGATTATATTATTCAGTGCTTTTGGGCTTCAACACTTTTCAGCAGGTAGTTTGCATTTTCAGCTATTTTTTTTTTTAGCTATTTCTTTTGCTATTTCTTTCCAATGTTTCAACTTCAAGCTTTCAGCATTCCAACATATGTTCAGGCAGAAAGTCACGGAGTACACAGTGTTGTGAGAACAGCTGAACTCTTTTTAAATTAAAACGTAATACTGGCTCACCTTTGCGAGCTCTATTTTTTATTTGTGCACCGCCGGTTGGACAGTCCCTCGCCCGATGACCTCTGACGCCACAACTGTAACACTCATTACTGCTCATCTCTGCAACAGCTGGACAGACAGACAGACAGACAAAGACATAATGAGAGAGACAGAAAGACAGACAGAGACATAATGAGACAGACAGACAAGCAGTGTAAATGTCTCCTCTGTGGATCTCTTCACAGTTTTACATAAGTTACTTTCTTTTAAAGATGTCCTCTGTGTCTCTAGAGCACATGACACGTGTGGTGCGTTCAGGTGCTCAGGTGTTTTCTGATTTCTCTCATCAGCTGAGAGACAAACGGGGGATTTAATGATTAAATAAAACTTGTGTCGACCAACTTTGTTGTTTGCTCTTGTCCTCCATAAGTGTCTAAAGTGTCCTCCCTAAGTGTCTTAAGTGTCCTCCCTAAGTGTCTTATGTCCTCCCTAAGTGTCTTGTGTCCTCCCTAAGTGTCTTAAGTGTCCTCCCTAAGTGTCTTATGTTCTCCCTAAGTGTCTTAAGTGTCCTCCCTAAGTGTCTTAAGTGTCCTCCCTAAGTGTCTTAAGTGTCTTACCGAAGTGTCCTCCTAGAGTCCTAAGTGTCCTCCCTAAGTGTCTTATGTCCTCCCTAAGTGTCTTATGTCCTCCCTAAGTGTCTTAAGTGTCTTACCGAAGTGTCCTCCTAGAGTCCTAAGTGTCCTCCCTAAGTGTCCTCGGCGTCTCAACAAACATGGAGTGAAGTTTCATTAAACTGATACTTTTTTTAAATAAAGCTTAAAAAGAACGAAGTGTTTACTTCCTGGTTTCGTCGGTTGCTCCTGAAAGGCCACTCCTACGACACGTCTGCCTCGCGCACACGAGAACAAACCAAATAATTAAATAATAACTAAACCAGTGAATTTAAACACCGGGACAAACTCAGTTTCGAGCCCCGGGGTGAACGGACCCTCCTCCGGCTCTGCGGGTTAACGGCTGTGCGTGAAGGGAACCGGGCGCGGGGGGAGGGGCACCGCAGCCCGGCGGCGGGGAGCCCGCTGCGGGGAGGACCAACGCGTACTGGTCGGTCCGGAGCTGAAACTCACCTCAGACCGTCAGAAAACCACTCAGTCTTCTCTCCTCTGCGCCTCCCGCGTTCTTCACTGCAGCCAAGCCCGCGCCGTGTCCTCGGTACGCGCGCGCTCTCGGTATTACGGTACGAGCGCGTCAGAACGGACTTCAAAATAAGAGCCAGGTTCCGGTGAACGTGACGGTCAGTCAATACTCCTGTAGATAAAGATACGTTCAATTAAACTAAATGGAGTGAAACATTACTCTGAATGAATGATAATAATTAAAACATTTTACATTACTACATGCAAACATGTTTTATTTCCATTATGTGAACACTATTACCTAATATCAAAAGCATATCACCAGGTACCTCTTCCAAGACAACCTAAAGTTTCAGGTTAATTGTAGACCTCCTCAATGTCTCACTCAGAGAAAAGGACATTTTGATGTTAGATTTCCAAAATAAAGCCCTTTCAAAACTTCTTTATCAGCCAATTTACCTCTAATTTCAGATTAGAGGAGAAAGGAAATGGCCCATAGTTAACACACTAAAGCCTTTTATATAATCCCCATTCATCAATTAATCCCACTCATTGTTTTATTTTAATGTATTTCAAGTTTTTACTTCAGTGGAGAAAACATTAAGTGCCCTCTTGGGTTCCCTCCAAGTAGAGAAAACGTGAGGATGTGCCCTCTACTTTTTTGATGTATAACTTTGAATCTATAATTTAATCAAAATTGTTTTTTTAAATATTTGAATTAATAATCATCTTTAATGTATGATGTAAATAAAGCACAATGTCTTGTTGTTAAAAGGCAACAAAAATAATAGGTATTTTCTGAAGACATCTTGGTAATTATTTATAAATGACAGTTAAATAAATCCTGTCCGAACTTCTCTTGGTGTCTTGTGAAATAAATGGACGGCTCCGTCGTCTTCCTCCTCCATGGTTTTTATTGTCAGGTTAAACTTACAGTCTGCAGTACAACCACATTACATTTTTACAGAAGCTCCGAGTGATATACAAAAATAACATTTGGATTTTCCTGTGAAAACATTAGCTCTCCAGATTTAAAATTGTGTATTTAAAAAAATATTAGCTTTTGTCTTCGTCGGTGAGTCGATGCGTCTGGTTCCAAACGCACCTTCAATTTAGGAATTATTAACGCTGCTTTTGTCGTCGGCTGCGCCCTGATCTGATTGGCTGGTTCGTTTCCCTGTGAGTTGATGAAGGGTTTCAGACCTGCAAGGTGATTGGCTGTTTGCTGGAGGCGGGGCCTACCACATTTATTTCAACAAACTGGGTTTGGACCGGAACAAGAAAATAAAGTTAATCTCTGTGTTGAAAAGAAAGAAACTGCTCTGATTGGCTGCTGTGAGGCTGACTGACGGGCCTTTGGGCGAATGAGAAGAGGAGGATCACAGGAAATGAATAAAGAGGCAAGAGATGAGGCGCTAGGTGGTTTCCTCGCCGGTGCAGTCCTTGGCCTGGTCATGCGAGTTCGACACCTTGCTGCAGTCAACCGAAACATGGCCGATCTCCCCACACCTGCAAACACATGCAACATACATATACTCACTCCAGAAGCAGCAAGTAAAACACTGAAGAGGCTCCAAACGTTCTTCTTTGTTTATTTACCTCCACTGCAGTTAGTTTACCTGTTGTATTATGTTACATGCAATTGAAGTTTACCTGTAGCTCTTAGTTTACCTGTAGTGTATAGTTTACCTGTAGCTGTTAGTTTACCTGTAGCTGTTAGTTTACCTGTAGCTGTTAGTTTACCTGTAGCTGTTAGTTTACCTGTAGTGCATAGTTTACCTGTAGTTTATAGTTTACCTGCAGCGTTAGTTTACCTGCAGCATTAATTTACCTGTAGTATTAGTTTACCTGCAGCGTAAGTTTACCTGTATTATTGGTTTACCTGCAGCATTAATTTACCTGCAGTATTAGTTTACCTGTAGCATTAGTTTACCTGTAGCATTAATTTCCCTGTAGTATTAGTTTTCCTGCAGCATTAATTTCCCTGCAGCATTAGTTTACCTGCAGTATTAGTTTACCTGCAGCATTAATTTCCTTGCAGCATTAGTTTACCTGGACATTAGTTTACCTGCAGCATTAATTTCCTTGCAGTATTAGTTTACCTGGACATTAGTTTACCTGCAGCATTAATTTCCTTGCAGTATTAGTTTACCTGGACATTAGTTTACCTGTAGCATTTGACCATGTCGCAGAATTTCTGGGTGTGTCCGTAGCCTCCGCAGCAGTAGCATTTCTGCTCGGTGCCGTGGGGGCAGTCTCTGGCCATGTGTCCAGCCTTCCCACAGCTGTAGCATTTCTGCTCTCGCTCCTTCTTGGGCTCCGGGCAGTCTCTGGAGATGTGACCCGTTGTGCCGCAGTTATAACAGGCTGCAGGGACGAGTCATCGATTAGGACACGGTTTGGTTCTCTCTGGTCCTCTGACATCACTTTCAACAGCTTCATGCATGAACATCACAACGTAACGACTTGTCCTTTAGTCCAGGACTGAGGACGTCTCACTGCGATATTATCACAATACTTTAGTCTTGCTACGTTATTATCGCGATACTTAGATCCCGATACAATATTATCACGATACTGCGATATCACAATTATGTAATATTATCACGATACTGCGATACATTGCGATATGTTGAATATTGTGATTTATAATTATTTTTTTTTCCAACCGCAAATTGTCCCCAAAGGAAAGCTTTGTCAACACATTTGATCTACGAAGATAAAAGTTTTCAGTCCGTTCGTCTCACTTCAAATAAGTTTTATTGCAGCAAAATGGGACAAACTGACCAACGCTGTCATAAATGTTGCGCCTGACAAACTGACGGAGAGGAGGCGGGGTTTATCAGGAAAGTCACCAGTTGACACGGCCAACGTTGTCTTGTGTGTCGAGCAGCGGCGCTACGAGTGACAGGAAGTCCAGGCGTTTGATTTAAACGCGGACGGTGCATTCCTACTTTCTTTCTCCGATGTCTCGATGTTTGTTTTGACCAACTTCCTAACAATCACTCTTGTCCTCCACAAGTGTCCTAAATGTCCTCCCTACGTGTCCTAAGGGCCTTTTCAAGGTATCCGAAGTGTCCTCCATGAGTGTCCTAACTAAGTCTTCTACATAAGTGTCCTCCCTAAGTGTTTTCCCTAAAAGTCCTCTGAAGTATGCTCCCAAAGTGTCCTTCCTAAGTACCCCCCTTAAGTGTCCCCTTAAAGTGTCCTCCCTATAGTGTCCTCCCTTAAAGTGTCCTAAGGGTCCTCCCTAGGTATCCTACGTGTCCAACATAGGTGTCCAAAGTGTCCTTCCTAAAAGTTCTCCTAAGGGTCCTCCCTAAGTGTTCTCAGGGTCCTCTGCTGAACCTCACCAGACAACAGAGCACCATTTAGAGGGCTGAAAAAGCAATTGAGTTTTATTATTCTAGGACCAAAAAGCTTTGATTGAATCAAAGATCGATAGTTGGCTTCCAATGTAATTTTTTTTCTCCCATCGCCCCGACTAACCTGTAGTCAGGGGTCAGTTGTAGAATAGTTTAGTGCTAGTAAAGTTGTAGTTAGGTTTTAGTGAAGAGTTGTCATGGGTTAGTAGAGAAAGTTTATCCTGCTGGACACTATGCACAGTGTGTGTGTGTGTGTGTGTGTGTGTGTGTGTGTGTGTGTGTGTGTATGTATGTATGTGTGTCCTCTTACCGTCTTCAGTTTTTTCACAGTCTCTGGCGAAGTGTCCGTGCCCGCCGCAGCGATAACAGAACTGATCAGAATCTGAAACACACAAACAAACAAACTGATTACAGAGGTGTGTGTGTGTGTGATGTTTGTTAAAGCACAAGTTAGCTGAACTAGATCACGCAACACAAAGCACTGAAACCACATTATTGAATCCATCTGCTCAGAGTCAGAGAGGAACTAAGTGCATGAACTTCAGCACCTCGAGGGTTTAAACCACAGTGTTGTTGTTGTTGTTGTTGTTGGGAACAGCTGAACCCTTTCATGGTGAAATAAAAATGTAACATTGGCTCACCTCTGTGAGCTCTCACATGTCCGTGCCCTCCTCTGCCGCCGTGTGGACAGTCCCTCGCACAGTGACCAGAGCCCTGACAATTATAACACTTAATGTCTCCAGCGCCTGGAAAGAGAGAGAGAGAGAGACAGAGAGAGAGAGAGACAGAGAGAGAGAGAGAGAGAGAGAGAGAGAGAGAGAGAGAGAAAGAAAGAGAGAGTAAATGTCTCCTCTGTGGATGACTTCACAGGTTTACATGATGCTCAGAGTCAGAGTGTAACTAAGAACATGAACTTTAGCACCTTGAGGGCTCAAACCACTGTGTTGTTGTTGTTGTTATTGTTGTTTGTGATAACAGCTCAACACTTTTAATAATAAAATAAGAGGCTCACCTCTGTAACTTCTGTGAACTTTATCTTGTCCTTGGTGTGGACACTCCCTTGCCCAGTGACCAGAGCCGTGACAATTATAACACTCACCACTGCTCATCTCTGCAAGCTGGAGAGAGAGAGAGAGAGAGAGAGAGAGAGAGAGAGAGAGAGAGAGAGAGAGAGAGAGTAATGACTTCCTGTGCGCTTCTGTGTTTAAGAAAAACTGGTTTGGCAACAAAGTTCCTGAACGTTTTCAACAAGCAGCGACACGTCTACCGCCAACTTTGTCCTTCACTCTTGTCATCCTACTTGGTGTTTCCCTAAAAGTCCTCGTAAGAGTCCTTCCTTAGTGTCCTCCCCAGGTTTCCTCCCTAAGTTTCCTACCTAAGTGTCCTAGGTGTCCTAAGTTTTCGCCCAAACTGTCGTCCCTAAGTGTCCTAAAAAGAACCAGGTGTTTACTTCCTGGTTTCGTCGACGTTGCTCCTGAAAGGCCACTCCTACGACACGTCTCCCTCGCGCACACGAGAATAAACCAAATAATTAATAAAAAATAAATAAACCAGTGAATTTAAACACCGGGACAAACTCAGTTTCGAGCCCCGGGGTGAACGGACCCTCCTCCGGCTCTGCGGGTTAACGGCTGTGCGTGAAAGGAACCGGGCGCGGGAGCACCAGAGGGCCGCTGCTGCGGGTTACCGTCTGCTCCACCGCGAGGACATGTGCGATGCTCTGCGGGGGGAGGGGCACCGCAGCCCGGCGGCGGGGAGCCCGCTGCGGGGAGGAACAACGCGTACTGGTCGGTCCGGAGCTCAAACTCACCTCAGACCGTCAGAAAACAACTCAGTCTTCTCTCCTCTGCGCCTCCCGCGTTCTTCACTGCAGCCAAGCCCGCACGGTGTCCTCGGTACGCGCGCGCTCTCGGTATTACGGTACGAGCGCGTCAGAACGGACTTCAAAATAAGAGCCAGGTTCCGGTGGCCGATCCATTATTACATTAAACTAAATAAATGAGTGAAACAATATACTTCATGAATGATAACGAATACACATTTAAATTACCACATGCAAAAATGTATTTTAAGAAACATTTGTATTTCCATTGTGTGAAGACTGATACCTCATGTTGGAAGCATGCGGCCTCTGAAAGTATCAGGACACTGTCTAATGTCAAAATAAAAGCCCTAGAAAATCTCATTCATGAGCCAATGTGCCTAATTTCAGATCAGGTTTTTTTTAGGCCCATATGTTGCCTCCTAGTGGAGAAAACGTGATTTAATATTATTTAAACATGTCAAGTCGACAGTTTTTCAAAGTTCCAACGCGTAAATTAGATTTATTCATAATAAATAATATATATTAAATATTGTAATTAAAAAAAAAAAATATATATATATATATATATATATATATATTTATTAATGACTATTTACATGTTTAAACAATCAAGTCCTTTAAAGGAAATTCATGTTTTTAGTTTACAATTTCTATGGTAGCTCATTTACGCCAAGAAAAGAAAAATTGTAAAGTTTTATGAGTCCAACTTTAAACTTATAAATCAACATTTTCACTTACCATAATTATTTTTAAATTAATCATAGGACTATGTTTTTAATGTATAACTTTTACTCTTTCATGTAATCGGATTCATTCATGTTTTTTTTAATATTTTTGTAAAGCACAAAGTCTTGTTGTTAAAGGTCAATAAAAATAAAATAGTTATTTTCTCAAAACATGTTGGTCATTATTTATAAATGACAGTTAAATAAATCCGGTCTGAACTTCTCTTGGTGTCTTGTGAAATAAATGGACGGCTCCGTCGTCTTCCTCCTCCATGGTTTTTATTGTCAGGTTAAACTTACAGTCTGCAGTACAACCACATTACATTTTTACAGAAGCTCTGAGTGATATACAAAAATAACATTTGGATTTTCTTGTGAAAACATTAACTCTCCGGACTTAAAATTGTGTATTTAAAAAAATATTAGTTTTTGTACTCGTCGGTGAGTCGATCCGTCTGGTTCCAAACGCACCTTTAATTTAGGAATTATTAACGTTGTCTGCTGTGCCCTGATCTGATTGGCTGCATTGTTTCCCTGTGTAGTGTAGGCGGGGCCCATCACATTTATTTCAACAAACTGGGTTTGGACCAGAACAAGAAAATAAAGTTAATCTCTGTGTTATAAAGAAAGAAACCAACATGCTTCAACAAAGCTTTGCACATCATGACAGTGCTACCAAACTAAAAGCCCAAATTCAGTTTTGTATCTTAAAAATGCAGAAGAAAGTATTTTATCTTATTTTTTAAGGCTCCCTTATCCACCTGCTCCGATTGGCTGCTGTGAGGCTGACTGACAGCCCTCTGGGCCAATGAGAAGCGGAGGCTCACAGGAAATGAATAAAGAGGGAAGAGATGAGGTGCTAGGTGGTTTCCTCGATGGTGCACTCCTTGGCCAGGTGACCCGGCTTCCCACAGGCACAGCGGTTCTACTCCTTTCTGCAGTCAACCGCCATGTGGCCGATCTCCTCACACCTGCAGAAAACACACAAAGCCAACAATAGTGTTACTGGTTTACCTGTAGCTGTTAGTTTACTTTTAGTTGTCAGTTAACCCGTAGCTAACGTTTACCCGTAGCTAACGTTTACCTGTAACTACGAGTTTACCCGTAGCTAACAGTTTAGCCGTAGCTAACAGTTTACCTTAAGTATTAGTTTATCTGCAGCTGTTCACCTATAGTATTACTTTACCCGTAGTATTAATTTACCTGTAGTATGAGTTTACCTGTAGTATTAGTTTATCTGCAGCTGTTTACCTGTTGCATTTGACCTTTTCGCAGTTCTTCTGGAGGTGTCCGAGTTCCCCGCAGGAGTTGCATTTCTGCTTGTTGGCATGGGGGCAGTCTCTGGCCATGTGTCCAGAGGTCTCACAGTTGTAGCATTTCATCGCTCGGTCATTCTTCTTGGGCTCCGGGCAGTCTCTGGAGATGTGACCAATGTTCTGACAGTTGTAGCACTTGATCTCTTGCTCATTCTTCTTGGGCTCCATGCAGTCTCTGGCCAGGTGTCCAGGGTTCTGGCAGTTGTAGCACTTCCGGTCGGGGGCATTGGGGCAGTCTCTGGAGATGTGCCCCGTTGTGCCGCAGTTATAACAATCTGCAGGGACGAGTCATTGATCAGGACACGGTTTGGTTCAATGTGTGACCTCTCTGGTCCTCTAAATGCTGCGTTCACATCAAAAGCGTTCCAAATATTCACTCGACTATATGTGGTTATTTTGCGGCGGAAAGGGGGCGCACTCTGCTGGCGTAAAAAATTGACAACTTTTTGGGGTATAAACGCAGCATACCATCACTTTAAAACAGTTTTATGCATAAATATCACAATGCATCTACATCCTGGACTCGTCCTTTAGTCTAGGACTGAGTGGAGTAATGAAACCCACAACTACAGCAGGATTACACAAACCTGCAGCGACTAACCTGTAGTCAGCAAGTTAGTTATGGAATAGTTTAGTCACGTTTAGTAAAGTCAGTATTTCCTCTAACATTATATTAGGATGTATTATTATTTTTTCTGTGGTTGAGTCTCTCAAAACAGATCAAAACTCAACATTGAGCATTAATTGAGAGCGGACGTATCAAGTCTACAACCCCTAGGGGGCAGACTGAGCGATTGTTGTACAAAACTGTAAATTATAGCTTGTTTTATGAATAAAAAGCTAAAAACTGCTGTAATTGGGTGCATTGAACAGCATAAGTAATATACAAGTGAAATATATGGTTTGGTACATGAGAAAATTCAAATAGCCCCCCCCAATGGACATATTGAGCCCCAATGAGACCTCGCCTGAATGTTCTCTGTACTAAACCATCTCTAACTTTGTTCTGCTTCATTTATCAAAGAATGTTCACATGTTTAATATTCACATGTTGAATCTTCACATGTTGAATCTTCACATGTTGAATCTTCACATGTTGAATCTTCACATGTTGTGCTATAGTTCGGGTTAGGGTTGGACCTTACAGCTGCATCATCTCAAACAAATAATCATCCTGAAAGTGATTATCATTTCTTTCTGTGTGTCATCTTCATTTACTCTTAACCAGTAACATATAGACTGATATTTACAGATCTGAACAACATCTCACATGTGTACCTTTTATTATAACATCAACATTATTCAAATAGCCCTAGTGGTTGCAGAGATACACCCTGTTTAGTTTGGGTGTGACATTTGAGAAAAGGGCCTAAAAATAGGTTGCTTTCTAAAAGGTTAGGTGTTTGTGTCACTCCACTGAAGCTGTAAACCGGGGAAACACTGAATGTATGAGTCATGGGTTAGTAAAGAGGTAGTAAATGATTAGTCATTTGTTAGTTAACGGATTACTGAAACTAGATTAATGAATTAATCTGCCTAGAGTCAAAAAGTAACTAGGTACATGAACCACAAACCAGTGTTTGTGGGAACAGCTGAACCCTTTCACAATAAAATAAAAATGTAATATTGGCTCACCTCTGCGAACTTTCCCTTGTCCTTGCCCTCCGCCGCTGGGACAGTTCCTGGCGATGTGACCAGAGCCATTACAGTTATAACACCCGGAATTGCTCATGTTTGAAACGGCTGCAAAGACAGACAGACAGATTGAGAGACAGATTAAAACAGACGGATTGAGACAAACAGCTTGAGAGAAACAGATTCATAGAGACCCACAGGCGGACATGACACACATCTGATGCGTTCAGGTGCTCCGTTTCTGTTTTTTTTTAGAGCTTCGGTGTTTTAATTGGAATAAATGATACAAGTGTTTTGAACAAGCGTTGATACGTCCACCGCCAACTTCTTCTTATTGTCCTCCAAGTGTCCTAAGTGCAATCCCTAAGTGTCCTAAGTGTCCTCCCTAGGAGTCCTAGGTGTCCTCTGTAAGTGTTGTCCCTAAGTGGCCTCCCTAACTGTTGTCCCCAAGTGGCCTCCCTAACTGTTGTCCCTATGTGGCCTCCCTAACTGTTGTCCCTATGTGGCCTCCCTAAGTGTCATAGGTGTCCTCAAGTGTTCGAAGTGTCTTCCCTAAGTTTCCTAGGTGTCCTCCTTAAGTGTCCTCGGCGTCTCAACGAACAGCGAGTAAAGTGTCATTAAACTGATCCATGTATAGTTCTTTAAATAAACCCTAAAAAGAACGAAGTGTTTACTTCCTGGTTTCGTCGACGTTGCTCCTGAAACGCCACTCCTACGACACGTCTCCCTCGCGCACACGAGAATAAACCAAATAATAAAAAATAACTAAACCAGTGAATTTAAACACCGGGACAAACTCAGTTTCAAGCCCCGGGGTGAACGGACCCTCCTCCGGCTCTGCGGGTTAACGGCTGTGTGTGAGGGGAACCGGGTGAGGAGCACCAGAGGGCCGGTGCTGCGGGTTACCGTCTGCTCCACCGCGAGGACATGTGCGCTATTCTGCGGGGGGAGGAGCACCGCAGTCCGGCGGCGGGGAGCCCGCTGCGGGGAGGAACAACACGTACTGGTCGGTCCGGAGCTCAAACTCACCTCAGACCGTCAGAGAACAACTCAGTCTTATCTCCTCTGCGCCTCACGCGTTCTTCACTGCAGCCAAGCCCGCACGGTGTCCTCGGTACGCGCGCGCTCCGGGTATTACGGTACGAGCGAGTCAGAACGGACTTCAAAATAAGAGCCAGGTTCCGGTCAACGCGAAAAGACACGTCACGTTCATTAAAAAAAAGGTCATACAGCACGTCTGAAAATACATTAATTAATTAAACTAAATGAATGAGTGAAAAAATAATTAATAAAAAAAATGCCTCATTAATTTTATTTAACATTTGAAATGTTAATTATATTTTGTCTAAGCGACACTTTGAGGTGTTTTACTCCTAATCTGAAATTAAATTATTTTGTAACTATTGACCATTTCCTTTCAGATCTAATCTGAATGTAAAGTTAAATTGGCTCATGTAGTGTGATTATAATATATATTATACAGGTAAAAAAAATAAAAAAAAAATTCTCCTTGGAGATTAATAAAGTACTTTTCATTCATAAGTATTCACACAATGGAACTAAAACATCTTCCTTGGCATACATTTTGCATGTGGTATATTGTATTAATTTTAGTTAATAGTACGTCTTGCACTCATTTAGTATTATTCATTTATGTGTCTGTATTTACAGATTTATTGCATATATGTGACGTAACATCACGTTCACCGGAAGTTTGCTTTTATTTTGAAGTCTGATCTCAGACTCTCGTACCGTAATGCCGAGTTCACTCGCATGACAAAAAACCACGTGCGGGCTGCCATGACTGTCGTTCGCCTCACCCACGCACACGCCCTGCTGCATTCAACTGCAGTCGGAAATTAACTGTGATGTTTTCTCTCTGAACAATGAAGTTAATTTATTCCCGATGTCAAAAGGTTGCATGACACCTGAACACACTAAACACATTTAGATACCACTTCCTCGTGTCCATCTGTCATATAATCTCATCCATTGTTTAATTTAAATGTATTTATTAGTTAAAAACTGCATGCGATGTCATGAGACTTATAAACCAGCGGGAATGACAAGCCACTCGACACATTTTCCTCTAGCTCTCAACACCTACCGAAAGTGAAACGTGGTGAAATGTCATCGGGGGTGATTTCTGCGTTCTGGTGCTTTCCTGCTGATCATCCAGATCAATACTGCAGCAATCACTCACTATTCCGAGTCACTACAGCTTCCTCGAACGCACCATCGCCGGAAAGCGTATTGTCTCAATTCCGGTTGCCACCGTGGTGCGTGTTAGCCGATAACGTACTTGTCTCAACTCCGGCTATAAACCAAGCTAAATGTGTGATACTCTTCAGTTCAAGCGGCTGCATACCTGCTTTACATCTTTAACGTTTAAACACTCGACTCATCAAACTGTCTTACCTTCACATTGTTTGTTCGGCTGAACATTAGCTACCTTACTTTAGCTTAGCTGCTCGCAATAGCGTCCCCTCCTACTCGCTCTTGCTCAGCGTATCACATGTTTAGATATCCCCCTGCCTCCTTTTAAATATAACTAACGCTACGTGTAATAAGTGTAGTTTGTTTGCTCGGCTAGAGGCAGGTCTCACTGGGTCTGCACTATCGAAGATTAGACTAGCTACATTAGCCAGCCCAATCCCCATAGTCGTTGTGGACCAGTTAGCTTTAGCTTCTGTTAGCGTTAGCTGTTCCCTGGCAGCCCCAAGCAGCTGTGACAGTGGGTGACTGAAGGAAGCAGAAGTCAGCTCACTGTGCACCATCAACCTCTTCACGTGTCTAACATTTTGCTTTAGTAGCACTAAAATATATCTTACTGATAGCACTTTGTAGTTTAACTTTATTGAAGAAATGGTAATTTCTTGTTCTGAGTTTGTACTCAGAGTGGAATGCACTTATTGTAAGTCGCTTTGGATAAAAGCGTCAGCTAAAAGTTCTCCCCACTCAGCGACACAGCCGCTGAGAAACCAACTTTAGTTGTCAGCAGCTCCTTAGTCAGAAACGTGAAGATAATGAAGCCAGAGACCACAGTCACATGTATTTCTGAGGCCCGAGCGGGCGACGTTGAGTCCTATTTAAATCTGTGAGCTCAGGGTGAACGTATATACAGTAAGATTGTAAGTCATTGTAATGACTCCCGACTTTGTAATTCAACTCAAATCAATGTGGAGTCGGTGTGTGCTTACGCCAAAACAATCTTGCATTCAGTAGTTTCCTCGGGCCCTCTCCCAAACACGGTCACTGATGAGACGTATAGCCGCATGTCAACATTCCACCCCTATTGTCAGGATGGTGTCCACCAAACAGTGTGGGCTTTGTAGATAACTACCGGTCTTTCTGGGGAAACCTGTTCTGATCTGAGTGACGGCATGCATTTTCTTTAAGGCAGTTGACCACCTTTAACTCTATAGAGACTGTGTCTGCAGTGAATACCTGTGACAGGGCCGGACTCAAGACATCAGTGCAGCTGCACTTCAATAAATGATTTTAAATGTGGAGTTGGACAATATTTGATATATGGACAGGTTCAGACACCGTTTAGCAGCAATGTAGGTATGCAGACAGGCAGGTATAGATCCAAACTGTCAGAGTCAGCGTGAGGTTCAGGTTGCAGGAAAGTCTAATTCTCATAGCAACCAAAATGCTCTGGCTGGGAATGAATGAAACTGGAGATGCAGGTGAGCAGGTGTGAAAGGTAAGTGCAGGGTTGATGAGCAAACTTGAGACAGGTGAGTCGATCGTGTGGGGGAGTCAGGTGATGTGTGGACTCCTGGGTCATTTATCTCTGTTCAAAAGTAGTTTAATTGAGAATTATTATTATTATTTTTAATTTCTTCCATTTCACTTTAACTTTAACTCCTCCGACAGTTGATTTTCTGTCAGTATTTCAACATTTAAAACATTTCTTCCATGTGTTGAAACAGCAGAGTTTCAGCCGCAAGATCACCTCATTTTTCATTCATGTATTTCATGTTTGGGTATTTCTAATTGGTAATGCTCAATGAAAATAACAATGAAACTTTTATTTGCGTCACCTTCTGAAAATAATGTTTAATGTTTTTCAGAAAACACAAAACTTGACCAAACGTAAGACGGGTGCACAAGCTGCCTCTAGACACTGCACTACAGGCATTACTGTAATACCGCTCAAACTATGTATTGATCACTAATATTGTCTTCCAGTGAGATTTTCATTGACAAAAATGCTAATAAATTGCTATTTTAAATGTTAACTTCAAAAGGCCATCTTGAAAAGCTTGTAAAATTGCCTGAATCACATCGTCTTTTGACTTTTATGCCAAATAAATTGGCTTAAGTCACACTCTGGACATAGTTATAGTTATACTACAAGTGTAGAATCATATGATTCTGTTTTTTAATAATCTCTGAACGCCATCACAGTGAGGGGGGGTTGGTCTTTACGGCCTGCAGCGGCAGGTTTATGGATCACTGATTACTGTGTGAGACATGAAAGCCGCCAAAGGTCACTGACGACGACTGAATATACAAACAACCTTCAACAGCACACCTGCATGAAGAGAACTGATCGGCTTTGAGGGACAAGAACCAGACACTGTCGACTGAATTGTGGATTAAGATGAAGAGTTAACCGGGAATTAAACACGCGGTGAGTTTTGAGCTTCCCTAATCTCACCTTCAGGTTATAGAGCCACGACATTGACGTCAGGAGGAAGTGAAGACCGTGCGGCTTTTTGTAAAACAAATCAGAACATAGAACAAAGACAAAAGATCATATCAGGTGACGGTGAGTCCGTCTCTGCTGGTTCTCCTGCTGGTTCTCCTTCTTGTTCTCCTTAAAGTACGGTTCTACTTTCCAGAAACTTGTATGGCGTCTTGTCTTGATGAGCAAAAATTGCTTATTTTTGGTTCCTTTGCTAGTTCTTCTTCTGGTTCGCCTCAAAGTTTTTTCTTTGTTGGTTCTTCTGCTGGCTCACCCCTCCAGGTTTCCGTCTATTGGTTCTTCTGCTGGTTCTCCACCAGGTTTCCGTCTATTGGTTCTTCTGCTGGTTCTTCTTCTGGTTCCCCTTCGGGTTTTACTCGGTTGGCTCTCTTCAAAGTTTCACTTTGTTGGTTTTTCTTGGTTCTCCTACAGGTTTCCGTCTATTGGTTCTTCTTCTGGTTCTCCTTCGGGTTTTACTCAGTTGGTTCTCCTCAAAGTTTCACTTTGTTGTTTCTTCTTGGTTCTCCTACAGGTTTCCGTCTATTGGTTCTTCTGCTGGTTCTCTCGGGAAGTGGCCATGCTGGGAAGAACAGGAACCTTCAGTAGCCGTTGCAGATTTGAGCTCCAGCACTCTTTTACCTCTGCTCCCCCTGAGCTCCTCAGACTCCATTACCCAGCATGCAGTAAGAGCAGGAAGTACAGGACAGAGAAGGGGGTGGAGCCAATGAGCCCAGCTCAGATCAACCGCATCTTAAAGGTGAGCCAGATCTGTAATTCAAGGTGGTCAATCTAACAAACCAATCAAACTACTGCTCGCTCCCCCTCTCTTCTGTTACCAGGCCAACGAATATAGCCACACCCTGCCCAGAGGCCCCGCCTCCCATGGCGTCCTGGGTTTCCACAGCAACATGCTGCCATCCAACCACCCCAGCGAGGACCGCCGGAGCAGCGCCACCTGCCTGCCGGGCCGTGGCGGCGGCGTGCTGTTCGGCGTGTTCGACGGCCACGCCGGGACGTCGTGCGCCCGCGCCGTCAGCCAGAGGCTCTTCTACTACATCGCCGTGGCGACGCTACCGTTGAGGACGCTGGCGGAGATCGAGCGCGCGGTGGAGGAAGAACGGGCCGTGACGCCGCTGCTGGAGTGGCACAAGCACCCGCAAGACCACAACGGCACCGACGGCGGAGAAGCCTCCTTCCACAGCCTCCGGAACTACTGGCAGGAGAGACTGGAGGGTGAAGAGGAGGAGGAGGAAGAGGAGGAGGAGGAGCAGGTAGGGTTGGATCAAACCGGTTCATAATAAGCCAAATACAGGACCAAGCCAGTACACCAAAGACCAGACCAAACCAGTACACAAAAGACCAGACCAGTACACCAAAGACCGGACCAGTACCCCAAAGACCAAATCAGACAAGTACACCAAAGGCCGAACCAAACCAGTACACAACAGACCAGACCAGTACACCAAAAACCGGACCAAACCAGTACACCAAAGACCAGACCAGACCAGTACACCAAAGACCAGACCAGACCAGACCAGTACACAAAAGACCAAACCAGTACACAAAAAAACAGACCAGTACCCCAAAGACTGGACCAGACCAGTACACCAAAGACCAGACCAGTACACCAAATCTTACCACTACGTCACGCAGCCGCACGGTCTCTAATCTTTACGCTACAGGAAGAGAACACGGCTATGAATGTTGTGATGTCATCGCCTGTCTCCTCTCTGATTGGCTGCAGGAGGGTTGCAGGCTGACATCAGCGCTGGTCAACGCTTTTTGCCGCCTGGACTACGACCTGTCCGTGGAGGCTCAGGTCCACCTGTCCATGTCTTCACCCAGGTCCTCATCTTATGGTCAAACTCCTTCACTGTCGCAGTTCGTCAAAACAAGCGTCGCCTCTTTTTCACGACAAAAACCATCGACTGTGTTTAGGAAGTGGACGTAATCGTCATGACGTCACCCGTTGGTTTGTGGTTTAGAAGCCTTGAGTTGAGCAATTTTGTCGTCGCCATCTTGGATTATGGCCATTGTCATGTTGTTTTTCCACAACCAATGAACAGAAGTGACCATAATTGGATTGTGGAGAAGTGACGTAGAGACCTGTCAATCAGAGTAAGCCCCGCCCTAAAGCGCCGCCTGCTTTATGGTCTGTTTGACTCTAAATGACCATAATTTACTAAATGAACATCATGCTGTATAGAAGAAGACTTGAAACTAGAGATTGAGACATAAACTCATGTTTACAATGTTTACTGAGGGAATACATCAAGAGAGAAGTAGAGTCATTTATATAGACTTCTATACAACCAGAGGAGTTGCCCCGTGGTGGTCAGGAGAGAGAATGCAGCTTTAACATATGAAGCATAGACTTCTATACAACCAGAGGAGTCGCAGAAAGAAGCTCTTTACGTACAGGTGGACAGTTTGCTGCTGAATCCACTGTTTTAATTCGCTGCTTTTAGCTTTTTTCGTCACCAGGTGAACCATCGCTCTCTCTCCACAGACGGGTGTCCCTCTCTGGGGAGGCGTTGTCTCCGTCCTCCGCCCTCCGGGTGGCGCTGTCCGGCTGCACGGCTTGCGTCGCCCACGTGTCCAAGGGCGTCCTGCACCTGGCCAACCTGGGCGACAGCCGGGCCGTCCTGGGCGTCAAGGAGCCCAACGGGAGCTGGACGGCGGTCAGCCTGACCAACGACCACAACGCACAGAACCCGGACGAGTTGCAAAGGATTCTGGGGGAACACCCGCCGTCAGAGCGGAGGACGGTGGTCCGTCACGACCGCCTGCTGGGTCTGCTGCTGCCCTTCAGGGCGTTCGGCGACGTCCGTTTCAAATGGGGCGCGGAGATGCTCTCTCGCGTCCACGAAACGCGGCCGGACATCCTGTCGGCGGTCGGCGAGGCGTTCCGGACGCAGCCGCCGCACTACCTGACCCCGCCCTACCTGAGCGCCCGGCCGGAGGTCACGCTGCACCGCATCACACCTGCAGACAAGTTCCTGGTGCTGGCGACCGACGGACTCTGGGAGCTGATGCACCGACAGACGGTCGTCCAGCTGCTGGGGGAACAGTTGACAGGTAAGCAAGTCTACCCATCATCATTTACACTTCAACTGCATTCTTCATTTACACTTCAACAGCTTTTATCATTTATAGTTCAACTACTTTCTTTCTTTTCACTTCAACTGCTTTCATTCTTTTCACTTCAACTGTTTTCTTCCTTTAAATTGCTTTCTTCCTCCACACTTCAACTGCTTCCATCCTTTTCACTTCAACTGCTTTCATCCTTTTCACCTCAACTGCTTTCCTTATTTGTGCTTCAACTGTTATCATTTACACGTCAACTGTTTTCTTCCTTTAAATTGCTTTCTTTGTCCACACTTCAACTGAGTTCTTCCTCTACACTTCAATTGCAGTTGAAGTGTAAAAAACAGCAGTTAAATAGTGAATGATGACAGCAGTTGAAGTGTGAATGAAGATGGCTGTTGAAGTGTAAACAATGACGGCTGTACATAGCGAATGATAAAAGCAGTTGAAGTGTAAAAGACAGCAGTTAAAGTGAGTGACAGCAGTTTAACTGGCAGTGTGAACAGTGGAAGTGGTTTATTGCTGTGCAGGCCTTCAGCAGCAGAGACCCATAATTCCCGGCGTGGGCGCGACACTGGGCGGCCTGCAGCGCCTCCTGTTGGACAGGAAGGGGCGGGTTCTGTCGGTGCTGGAGGACCAGAACGGCGCCACCCACCTGCTCAGGCACGCGCTGGGGGACGACGGGTACGGAGCGGTGGCGCCGAACCGCCTGGCCAAGATGCTGAGTCTGCCCCCAGAGGTGGCCAGGAGGTACCGCGATGACATCACCATCACCGTCATCCACCTGAACGAGCCCGAGCTTTAAAAAACGCTTCAACAAAGACTGAGCAGTTGTGAGAAAAATAGGTTGTTTTTTAAAGCGTTTAAATCAGGCGTTAACTTTTTACTGTGAAGTTTTGTTACATGCTTATCTGTTTCTATGTCGTTTGACCTTGAATAATAAAGTTTTGGTTGGTTTGTCGTTGAATTTTAGGTACTTGAATTTCCCCTTTTCGCACTAAATCTGATGCAGTATTTTAAATTAAAAGCCCCACAGTTACGACGATTTATCTCGACATGTACTTTATGATAAAGTTGTTAAATAAGGGCAGTACCACTGGATGTGTTTTTAATCCAGGTGCACAATACTTTGTTCAGATTATCTTGTATACATGAAATGCACTTTAAAAAAACACTTTAAGACCTTGAAAGCTTCACCATTTCTCTGAAAAGGCCTTTTGGCATAATGAGTACATTGTTATGGTAATATTTTACTCAGTGTGACCATGACACAATTCAAACTGGATTAATGCCTTTATTCTATTTATTCATCTGGTCTACATTTACGTATATTTGTTTTTTAATAACAAATATTGATCATTTGTATACATTATATAAACTTTCCAGAAAAGTGAAAATGAAACTGTATAAAATAGATATCTCATATCAAACTATTTTATGTGGAGCTACATATATATAACTAACCTGTGACACCTGATCACAGGTGTCCTGTTACAGCCAATCACAATGCAGTATTCTCAGTGAGCATAATATATATAAAAAAAAAACAAAAAGGACACAGCAGCTGTCAGTGACTTCAAAATAAAATTTAATAAAGGATTTTACAAAATCAAATTCTTAGAAAACACCTTAATACCAAACGGGTTCAAACCAACCAATCAGCTGACACCATCATCAGCCGGCCTCCTCACAGCTCACAGAGCTCAATCATTGGACGATACACAAAACAGGCCACGCCCAGGAAATTCTAATGAGAATGAACAGGAAGTAAAACAGGAAAGAAAAGGAAGAGACGGCGTTCCTCCTTTCAGACCTGATGAACAGAAGTGAAACTGACTCGTCCGTGTCGACCAATATGAGAGAGAGTCCAGTGTCCAATCCGGTGGTAGCGTCGTTGGTTCGTCACCGTCGCGGGGGCGGGACCAGCGGCAGAGTGGTGACGGCGGACTCCGGGAACAGGTTGTGGTAGGTAGGCAAAGGGACGTAGGCCGCCGTGATCATCTTACCTGTAAAAAAAAACAAGTGAGACAATCACAGCTGCTCTCTGATTGGTCCACAGCAGAGAGCACAGGCGCCATGCGGCGAGACCGCTTACCAGCAAAGTATCGTCCGTGGAGAGCATTGACCGCGGCCATGGCGGCCGGGATAGACGGACACTTGACGTAAACGTTCCCCTGAAAACAGGCAGAGGTCAAAGGTCGCACATTACAGACATTCACACACCTATAAGCCCACAGATATAGGTAAGAAACTGAACTCAGGTAATTAGACGAGGAGAAAACCAGTTGAATGACCATTGAAACCAACTTGAACCAGACCACAGAGAAAACAGGGAATTTAAGGAAACCAGTCAGATTCTTGGCACTCTACAGCGCCTGCGTTAGCCGGCCACTCTACAGCGGCTGCGCGTTAGCCGCCTACGCGCTAGCCGCCCACTCTACAGCGCCTGCGTTAGCCGCGACCTCCACAGCGCCTGCGTTAGCCGCGCACTCCACAGCGCCTACGTTAGCCGCGCACTCCACAGCGCCTACGTTAGCCGGCCAGTCTACAGCGCCTGCGTTAGCCGCACTCTTCTGCCTTCCTTTGTAAACACCGAGGTCAGAGGTCAAGTGTACCTCAGCAGAGTTCTTGTCGATGTAGATGTGAACGACTCCTCCGTGCTTGTTACACTCCTCGATGACATCATGCTGGATATCCATCTCCCAACCAGGAACATCCTCACTGAAACCCACAATGATGCATTGAGTATGTAAAAACAGATGATAATATCAAACATAGCCATATATAAAGAGAGTATTGTAGACAGGTGTAGAGACGGACAGGTGTACTCACAACTTGGGATTGAACATGTTGGACAGTTGGAAGCAGTGTGTGGCGAGCGGCTGAGAGGGAAGACTCATATGTCCAGAGTTCATGTTGAGGGTTGGATTCATAGCAGCTGAAACATTTAAATCCATCTTGTTACGTTTACACACACTCATACGAAACTCTGTAGTTCATCTACACAGGTGTAGCGTGCAGAAAGAGCGTACCTGACACGGCGGCCATGGCTCCGAAAGCGATGACTCCGCTCATCTGCAGAGCCTGCTGAGCAGCGGGAGGCATCTGCAGACCAGTACCTGCACACACACACACACACACACACACACACACACACACACACACACACACACACACACACACACACACACACACACACACACACACACACACACACACACACATTAAAAGGTGGATGTCGCGGGTGCTGCACGTCTGCAGGCGGATGTGCGTGTAAGTCACGCGTCTCACCCTCGGCGAGCCGGGCCATCAGCTGCAGGCGCCCGGTGGTCCCGAGGTCGATGCCGCTGCGCTCCAGCTCGTCGCTGTCGAGGAACGAGGAGAAGGAGTCGTTCCGCTCCGTCACGTTGCCGACCTTCATGGGCCGACCCGCCAGCTCGAAGCCGTTCAGCTGCTCCAGAGCTTTCTTAGCGCACTCGGCGTCTGCGAACTGGAAGGGACAGATGCATGCAGGCGTAACAGGAAGTTAGTAACAAAGAGACTCCTGTGAAGACGACACACCAGATTACGAGACACTGTTATGGATTAACGTCTCTATTTGTGGACCAATAGGATCAATAATTGAAAAGTGAGGCTGATGAAGACAATACATTTAAAACATACAGTGATGAAGCCGTAGCCTTTAGAGGTTCCTGTGTCGCCGTCCATCATCAGCTGGATGCTCTCAATCTGTGAAGACGCAACAAAACGCAAACCGCTCGTCTCACCCACCGATTTTACATGCATTGCATATGTGTGTGTGCGCGCATGTGTGCATGTGTGTCCTACCCGTCCAAACGGCTCAAAGATCCCTCTCAGCATCTCCTCCGTGATGTTGAAGTGCAGAGAGCCGACGTACAGCCTCATCGGTCCCGACGTTCCCTTCTGCAGGTTGTTGGCGGCGGCGGCAGCTGCTGCTGCTCGGTTCTTTTCTGCCTGCACACACACACACACACACACTTACTTGACTCAAACTTTATATTTATTGTGGTATAAATACCGCCATGCGTGTGTGAGAGTGTTTACCTGCGAGGCCTGTACGATGATGGGAACTCCCAGCAGCCTTTGCCCCGTCAGCCCGATGGCCAGAGGGACCGAGTTGGTCTCCACAAACTCGATGTAGGCGATGCCCTTCGACTTGCGGGAGTTCCTGTCCGAGATCATCCTTACGTCCCGGACCTGCGGAAGGCAACGAAAGCGTCCGTTAAGCACGCCGACCGCCATCAACGCGCCGACTGTCCGGTCATGATGCCAATCACGGAAATAACAGAACAAAAGCCGAGAAAACACCCAGCTCTCAAACTGGTTTGAATTTCCAGAGCGAGCGGGCGTTCAGAGGAAGAGCAGGAAGTGAAGACAAGTTTTACTTCCTGTGCGTGTGTGGCTGTACAGCGAAATCGCTAAACTCGAGGCATTAAAGCCGCGGTCCACAAACCAACGGGTGACGCCAGATACAAACTAATGCGTGTATGACTCTTTATTCCAAGTATCTGTTTCATAAATGCTTAAAAGACATTTGAGTGTTTCACATTACCGTAAAAGTCGGGTTACAAGCTGCTGCTACCGTCGGTGGCTGTCCCAGCTAGCAGTCCTGCTAGCTGGGACAGCCACCGAAAGTATCGGGACCAGCCCCGGCTCCGCGCCCGACGCGGGCAGTAGCAGCAGCAGGGAGGTAGCAGCAACGCTAGCTTGCTACAGCAGAGAGCTAACAGCAGCGCTAGCTTGCTACAGCGGGAACAACCACCGAAGGTAGTCGCGGCTTGTAGCGAAGGGGGCGTTGTGAAGCGCTTACCTTCCCGACAGAAGAGAAGAAATCCTCCAGGTCTCGAGGTCGTATCCTGGCGGCTAGCTGCATGCAGAACACCGTCCGGGCGTCCCGCTCCTCTGGAGTCAGGTTATCGACGGGCTGCCTGCACGCACGCACACACACACACACACACACACACACACACAATAAGCCATCAGTCACACAAACGTCAGCGTGCTTAGCTGTCGCTCAACAGCGTTTCCCCGTGAGCTCACCTGAGAGGACTCTTCTCCTTCCTGACGGGGCTCTTACTCTTTGACCGCTTGCGGCTGGAAACACAAAATAAAATGTAGAAATATGCGTCGCTATTTATCGGGACAGGTAGATCTTTTATTAGGATGCAGCTAGCCGCCAGTTCATTTGAAAATTAAAGATAAAAAAAATAAAGCTAAACGCCAACAAATATGGAGTCAAGCAGAATATGTAGTGACATTAAAACCATGGGAATTTTAGGGAAATTCCTATATAAAAACCTAAAACAACAACTGTCATCAGTACAACATGAAGTGTCAGTGATAGAAGTGGAAGCGTCCTACTCACTGCTGGTGGTGGTCTCTGTAGCGCCCGCCCCTCTCTCTGCTGCTGCGACGCTCTCTGCTGCGACTTCTCCTCTTGGTGTCTCGGCTGCGGCTGCTTTTACGCTCTCGGCTCCGACTGCGTTTCTTGTCGCGGCTGCGCTTCCTGTCGCGGCTGCGCTTCTTCCTGTCGGGGACACGCAGAGGAGCCAGTCAGAGCGACGGACACACAGCTAGCCAGTCAGAGCGATGGACATTCAGTTAGCCAATTGGAGCGACGGACACGCAGTTAGCCAATCGGAGCGACGGACACGCAGTTAGCCAATCGGAGCGACGGACACGCAGTTAGCCAATCGGAGCGACGGACACGCAGGTAGCCAATCAGAGCGACGGACACGCAGTTAGCCAATCAGAGCACGACCCGACAGCGGAACTTGTTTAACTGGCTGTAACGCTGTGGTGAGACAGACGGTCAGACAGGTGTTTTTACCTCTTCGTGCGTTCCTCCGGTCCGTTGGGGCTTTGGTTCTTTAGGTCCTCCTGAGGTGGACAGAGAACAGCGTGAGGACGCAGGATGCAACACACATGTTGAGGTTGATGCACCACATGAAAATGAAAGACTCAAGAGACTTGACACAATGGGATGTTGGTTCTAGGTGAGCGGGGAGGACCAGTGGAGTCCAGGTGAGGACCAGTGTAGACCAGGTGAGTCTCACCTTTCTGAATGGAGCCTCCAGCATGGCCTCGATGTCCAGGTCATCAGCCATCCTGCTGCTGGTCTGCACACAAACAATTAACAAGTGTAGAAATATGGAGAATAAATTATAAATAAAAACTCTCGAATCAAACACACCACCGTTCTAATGTTGTATTATATTTACATTTAGATACTTACTATGTTGGGTACGGCTAATTATACTTAACTTACTTAAATACTTTGTATGATCTACTTTGCTACTCAATACTGTGGCTGAAATAAATAATACTTGAAGAAAACCAAATAGCTTCTTATAGTCTAAATACTTTGATATTGATAATACTAATAGAGTATATGAAGCTATTTGTATTGAAGTACTGAGTACTTTGATACTCAAGATACTTTGACTAATGTTAATAGTACTTCAATACAACTAGCCTCATATATTCGGAGTATTTTGATGCTCATAATACTTTACCTAATGGTCATACGACTTCAATACATATAGCCTCATATATTCGGAGTACTTTGATACTTTAACTAAAGTCACCTGACAAAGAGTCGCTCAGCCCGGAGGTTAAATCCGCTTAACGCGCATGCGCAGTGTCGCGCTAACAGCTAGCTGCTAGCTTCAAAAGGCTGTGGAACGACGATCCGTTATCTAACGTTCCCGGTACCGAACTTTCCCGGCATCCAACGTTACCGTCAGAGCACCGGGGCCCAGCGGAGTCTTACCCGGACAAACAGCGGCTCTTGGGGTTTTGATGAGCGGTCCTCCGGCTAAATAGTCGCTTCTCAATCTTTGCCCTCGCGACGACACGCACCGTGCTCTAAATGGCGCTGCAGGGAACTGCGCTGTTATCGCGAGATCTTCCTGCCGCGAGATCATAACAAAGCGGTAGCTTCTGGCCCGACTGTATCCGTTCCACTGACACCCATTTCCGCCTCAGCCATAAGATACTAAGTAATAATTATGAGATTAAGTAATAATGATGAGATACTAAGTAATCATTATGAGATATTAATTTATAACGATGAGATATTAAGTAATAATAATGGAATAGTAAGTAATACATATACGATACTAAGTAATAATTATGAGATACTAAGTAATAATGATGGGATAGTAAGTAATAATTATAGTAAGTCGTAAATATGAGATATTAAGTAATAAATGAGATACTAAATCATGATTACGATGGTAAGTAATAATGAGATACTGAGTAATAATTATATTAGTAAAATAAGGCAAGGCTATTTGTAGAGTACATTTCAACAACAGTTCCAGTACTGTGGTGCTGACAAAAGCCGGTCCGGAAGACACCAAAAGTTATTTTCAGCCTATTTTTGGTTGGTTTAATAACACAGTAAGTCATAATTATGAGATACTATATTTTTGATAAAATATCTCAATGACTTGCCAGGATCTTTATTTATTTTTCATCACAGTTGTGGAAATGGGTTATTATTATTATGAGATGACCAGCTTCCATTATAATCATCAGTTTTATTTTCGTCGTTCATTATTCTTGTTTGCTTGGCAACACAAATATCTTTACGTCATTCCAATAGAGCACAGGAAGTAAAATAACCCTCACAGTAATGTGCTAATGCACATTACAGACTTGGGGAACATTAGAGACGACACAGTTGTGCATCTCTTTAATTTATTTAAAAAAAATAAAATAATGTTCAAGTCACACAACCTGCAGGCGCTCCACACACTCATGCTGGTCTTTAACTGCTTGTGAGGACTCATGCTGTGTTCAGGGACACTTAAACATTTTGTGTTGTCTTCCTGTTTCTGAATCCTTAAGGACAAAAAAATTATCTCTTCCTCTTTTGGCTGATGTCCTCCGTCTCTTTGGGACATCACACGGTGACAGCATCAGTTTCCCCGTCAGCCAATCAGATGTCGTCGTCGTGCTCCGTTCGCTCTCTAGAGGAAACCCACCGGCTGACGATCACTTCCTGTTGACAGAAAACACCTCTTTTCATTCAGTTTCCTCTTTTGTCTGATCGAACGTGATCCTCGACGGCATTTCTCATTACAGCTGATGAACATTTCATGTAAAGCTGAATGAATCGGTCCATACGGCACGAAAATTATCAGCAACCACGACTTCACACGCACATCATCTTTATGGTCAACCAACTAATTAATAATTTGACTTGTCGAATAGCCGCCGCTTCCTGTCATCTACCTGAACCTTCAGTCTGCTCAGACAGACGGGCGAGGCCAGATCAGCTTCCGATTGGTCGGCTGGATGGATGACGTAACACAGCATTAGCTCCTGTGAAAATAAACAAGAAGAAATAAAAAAAACACACATCAAAACAAAAATCTCACCCGACACGACATCGGACTTGGACTCGTTACCTTGGAGACGTTGGAGGTGATCCTGCTGAGAGCTGCCAGAGAACGCCACGAAAACGGACGCAACGGCGAGCCCTTGAAGGCATCGTCGACCCGCTCAATTACAACCGAATAACTACAGGAAGAGGAGGCAATGACGACGTTGATGAGAATTATTTTTTGAGACTTTTTGGCAATTGCGGACGAAAAGTTTTCATTAAAAAAAAAAGTCTAAAAAAATCCCGACATTATTTTAGTTTGAGGGTTCAGACTTGGTTGTGTGTCGGTGTGTGTGTTACCTGGCATGGTAGAAAGGTGGTCCTTTCCTATACAACACTGAAAACACACAAAAAAGAGACTCTTGTAAATTGTGACATACTGAATGTGTATCTTTAGGCTCCGCCCCCTGTGCTCTGTTGATTGACAGCTGTCAATATTGTGTTCAAGTCACCTAAGACACCGCAGCATCATGGACCTGTTTTCTAACTCTTACAGGGAAACTGTATCAAAGAGAGAGTGTGTGTGTGTGTGTTTCTCTTACTGAGGTCCACGCCGTACTTGGCCCCGCCCCCTCCTTTAGGGACCCACCCCCTGCTTCGACAGTGCTGATAGGCCGCGAACGAGCTAACAAAGTCGGGCCTCAGGGAGCGGAACTCTCGCCACAGCTGGATGATTGACAGGGGCTCCTGTCCAATCACAGGAGAGGACACGGTGACGTCATCAAATAAGTGAAAAGGAAGTTATATATTTAGTATTTATTGACCCGTGGAATCAAAATGTAGAAACAGGAAGTCAGACAGTTACCTGGTTCAGGTAGACAGACAGACAGCCTAGACTGTAGACCAGGAAGAACGCCTGAAGGTGCAGACAGACAGACATCTGATGAAGAGGTCACGCCCCCTAGCTTTCCAGCTTCAGGTGCGGCGACAGGTAACGCACAGGTGACCGACAGTCTGACCGAGTTTACAGAGTGACCCTTTAACAACCTTCAACCATTCAGGTACAAATCAGATCGCCATCTGAATCCGCCAACAGCCGAGGCTCATGGGCAATGTAGTATTTATAGACAGAGACAAGCTGAAGACAAAAAGTCTAACTAATGTGACGGTTAGTGGGCGCGTTGGTGCGTTACCTCCTCCAGACTGAGTTGCAGGTACTCTGTAAGAGAGAAAGGAGTCCGCCGGACCTCCCTGACCTCCCCACACTCCTGCAGACACACACACACACACACACACTGATTACACACACTTGCATATCTTTGAACTTTAATAGTTTGAGGTTTAAAACACCATTAAGTCACTTTGTCGTCCCGAGTGAGAAGGTCAAAGTCAAGATAACGATAAAGATAAAAGTCTGCAGACTCACTTTACTGTCAGAGACAACGAGGACAAAACCAGGACCAGGAACCAAAGGATCAGGATCAGGATGAGGATCAGAGTCAGAGTCTGAGTCAGAGTCTGGGTTGAGGTCAGGGTCAACGTCAGATTCCTGGTCTGAGCTCGGACGAGGATCAGGGTTGAGCTCGTGGTTTTGCGGGCCCGGCCTGAAATGTTAATTAATTGTCAGACTCCTTTCTTAACAACAAAGGAAAACGTAACAACAACTAGATTTATACCCAACAAATAGAATTATTTTGTAATAATAAAACATGCCGAATTTAGCAGAACAACCACTTGATGTTAAAAGTGTGATGTTCTGGTTTCTGAGTTGTGTGTATTTGTGTGTGCACAAAGCAGAGTTTTAAATTAGGAGTTTTTTCATTGGAGCTTGGTGACAGTGAAGAGAACCACTATACCTGCAGCTTCTCTTGGACTCCGGCTCGACCTCCGGCTCAACCTCTGACCCCGGCCGCGGCCTCTTTGTGTGGGGGCGGGCCCCCCCGTCGGGTCCTGGCTCCTCCCCTGCAATCTCCTCCCTTCTCACGTCCTCCATCCCGACGGGCTGAGAGAGGCTGAGCAGGGTTTGATTGACAGCGTCTTCATCCAATCCCCGAGCAGAGAGAGCGGACCTCGCCCACCCGAGGAGCTCTTCATATCTGTAGAAGAGGAAGAGGAAGATGAGTAACACAGAGCAGAGAGGATGTGATGTCATCATGCGGACAGACAGGATGTGATGTCATCATGTGAACAGACAGGATGTGATGTCATCATGTGAACGGACAGGATTTGATGTCACTCACCTGGACTGTGAGATGACAGGTAGGAACAAACCTTCGTGCTCTGTAACAAAACCAGACAGTGGCTGACTGCAATGAACAGCACTGATTGGATGAGACTGGTGATGAGGTCACGGCGTGAACTCACGTTCCCATTGGTCAGAGATGCTGTGGTCCGGTCTCGCTCTGGACAGGACGCCTTTCCCAAAGTAACCCTGGAACAAGACAAGACCCTGATGTGGACTGAGCCCGACCTGGTGTCACGCAATGTGGACTGACATGTAAGCCACTTTGAAGTCAATTTTCTCCAAAACTGTACAGTAAAATCTCAAGGCCATACACATGGACATAGCAGAGAGCAGTCTAAACAAAACTGCGTTGTAATTTCACTTTACAAGTTTATGGATATGTTTGTATAGCCTTTTGAATATTGGACATTGTGAAGTTATGAATATCATTATTACATGTAAGCTGACTGGTTTCACCGGATGTGGACTAACTCAGACCTGGTTGTATATCTTCTGGATGTGGTCCGGGTGACAGACCAGCACGTGTTGGTTGATGAGCTCCGCCCGGAAGTCGCACCGCTCCTCCGGACTGCGGCTCACGGGCAGCGGGGCCACGTACTCCTCGTGCACACGTGCGCGTCTCCGCGGAGCCCGAAACTCGGCCTGCATGGTCCCGAGTCCTGCGGGGTCCTGTGCGGGGTCACCTGTTCGCGTTGGCGCGTTACTTTCTTTCTAAAGGACTCAGTTTGTCAAACTTTGGTTTCATTCATTCTCGAACTCCATAGTCGGATTTGTTTTGCTGTAGGACGCTGCGGTGTTACCGAATCTGTGTCCGGTGAGGAACGGCCGGCCCTTTCCGATAGTTCCCCCCTTTTCAGTAAATCTGCCGTTTATTTATTTTTTTAATCTCAAGTAAATTAAAATTACTCTTCGGAGAAAAACAACCCGAAAACAAAAATAATAAAGTTTCGTTATTGTATTTGTGCGAATGTTTACGTTATTTAAGGTTTGAAAGCAAAGCTCACTGACACAACAGGGCCGTTCGAGATGAGCAGCTCTCAAAGGAATGGATCACCGGCGATCGGCGCGCAATGCATGCTGGTTAGATTTGTGTCCGATTTGAGCCAGACTTGCTCTGACGTCATCTCTGCTTGGGTCCGATTGAACGATGCACCAGAATAAAAAATAACCGGGGTCACCTGAACGCGGCACTACAACACGTCGGTTCTGCAGTCTCAGTATGAAATGACGCCACAGAGTCGTGTTGAATAAATTCATCATGACAAACTATACTTATTAGACTTACAAAATGAAACTCAAAGATTCCATTGTTTGGTAACAATAATAATGTAATATTTGTATGTAGGGAAAAGAGCTAAATATAGATATTTACATATACATATTTGATGCAAGTTATAAAAATAAATATTGGACAATTTTGCGACCACAAGCAGTCCAATAAATGCGATATAGATATATCTATATATAAAGAAAGATACGTAACTATATATAGATACATTTAGTACATCATATGTCTATAATATATAAGAAAATATTGTTTATTATATGACAATACAATAAAACTTGTAGACTAAAATGTTACAGTAAGTCTTTATTAGTGAATGCACACAGAGTCAAATTCAAATAAAAACATCTTGAGGTCGCAGCCTGATAGAAACAAACTAAAAAAAAAAGGTTGTGAGATCTCACAACTTACAAAACATAAATGGTAAATCTATCAATAATATTGCAAACCGTTCTCACTCCTTATGAAATATCGTGTCTATGTACACCGTATGTGACGCACCAGGCGTCCAACTAACTCCAACCCACACACATGCACGCGTTCTTAATACGAGCTCAGAACTACCGAGGGAGTGTAAAGTGAGAGAGAGTCCACACAAGAGAGATGCAGGAGTCAAACAAACACAGGACTTATGTCACGAGACTGTTGTAAACATGCGTAACTAAGTTGTTAGTGTCGTAAGTCACAAGACTCAGACTCACATTCAGAACTGACAGTAGAGGGGAACGTACAGTCTTGAACGCAGCCTCACTACGGCTGTTCAGAGGCCGCTTGCCTCAAGGCCCGCTGTCTTCTCCCTCCTTCCCGGTCTGACGCCAGCTGGAGCCATCTCTTTATGAAGCGCTCCGTTTCTCCATCGCTGGCAGTTGCTGTGGCAGTATTGAGACGGACCGATTCTTTAAAAAAGAAGAGGCACAATTACGAAAAATCCAAATAATTCAATTCTAGTAATTTATTTCTAGGTGACACTTCATTACTACTATGTTTAAAGCTATGCAGCACTCTAATAGTGTAAAATGCATTGAAATAACCTTAATAAAAATAAATGTTATGTATTAATGTATTGACGGACCAGTAAGTGTTAGATATTCAGAATGAAAGAAACCAAGAAATACTTACTCAGAACAACGTTTTTCAGGGCGAGGGACTCAAAGCCTGTCTTCCCATTCACCCCCGTCCAATTCATCGTCTTAGCCAATGAGTTGGATATCATTTTGGTTAAGACCCGCCACACTGTCTCTCTGACAGAGAACCCCCCAACGAGGCCGAAGTAGGTGACCTGAAAGACAAAATTTTAAAAAAAGGGGCAAAACAATTAAGTGTGATGAATTACTATAGTGTCAGTCAATTATTTTCCCACAACCTTCTGAATAATAATAAAAAACATGAACTAATAACTCAAGGCACATGGAGAAAAAAAACATGTTTTGGGGAAAGATATTAACACAGAAACTCCAGTATATACACAACATCAAGAAAGTCCACATCTGTCACATAACTTGGGACAGTTATGTGACACAAGTAGACAACCATTGGCTCATAGTTAAAGCTCTGTAGTTATGTTGGAATACTAAACTAAAATAAGTCACTCACTAAAAGGTCAAATATCAATATAAAAGGGTCAGCGTCATGCTTCAAGAGTAGTAGCCATGAAAGACGACACTAGTCTCAACATGCAAAATGTTACTTTACCAATCTCTCTTTATATTCTGTATCAGATAAGCGAGTCTCCATCTGATCAAGGTCGTCGAGAGTCGCAAGAGGAAATTCCGACACATCCAGTTGTTCAGCTGCTGCGCTGGTCCGGCTCTGCAGGTGCACCAATAATTTTTTTTGCTGCTCCTTGATGACTTCTAGCTGCTTCAGGATCTCACGAAGGCGTGCTAAATGGAAAAAAAAGATTGCAACAAACCGATATGGCAAAACACATCCTTAATAAAAAACAACATCTAGGAGGGATTTAATTGATCTTTTATGTCAAATAAATTTGAGGCGTCACTGAAGACGCAGCTGAATGACCATAACACTTACATTCACATGGGCAACATGTCGTCGGACTTTGGGCTGACTGGGGCTGTGACTCGCACTGTCTTCTGGCCACCTTTGGTGCCGGTACGAGGTCAGAAGGAGAGTTCAAGCAGAGATGATAGTTGTGGAAAGCGCTGTACTCCGTTGTCTCTGAACCGTCAATGGGATCAAACGCCTCAGCTGCGCGTCTTAGCGTTTCCAGACGTCTACGGGCGATGGCTACTGCCTTTCTACTCAGATTAGAGGACTTAACGTAGTCAGCGCAACGCTCAGCCATTGTAAATGGGTGCAAATACAAAAATAATTCAAACTAAAAAAGAGGCTTAGGGATGTAAGTAGTGAGTCACTGGGAGGTGTGTATGGAAAATCTGTCGTCTGGAAAGAGACAAATGACAAAGTGTTAACAAGGATAACAATGTATATGCTCCGGAAAAACAGTTTGTTAATAACTAAATTATGTATTGACAGATAACAGTTTAAACAAGTCATAATACAACTGAGCCATTCAAGTGGAACACTGTGTGCATGCATGTGCCGAGTTTTGAGTACTAAAATATATTTTCAGTAATATAAATGCCCCAGTATTTCAAAAGATTTTAGGAGAATAAAATTAAAAGAGCGCAAATTACAGTTTATTAGAAAAATATCCATCGATTAATAGTGGAGCGACCCTGTACAGGCGTCTGTTGAGGGGGGATGTGTCGTCACTCTCACCGGCCAATCACAGGGCAGCAGCGCGTTTGTTGGTAGGGTTGTGGCCTGTGATTGGTGGCGCAGTGGGGGTGGGGTGGTTACGGAGGAAGTGACGTAGTTTGTTGTGTGAGTGTGGGGGATGCTGCGTGAGCTCGTTAGCTGTTATGAACGAGCGCCGGTTAGCGAAGAACTCTGTGGCCATAGTGTGAACATTTGTGTAATAAACCTGCAAGTTAGGGAAAGCGACGTCTGCTAATAGTTACTGCGGACGTTACAATAGTAATAAATAAATAAAAATTAAGCCCGTAGGTACACGGCCGTATTGCGGCTGCATATCGGCTTGATGCAGCTAGCTTGACCGTTTATGGTAGCCGAATGTGATCTCACATAAGGTTTAAATAATAAGTCTCCTTCAATCCATGCCGTAGACACATTTCACTGCGATTAAAAACGTCTGCAAAATCGCAACTACATTCTAGTTTCAGGAGATAAAACATTGCAATACAACTTTGCCTTTGTAAACCAGCTGGCTCGATTAAAACAGTTATAGATGCAGTACGAGACGTTGTCAAACACGTCTGTGCTCAAACATCACGGCTTGATGAATACAAAAGTGGTCTTTCTTTACAGACTAGGCAGCTAACAGCATTATTTGGGTCCTCGGGACACGTTTTCTAGCTAACGTGCTAGCTTAAGCACGGTTAGCAAAACAAAAAAAACGAGTCATGTTACATCTAAATATACAGGTTCCACCACATTTGAACAATGTAATAATGCTGGTACTTACCACAACAGCTGGTGAAGAAAGAAACGAGCGCAAATGTGGTCTGGTCGTTTTAAGCAGGCCTTTGAAGGACCCAAGAGGGCAGCCCTAGTGGTTGCCTGTTTATCGGGCAAGTAACCATATATGGAAGAAGAATATATTTATATAATTATTAATTACAAAAATAATAATGATGAATTATCCAAATTGTCATGAAGTGTGTTTTCAGCTGTATAATATACCCGGTAATATTTATAAAGTAGGATATCTGCGCAAAATATCTGCTTTTCCTGCTTGTCCTCTCTGCTCTTGCGCCTCTCAGCTGCCCCCGTGCAGACGGGTCGAAAAAGCAGTTCGGCCAATCAATGATCAAAGATTTAAATGATAGACATGGATGGATGGATCATTTATCCAATCAGCGCCCTAAAAAAGACTTCTGTGAGGGCGGGCCCAAGGTCGGCCCTAGACTGCACGTCCCTGTCTCTTGCTATTGAGGCGCATGCTGCCCATTTTAACAACATGAGCACGAGCACTGCTCTTCAAAGAAAACAAAACGCTAACTCGGTTTAAGCTCTTCTCCAACACCCGTTTGAAAGAAGAACTTTGTCGGAGAAGCTACAGGTGAAACACCTGGTCCCAGATCAGCCGGACTCTCCACAAGACAACAGGCTGGCTGAGCTAAGCTACAACAGGATGACGTGGCTAAGCTAGCTGCTGGATGCAGTCGTGCTAACGCGGTATTGTACTTTCCATGCTTGCTTTTGTTTTTAGATCAACATGGACCGATCCCGCATGGACAGCTACTGGATTAAGGGACATGAAGCACTTGTCGGAAAGATTAAGAAACGTCAGAACACCAGGGGGACCCGCATGGATAACTCAGTCAAGCTACTAAGCTAGCTTATACACAGAGACGCAAGCAGGCAAGACACACGTGGCCGACCTTGCGTGGGCAAATTGGCCATTTTGCGTGCTTGCGTGCGTCACCCCAAATTTCTGACTATCCCTCAAAGCGACGCGAGCCGTACGCAGCCGGGAAGGTCCGCTAACCACATCCTTTTTCTGACGCTCTCATTTCCGGTTTCATAGCATAATACCGCTGTTTTTAAAAGCCATAGCAGAAACACAAACAATGGATCATGTTGAAGAACGTTTGGCTGAAGAGGTCCGAAAATATGAGCATTTATGTAACCCGTCTGACGGAGTATAAGGACACGCAGATGGAGGTGTATTCCTGGAGGGAGATATCGGTGAACGTCGGTGTGCAGGTCGACTCTTAAACGGTCGTTGCGCCACCTGCTGGTCTGGAGTATGAAAAACGTAGGGGAACTAAAAATCAAAACGAGTCCGTCAATCCGACTGCATGGCCAGCCGTAGTTGGAGTTGCAGAAATATAATTCAGCCTTAAATTAGCCTTGACTATCCGTCAAAGCAACGCAAGCCCACAAGGCTGTGATTGGTCCGAACTATAAACCAAAACCAGTCCATCAATCCAACTGCGTGGCCAGCCGCAGTTGTAGTTGCAAGAGTATAATTCGCCCTTAAGACTACAACCCTGCGTTGCCCTGAGAGGGCCTGAGAAAACTACAGAGTCTGAGATTGTTTTGGCGTAAGCACACACCGACTCTGCATTGATTTTCGTGACCTCTGATTGGCGAAGTCAGGAGCCATTACCGACGTGTCTACTGTACTTTTTGTCTATTTGCTCTGCATATCTGTGAAAGCAGTTTGTCAACCCCGTTTACAAGTCCTATATAAATGAAGTTATTATTATTACAATCAACAATTTTATGTGTTTTCTTGATTTGTGTTTTATTTTGAAAATCAAGCAGAAAGTGGAGTTGAACAGACAGGAAGTTAAAGCGGAAGCGCAGTAGAGGTGAAACGCAATTTCCGCAGGAAACATTTAACTCATCAAATAAAATTCACACGCACTCAACAGGAATGAACAAAAATAAGATATAATACATTGAAAATAGGAAATGACATAGTATTTTAACTGTTACACGCAATCTACATAAATAGATTGAAACATATTCACTTAGAAGAAGTGAAAAGTTGTTTACTAATCACCTCCTGCAAACTAAAGTTTCTATCAGACCTGTTGCTTTGACACACAGATCTTCAGTGGGGAGATCTTCAGATTATCTAAAGTGTTAATGATTGGAAACATCTTCTCAGTGAAAGTGTGTGTGAAGGTGTGTATGTGTGTGTTAGTATCAGGATCAGAGAACGACAGCTTTCCTCTGTTCCAGTCCAGATTCACTCTGATCCTCAGAGGCTTCTTCTGCACGACGAGAACAGTGACTGAAGCTGGTGGTGACCGTGATGAGTAATTATCTTTAGAGAACTGTATTCTCCATAATCCAGACTCTATGACTCCCTTCCTCTGGACAGACTCTGCTAACACACCCACTGACCAATGTGTACTGTCTCCTACCTCGACATCCCAGCTGTGAGTCCCAGAGTTAAATCCCTCAGAGCCCAGAACAGACCAGTATTCATCAAACCTCTCTGGATTATCAGGAAGATCCTGTCTCTGTCCTTCTCTCACACTGGTCAGATCTTCAGACAGGATGAGGTCTGGATCAGCAGTGTTTGGGTCCAGAACCACAGGAGTGTAGGAGACCAGGTCCTTCATGTTGTTCCAGATGTTGAAGGTCAGGTTGCCCAGGTGTTTGGCCTCGTCTATCAGAGCTCCTGAGAGCAGCTGTGGATCCTCCAGCAGGGGGCGCTGCTGGACTCGTTCCACTGCAGCCTTGTAGTTGTTGAGGAATGAGACGTCTTCAGCTCTCAGCTCGTCCTCTGTGGCTCTGACTGTGTCTGAAAGAGCTGCTATCTCTCTGTTCAGAGCCTCCATCTCCTCCTTCATCATCTGACTCTTCTGCTCCTCTTCCTCCCTCAGTGCAGCCATCCTGGCCTCCTCTTCCTCCTCTAGAAACTGGTGAAGCTTCTTAAACTCATCCTTAATCTTCCTCTCTGTGCGTCGGGCCTGGACCTTCATGTGTTCTGCTGTTTGATCAGACTTCACTTTAACTTGTTCAAAGACCTCTAACTTCTCCTTTAAGGGCTTCAGAGATCTCTGGAGCTCCTCTTTGAGATCCTGAGCAGCTTCATCGATGGGTGTGATTCTGTGGTTCTTGTGTGTTTTTGAGTCTCTGCAGACGAGACACACTGGCTGCTGATGGTCCAGACAGAAGAGTCTGAGTTTCTCAGAGTGCAGACTGCAGAGAGTCTCTGGAGCTCTCTGGTCTCCCTCCAGTAAAAAGGACTCACACAGGTTCTTTAACGCCAGGTTTAAAGGTAGATCCTTTGAAGATCTTCTCTTACAAACTGGACACTCCTGACTTGGTTTCTCTCTCCACCATCTCTTCAGACAGTCTTCACAGAAGCTGTGGCTACATGACAGAAGAATAGGATCTCTAAAGACTTCGTGACAGACCGGACAGGAGAGATCCTTCTCTAATCTGGAAGCCATGTTGTCTCTGAGTGAAGCTGAAACATAGAAAGTACATGAGTCATGGCTCCATCCTCCTCTGTAACTTCACTGTGTGGAGTCAAACTCACGTTCAGTGTGTGGAGTGTCAGCAGGTTGAAGCAACAGTGTTGTAGTGTTCCTCTTTTCTCTCCTGCAGCTGAACTCACTCAGAGGAAGTTGTTAGTTTAGTCTTAAGGTGAATCTGATCGTCTCTCTTTCAGTCTGTGTGTCTCTTTAGTGAAGAAGAAGCACAAACTGTTTGTCTCAGGTGAGTCAGGTGAGAGGCGGAGCTTTGTGACTCCTCCTCTGCCAAACGCTTTACCTGTAATACAGAGGTGCATTTCATTCCACAAACACCTCCACACCTCTACAGCTCACTGGTTAACAGGTTTTACCTCATTTCATCTGCAGTAGGAACGTTTTCACTTTCATGGTTTCCTGTTACTGTTGGTAATCAATCAAGATCACTCACATTTTATTCCTACAAACATGATTAAAAATTAGAGGATATTTTACTTTAAAAACTTCTCCAACGTCATGTTTCCACGTTACTTAACGGGATCAGAGCTCTGATTAATTGATGGTCACGAGTAGCATCCAGTGGCGGGCTGTGGATTTTGTCACTGCGCCTGCTGTGCTGTTTGCTGATAGCACCCCTGCTTCTCGTGTCCTGTTGACAGAAGTCGTTCTGGCACTCTGACCAATCACAGCGCATGTTAATGGTCACACGGGCCCTGTGACCAATGATAGCAGATATGAATGCTAGCTAGCTGGCCGTTAGCATGTTGTTTAATGCAATACTCTTGCATAGTGAAACAACAGGTGAAATCTTATTGGATGAGCTCCACGTAACCAACTATCAGGCCGTGCGGCTTGACCACAGTTTTTTATGATGATGATGATGATAATGCCGCCTCCTCTCGTCTACATTGCAGGAGAGAAGCAGCTCTTTTGACCGAGCCTCGTCGGAAAAAGCTGCTTCTCGCCTAGCTAACGTGCTAGCTCACGCGCGGTTAGCATTGAGTATATCCGGGCCATGTGTAGGAAAAAAAAAAGTCATTTATATCTAAATGTGTTAAATAGACATCTCCCATCATATTTGAACAATTGTGTTTCTTTCAAAACAAATAAAACCCAAATGATCTAAATTTAGGGGAAGACAGGAAAAGCGTCTTGGATCACAAGGACGAGGCAGCAGAGTGACACGAGGAAGTCCACGATGTCGTCAATGAAAGTTACAATGAGTCAACTCCTTCATTTAAAGTTCATCTCAACTAAATAGAGGGGTTGATCTATTTGATAGCAAGATGCTAGTTTATGTCTTCATACGAATACAGACTGGGATTATCTAATTTACATTATATTCACATTTTAATAATGAGACGGACAGAAGGAAACTCTGTTTTCAAAGCACAAACATTAATACAAGAGAAACATACAAGTAGCACATTTATACTCGTGTACATATTTTTTCAAAAGTCCACATTTTAATGTAAATACTGTAAAGATATGAAAGAAACAACACTTTATATTCACTGTTTCCTCGTCAGCTGGAGACTCATTTCAACCTCCAGGAAGCAGCGCTGACTAGAATAAGCCTGGTTTATCTGCTGCGTCCTCCTGTCTGTCCACCATGTAGAACCGGTGTTTCTGTACTTGTTGGTACAGTGTGGTGTACTTGGTGACCCTCCTCATCCTCGGCAGGATGAAGCTGTGAGTAAAGGTCTCTCTGCTCAGAGAGCTCCGTCCCTCCGCCGCCAGCACGCTGTTGACGAACTGAAGACAGAAGGTGAAGCAGTTGTGCTGCTCCTCGTCGAACCTGAGAGACAGACAGGTGGACGGGGCGTTAGAGACAGACAGGTGGACCAGGGAGAGACACTGAAAATGAACTGAAGAACGAAAATAAAGCCTGTTACCGTGCTCCTCATCGAACCTGTGAGACAGACAGGTGGACATGGGAGAGAGCGAGAGAGAGAGAGACAGACAGGTGTGAGGCGTACCTGTGCCAGGCCGGGTCCCACATGGGCCCGTCTGAGAAGCGGTCCAGGTACTGGTCCCACTGAGCCAGCAGGTGGAACATGTCGGGTCGGACCAGAGGGATGCTGACGCAGCACTCCCACCCGCTCTGATCTCTACTCACTCCAGCCAGAGTGTAGTTATACACCACTCCTACACACACACACACACACACACACACACACACACACGTTGACCTGAAGGTGACATGGACCACAATATGTCCATCCAACAGCGAGACAGACAGACTGACCTCTGAGTCCTACCTGACGTGTTGGAGATACCAGTGTGCAGATCTGATGTCCCATCAAACTCTCTGAGGACCAAACGGCACATTACACACTGGTTATACTGGTATTCACCTGTGTGGGTGTGTGTCTGTGGCTGCTTGTTGTGTGTATACTTTTGTGTACTAACCTGTTGTGTGTGTGTATCTGCCTGTTGTGTGTATAGCTATGTGTATACTTGTGTGTACTATCCTGTAGTATGTGTATACCTGTGTGTGCTATCCTGTAGTGTGTGTATACCTGTGTGTGCTATCCTGTACTGTGTGTAAACCTGTGTGTACTGTCCTTTAGTGTGTGTATACCTGTGTGTACTATCCTGTAGTCACTACAGGATAGTACACACTGGTATACACACACTACAGGATAGTGCACTGTTTACACAAACGACAGTGTAGTGTGTATAACAGTGTGCACTATCCTGCAGTGTGTGTATACCAGTGTGTCTTCCTGTTGTGTCTATATCTGCCTGTTGTGTGTGTGTGTTTACCTGTGTGCACTATCCTGCAGTGTGTGTGTGTGTTTACATATGTGTCTACCTGTTGTGTGTGTGTGTATCTGCCTGTTGTGTGTATACCTGTGTGCACTATCCTGCAGTGTGTGTATACATGTGTGTCTGTGTGTATCTACCGGTTGTGTGTGTGCACCTGTGTGTACTGTCCTGCAGTGTGTATGTGTGTGTGTGTGTGTGTACCTGTGTGTACTAACCTACAGTGTGTCTGTGTGTGTGTCTACTTGTGTGTGTGTGTGTGTACCTGTTATATGTGTATGTGTGTGTGTTTACCTGTTGTGGTTGTCGTGTGCAGGTGCGACCAGCAGGCAGCAGGAGCTCTTGTGTGCGTTGCTGAGCGGTGAGGGCAGGCTCACTGGCGCCTCCTGCAGGCGGCTCCCCTTCAGCTGCTCCCCACAGCTCGGACACTCCTCCGGCACCGAGAAGCAGAAGATCTCCTTCTGACAATGACTCAGTCGGATCACATTGAGATCCATCTCTCCTACTCCTCTAGTTCTCCTTTAACTCCTCAGCTCCTTCTTTAACTCCTTTAGTTTTATTTTAACTCCTCAGCTCCTTGTTTAACTCCTTAAGTTTTATTTTAACTCCTCCAGCCCTTTTTTAACTCCTCCAGTCCTTCTTTAACTCCTTTGGTTGTATTTTAACTCCTCCAGTCCTTCTTTAACTCCTCTAGTTCTCCTTTAACTCCTTAGCTCCTTATTTAACTCCTCCAGTCCTCTTTTAACTCCTCCATTAATTATTTTACTCCTTAAGTCCTTCTTGAATTTCTCGCCTCTTTTTTTTTTTTTTACTCCTCTGCTCTTCTTCTTACTTCCCCCGTTCTTCTTTAACTCCACCACTCCTTTTTTACTCCTCAGCTCTTCTTTTTACTCCTCCAGTCCTTTTTTTTTTACTTCTCAGTCCTTCTTTTACTCCCAGCGTTTCTTCTTACTCCTCCACTCCTTCTTTTAACTCCTCCTCTCCTTTTAACTTATCCACTTCTTCTTTTACTCCTCAGCTCTTCTCCTTACTCTTTCAGTCCTCCTTCAAGTCTTTAGTCCTCTTTTAACTCCTCCACTCCTTCTTTAACTCCTCAAATCTTCTGTTCCTCCTTTCTTCACCTCTTTTCACTCTCCGCTGACATGTTTTCTTCTTCTCTGTTCCTCTCGCCTGTCGGTCGTCTGCTTCTTCTTCTCCCCTCCTCCGGGTCACACCTGGTTGCCAGGTTACCGCCTATCAGATGTCGTCACTGCCCGGACTCGGCCTATCAGGTTGCAGGTGCCGGCCCACAGGCGGTCATGTGACCCGGCTCACCTGTACCTGCTTCAGCCTGAACACTTGACCTTCAGACTCCGCTGGCAGCAACTTTAACGTTCCTGCGATCTGATTGGTTCAAGTGACTGAATGTAGGTCGACGTGTTTTCCATCTCACCTGTCCAACTTTGTGTGTATGTGTGTGTGTGTGTGTGCATATGTTTGTGTGTGTGAAAATGTGCTCTTAATTTTTGATACTAAATTGAATAAACATTTTTATCGATAATAAAAAACCTTCCCATGAGACTTTCTTTCTGATTTATGTAAAACCTAATTATGTTTGTTTTTTTGTAAAGAAATGTGCTGTATTTATCTGAAAAGTCCTTTTAGCAACTGAAAACAGCAACATTTGACACATACATACACACATACATATTCACTCACATACATAACAGATATATACACTCACATACATATACAGTACACACACATACACTCACACATACATAACACACATATATACACATACATATACACACACACATATATACACACTCACACATACATTTACATACATAAACACATGTATATATACACACACACACACACACACACACACACACACACACACAATAACATACTATATTACCAATCTCTTAATGCAGATTGTAAGGGTGTTTATAACAAAAGCACAAACGCAGGAATAAAACCGACTTGTACAAAGTTAACACGTGAAGTTGAATTAATGACAAACGTATTAAAGTAAACAGTGTGTTGAAAGAAGCGGGTTGATCGCTGTTGGTGTGTTTCACAGGATGAGATCTTTATCAGGTGTCATGTCTGCCTGCACAAAGGGTTATAAACAGTCATGAAATGTTCATGAAGCAGGATGGATATTGTTCGCGTGAGGTCGAGTTATGGTCTTGACATATGTGTGTTTAACGAGAGAAAAGTTGTAGTTCCTGCTTCAAGAATGTGTTTTCTGTATCGTGGGGACAGAAAGCGTAGAGGCCTTTTGAGAGCAGCTTTCCCGCCCTGTACTTTACATATTTACGTACATTTTTAGTTTCGTTTTTTGTGTGTTTTAAAACAAATGAGATCGGATAATTTAGTTTTATTGTCAATCCAGTAGAAAAAAGCGAGCCTCTAAAATCGTCTACGAAGTACCAACGAAGAAGAAACCGAGGACGAAGATTAGGAACCTTCCTACTGCGCCAACGGGGGTGCGTCGGCGGTGTTTGAAGGGAACACCGACGCGACCACTGGGAAGCAGCCGTTGTAGCCCAGAACCCCGCGAGGAAGATGAGCACCAAACAGGTGACCTGCAGGTGAGTCCGTCGCTCTTCCCGCCACTTGTCTGTCCGTCTGTTGCCCATCTGTCCGTCTGTTACCTGTCTGTCCGCCTGTTACCTGTCTGCCCGTCGATTTCGCGCGTTAACCTCGTGCTAATGTTTTTAGCTGTTAGCTTGCGTGCCGCTGCGCCGCGACTAACGTCACCTGGAAACTCACCTGAGCCGCCGATAGGGATGGACAAAATAATAGAAACACTAGAGCAGGAACGTAACGGTTATATATAAACCGTTTTAAAATGTGACGATGACACACACACCCGCACACGCTTATATATTCCTATATATAATTGATTGCAGGCCTCTGATGTCTTTGTTTTTTTCTCGTCTCGGTTTATTTAATATCAATTCAATGATTGCATTATTTAATATTTGTGCGGCTGTGTTCATACAACAGGTCATTGATTTGAACTAGGAGCAAATCACAGAGAAGATGCATTTTTCCGTTGCCATGGTCGCTTCCTGTCCAGCTGCTGGTGTGACGCTGTGTTGTGTTGCAGGTACTTCCTCCATGGCGTGTGCAGGGAGGGAAGCCGCTGTCTGTTCTCTCACGACCCAAACAACAGTAAACCCTCCACCATCTGCAAGTTCTACCAGAGAGGAGTGTGTGCCTACGGCGAGCGCTGCAGGTAACACGCCTGATACACGGCTGACACACAGGTGACACACGCCTGACAGACACATGCCAGACGGACACCTGACACAGGGGTGACCTCTAATCCTTTGTTTACTGTCGCCAGTCTCGGGTCACCCTGTTAGTGTCACTTCCTGTGTGTATTAAATTGTGTGTGACTCTTGTCTCGTGTGCAGGTATGACCACATCAAATCTTCATCCAGAGGAGGAGGAGGAGGAGGAGGAGGTGGAATAGGCGGAGGTGGAATAGGCGGAGGTGGAATAGGCGGAGGAGGAATAGGCGGAGGAGGAATAGGCGGAGGTGGAGGTGGAATAGGCGGAGGAGGAATAGGCGGAGGAGTAGGCAGAGGAAGAGGAGCTCCAGAGGATCACGCAGGTGGTGGAGGAGGAGGTGGAGGCGGGGCTTCAGTCAGAGGTGGAATGAAGAAGACGCTGGTCCTCAGAGACAGAGGTGACGACCCACTGCTTTCCTCTGACTGTAATCCCTTCAGAACGGTTGATAGTTAAAATAAGTGATTATTTGATTATGTGATTATAAATATAACTTTTTATTCTCTTTCTCAGTCCTGGGTGTAGACGGTATGTTTGGGGGTCCACCAGACAGCTTGGGGCCAGAGGTCACGGCGGCGGCAGCGTCCCCTCACTCGTACGTGCAAGCCATCAGGACGGGCATGGACGCTTCAGCACAGGAACAAGGTGGGACGCAACACTGCCCTCTGATTGGCTGGCAGTCGCCCTAATCAAAAAAAGAGATGTGACTGATGAAGATGACATTTGCTTTTTCCCCCCAACCTTTTGCCCTCTCTCTGCAGCCCCTCCCCCAGTAGGCGGGGCTTACCAGGACCTCCCCCAGTTGTGTCCCTACGCCGCCGCCGGACACTGCTTCTACGAGGAGAACTGCACGTACCTCCACGGCGACCTGTGCGAGGTGTGCGGGCTGCACGTGCTCCACCCGCACGACGCCGAGCAGAGGAGAGCGCATGAGAAGGTGTGCACGTGGATTTAATCTCACCCAATTATTCACCTCTCAGTTGAATGTTATAAACGAGCTAACAGTGTGACGGTTATTGTCTGTCTGTCCGCAGATGTGCATGCTGGCCTTTGAGGCCGACATGGAGAAGGCTTTTGCAGCCCAGCTGAGCCAAGACAAGGTGAATTCGGTCGCTGGCATTGTTTTGGCGACGGTCACCGTGACTGTTGTTGTAACTGTTGTTGTTGTTGTTGCGCTCAGGTGTGTTCCATCTGTATGGAGCTGGTGGTGCAGAAGCTGAATCCGTCGGACCGAAGGTTCGGCATTCTGTCCTCCTGCTGTCACACCTTCTGTCTGGCCTGCATCCGACAGTGGCGCTGCACCAGAAACTTCAGCAACAAGATCATCAAGTAAGAGTCCGTTCGGACAGAACCAAGGTGGGGACGGGGTTTGTGAGATCTGGACGGGGTCCGTGAGGGCGCGACAGTATCTGTGAATCCAGTGCACGGTCTTTGAGGATGTAGCAGGGTCTTTGGGTGTAGTGCAGGGTCTGTCTCTGTCTCTTTCCGTCTGTCTGATGAAACGCGTCTCTCCCTCAGGTCGTGTCCAGAATGTCGAGTCGTCTCAGAGTTCGTGATCCCCTCGGTCTACTGGGTGGAGGACCAGGACGAGAAGGACCACCTCATAGATCTCTTCAAGTCTGGAGTCAGGTGAGCATCCACTGAGCCTGGAAACCAGTAGCTCTTCTTATTACAAGGCCCGGAAAAGTGTTATTTCAAGGCCTGGAAAAGTCATTGGAAAAAATGAAGTCCCAAAAGTGTAATAAAAATCCTGTAAATGTGTCGTATTCATGTGTTTATGAAGTTCATTTACACTGAGTTTGAAATAATAATTGGTTTAAAGTCATGTAAATGTGGTTTAAAGTCATGGAAAAGTCCATTGGTCACGATGTGTATGAACCCTGTGTTGTTGTTGTTGTTGTTGTTGTCTCTGCAGTAAGAAGTCCTGCAAGTACTTCGATCAGGGTCGAGGGTCGTGTCCGTTCGGAGGGAAATGTTTGTATCTTCACGCCTTCCCGGACGGCACCCGAGCAGAACCCGACCGGCCGCGCAAACAGCTGAGCTCCGAGGGGAACGTCCGGGTCAGAGAACCTGCAGCCGCCATCTTGATCCAAAAGTTGTAGTTCAGTTGCTGCCGAGTTTTGTAGTTCTATTAAAAACTGATTTTTCTATTTTTTTCATCCCCCCCGCAGTTCATGAACAGCGTCCGTCTGTGGGACTTCATCGAGGAGCGCGAGCATCGGCCGGCCTCGTCCCTGGATGATGACATCACGGAGATGAGGGAGCTCTTCATGCAGATGTCCGGGCCGAGCAACGACGGGCCGGACACCCCGCCGGCCGCAGACCAGTAGAGAGACCGGACCGGGTCCCCTATAGAGGTGTGCCCCTTTTTAGAGGTGTCTCCCTTTTAGAGGTGTGCCCCTTTTTAGAGGTGTCTCTTTAGGGGTCCTCCTTTAGAGGTGTCCCTTTTTAGCGGTGTCCCTTCAGAGGTCCCCTTAGAACTTCGACCATCCGGGCGGCTTCTCGACACGGCGGGCCCCGTTTGTGGATCTCTTTTTTTTTTTTTTGTTGAAATATTAAATCATGTGATCACTCTGCAGCTCTGGTGTGTTTCAGTCTGGAAAAACTAAAATCCCTCATGTACACACACGTTTGGTAATCGGTTTAATGATCCATTGTTGCCATTTTATTTATTGTGTAAATAAGTAAATACAGTCGGTGTGAAGTCGTTCCGTGGTGTTTTGAAATGTATCTTCCTCCATTAAGCCAGCGAGGTTGGTCGCTTTTATTCAGACATACAAACTAGGAAAATGATTAATTATGAATCGCAGCGCTCCAAAAGAAGACCGATTAGGTACTCGAGGGTCATCTTTCAGCCACCTGTGTTGAATACATGTCCGGCCTCAAAGGGGTTTCTTGTGATTCTCTTTAATTATGACGAATATATATCAAATTTCCCTTACGGTTAAAAAAATAAAATAAAAAAACAGACTTTCAGGTAATTTCAGATTGTGATCAATTCAGACAAACACACACTCGAGGTAATTATGAAAACTACATTAAACAAATGAATTTGTGGAGAGAAAAATGTAAATGAATAAAAGTCATTTCTTTTACTAAAGTCATTTGAATCTTGTTTTTTTTTAAATTGAAAAACCTCTGAACATTTTCACTGCAGCTCTCTCGTCAGTTAATCTGCTGACTGTCGTCTTAAATAATTCATCACAAAGCCTTTTTAATGTCTTGTTTCCTCCAACCAACAGTTAAAGACCTAATCATTATATTTACCAGAAGAAGGCGTATTTTATGAGTCGAGACTCAGAAGTCCGGCTCTTTTCCAGGATTTAGGCTCCAGAGCCGTTTCTTAGAATCAAGTCTGATTATGTCTTGTTGTATCGGACTGTTTCCAGCAGCCTATGAAGAAAATACAGGAAGTCACAGAACAGAAACATCCTGTTGGTTACAGTGTTAATGCGCTCATGGAAAACCTGGAAAAGTCATGAAGTTTTAAAATGGTTATTTCCAGGTCATGGGAATGCATTGGTCACAATGTGTTACATGTGTTATACAGTATATCCCACTATAACCAGTCCACTCAGTGTCTCTGTCCCACTACAACCAACGCCCGCAAAGCTTTTAGACTCCCACCATCTGAAGAATGTCCCGCTCATTCCGGGGAGGCTGGAATGTAACCTGAGCCTCCGTTATGGAAGTGCTGCTGGGAGCTGTGGTCAGAAGGTCATCGGGGGTCTTTCATGGCGGCAAACCTGAGAAAAATGACTCCTCTGGTTGTATAGAAGTCGATGCTTCATATGTTAAAGCTGCATTCTCTCTCCTGACCTCCAGGGGAAGACCCTTCTGGTTGTATAGAAGTCTATGCTTCATGTGTTAAAGCTGCATTCTCTCTCCTGACCACCAGGGGAAGACTCCTCTGGTTGTATAGAAGTCTATGCTTCATGTGTTAAAGCTGCATTCTCTCTCCTGACCACCAGGGGAAGACTCCTCTGGTTGTATAGAAGTCTATGCTTCATGTGTTAAAGCTGCATTCTCTCTTCTGACTACCAGGTGGCGGCGACTCCGGTTGTATAGAAGTCTATGCTTCATATGTTAAAGCTGCATTGGCTCTACTGGCCACCAGGTGGCGACTCCTCTGGTTGTATAGAAGTCTATGCTTCATGTGTTAAAGTTGCATTCTCTCCTGACCACCAGGGGGCGACTCCTCTGGTTGTATAGAAGTCTATGCTTCATGTGTTAAAGCTGCATTCTCTCTCCTGACCACCAGGGGGCGACTCCTCTGGTTGTATAGAAGTCTATGCTTCATGTGTTAAGGCTGCATTCTCTCTCCAGACTGATATACACCATCTCAAGTGGCCGGTCATTATAAAATGCACTTGAACATACAATTCTTAGAGACTTAATGTGAAACAGAGCATGAAGCAAATGTTGTCCTGTTAGCTGAGCTAATGTTAGCAGCTGAGGCACAGCTGCTAACATTAGCTCAGCTAACAGGACAATATGCTAACGTAACTTTTAGAGATAAAACACTCATAGATCGAGTCACAAAGAATGAGGCCCATTGACGAGGGACAACTTTACACAAAATGTCTTTATAATACAATGCAAATAGATGAATTAATAGCACAAGAGCACCAAGACGCTATGTGCTGAGTAGCGGGGGGGTTTCGACCCCATGCGGGTGCTTTCGGGGTTATAATGGCGTCCACAATGTCGCGTTAATGCGCGACGCAAACATTATTCAGAAACCTCTTTAAGCTTTACGTTTGTCCTGTTAGCTGAGCTAATGTTAGCAGCTGAGTCTCAGATGCTAACATTAGCTCAGCTAACAGGACAATATGCTAACGTAACGCAACTTTTAGAGATAAAAAGTCACAACGAACGGATTGCAAATAGCACGAGGGCACCAAAGCGCTATGTGCGGGCTAGGAGGGGGTGTTTTGACTCCGTGTGGGTGCTTTCGGGGTTTTATGGCGCCCACAGTGCTGCGTTAATGTGCGACAAAAAAAACACTAATTCATGAGTTTCTTTGCGTTCCTGAGGAGAAGCTCTGCCGTCCCTCTCTCGGTCACCTTTAATTACAATAATCCAATCAGAGCATCTTAACTCCCCACTGCTGAGAGCAGAGAGTCAAGCAGTAACAGGTGGCTGGGACACCACCTCCTCCTCCTCCTCCTCCTCCTCCTCCTCTACCACCACCTCCTCTTCCTCTTCCTCACAGTCAAAACGCTGCGATTGTTCCAGCTTCTCTCTTCCCTCAGTTCTGGTTTGCTGTTATGAAGCTGCCTCACGGTCCGGCGGGCTAAAAGACCCCGGCGACCCGGCTGTTAGGCTGCCAGGTGGCGTGAGGAGGAGGAGGAGGAGGAAGAGGAGGAAGAAGAGGCAGCCGGGGCTGCTGGGAAAAAATAAGTAGAGTTGGAGAGGAAAGAAGGCAGGAAGAAAGGAAGGTTGTGTGGACTGTGAACCTGCTGCAGGGGACTGGGAAGAATGGGAGCTGTGTATGGAAAGAAGGTCAGTCACTGGTTTGAAGTCTAAATATAGTTTGGCGATTGTTTACTTTATCTGCAGCCCGGTGGAATGTAACCGAGTACAATTATACTCAAGTACTTCAGCACACTTAAAGTGTGGTACTTCACTTTAGTACTTCCATTATTACGTTACTTTATACTTCATCTCTGAGGAAAATATTGTCATTAATTTATCTGACAGCTTTTGTTACTATGCAGATTATTGAAGTCAAATATAATGAGACAGGATTCATTATTTTGGATGAAACTATCAATCAGTATATAAAGTAATTAAAATGAGCTGCAACATTTAAAGTGATAAAAATATTAATAAATCCATAATTATAATACAATAATACATAATATATTTTGTGATGAGTACTTTTACTTCTGGTGGTTCCAGTATATCTTGGTGCTGATACTGACCGCAGTATTTGTACACTTCGGTATAAGTACTTTTTACTAAAGTAAAAGGTACTTATACCACAGTATTTGTACACTACGGTGTAAGTACCTTTTTACTAAAGTAAAATAATTGAAGTCATTGATCAAACTGAAGCAGTAAACTGAGTGCAAGACGTTGAAAGTAAATGTGTTTTCTTTCACGTCTCAGTTTAAGCTGTTAGCTTGTTAGCTTGTTAGCATTCAGCTCGTACATCATTAGTTCTGCAGGTATTTGGTCATAAATCAAAGACTGAAGACACAATGAAACGTAAAAGATCATCAAAGTTATTACAGTTCCCCCTCTGGGGACCGCGAGCGACGAACCACAGTCACCACGATCCGGATGATTGATGTTAAAAATGCTACAAAAAAAAGGGAATATTGTAATTCATTTGATAAATTATTTATTTGTGTAACTGTTCAGTTATGTTTCCTCCCCAGACTGCGATTCTTTCTTTAGCTGGAATAATTAAAATGGATTAATTTACGATATTATGTCGAATTCATGACTCGCGAAGTCAAAACAGTGAGATTTTAACATTTCTTGTGAGACATTTGTTCAGTATTCTTACTTTTAAAGCGATAGTTTTGTTTTTTGATAAGATTTTAAATTAACCCTGTGTGATCACTGGACGTGCAGACGAGGAAATTTGGTTAAAAGTCATTGAAATTTAGTTAAAAGTCGTGAAAATTTGGTTAAAAGTCATGGAAATTTGGTTGAAAGTTGTGGAAATTTGGTTAAAAGTCGTAGAAATTTAGTTTAACGTCATGAAAATTTGGTTTAATGTCATTAAAATTGGGTTATAATAAAAATTGAATAATTTGTGAAGTCACAATAGGGATATAGGGATATTTTGACTGGTATTATATTCATATATTATATTCATTCAGTATTTTTACTTTCAAAGTCATAGTTTTGTTTTTTGATGAGATTTGAAATGGTCTTTTATGTATTATTATTATTGTTATTTGTCTTTAAAACACAGCTGTGCCTCATGACAGAGTTCCTCCAGCTCTGAGTCTGGAGGTTTGATCACTGGACGTGCAGACGAGGACATTTCCTACAAACTCATAAAGTTTTTCCCACATGAAACGTGATCGAATCTTCTCATCTCTCCGCGAGCCGCTCGCATGTTTACAGACATCAGAATACAGTAGAGAGCTATTTTAAATCCACATTGAGAACATGACACTGTGACTGTCTGATGGCGTCATGGAGACATTATGGGATGTGACCAGAGACGTGATGTGTGAAGTGGACGGTAAATGGAAGTGCCCTCATGGAGTAGAGACCTGTCAATCACAGTAAGCCCCGCCCCTAAAGCGTCCCCTGCTTTTATGGTCTGTTTGACTCTGAATGACCATAATTTACCAAATGAACATCATGCTGTATAGAAGAAGACTTGAAACTAGAGATTGAGACATAAACTCATGTTTACAATGTTTACTGAGGGAATACATCAAGAGAGAAGTAGAGTCATTTATATAGACTTCTATACAACCAGAGGAGTCGCCCCCTGGTGGTCAGGAGAAAGAATGTAGCTTTAACACATGAAGTGTAGACTTCTATACAACCAGAGGAGTTGCCCCCTGGTGGTCAGGAGAGAGAATGCAGCTTTAACACATGAAGCATAGACTTCTATACAACCAGAGGAGTCGCCCCCTGGCTGTCAGGAAAGAGAATGCAGCTTTAATGCATAAACCATAGACTTCTATACAACCAAAATATTTAAATCCTTTACTGCTACAAAAGTATCCTTTTAGAAAGTAAGTAAGTAAGTAAAAAACTCCTGCAATAACTAAAGCTGTCAGCAAAACAGCGTACAAGTACCTCGAACGTGTACCCAAAGTACTGCGCTTGAACTTGAACTCGCTCCTCTTTGTGGATTCCCTCCAACTATTCCAGCTATGAGCCGGCAACACACCTGTTGATGAGGGTGTGTGTGCGTCTGGGTGTGTGTCTGGGTGTGTGTGGTCAGGGTGTGTGTGGTCAGCAGCTGACAGCGGAGGCGGCGGTTGTGAGCGGTTGGCGGCATCGGTCACGCGGACCCGACGTCCCGCTCGGATCGACCCGCGGCTCTATTTTTAGCCGTGTTTCCCCGTCAGCGGCGGCAGGCGGGACGAGACGCTGCAGACGTTTATCCTCCAGACTTTGTTTCATTCCAGAGAAAGTGACCTCACTGATCACGTTTAAATCACCTGCAAAGTATTGATTTATTGTTTTAAACTACTGAAAACTAACACAAGGAGACGATGGAGTGATTCAATATCTCATGTGTTCTCATGTGGTATATTTTTTATATTGCGACATGTTTAGCGAGGCCGGTTTTATTTCAAATCATTAGAATGAAACTAAGTGCAGTGCGTGGATCACTTCAAAGGTCACGAGGGGTCAAAAGGAGACGCATGTGTGATTAAAGGCCGGGCGGGTAATCTTCTTAAAGGACCGTCATGAGCTGCTGCTCCTCAAGTCGTCCACAAGCTGTTAGCGTCGACAGCCGAGGCGTCTAACGGCGGCCATGTTTGTTGTTTACGTCCGTCGACGACTCGTTTTAGCGACTTTGTATAGTCAGCGCTGCTAGCTCGCCTTTAAAGGGTTGCATGTTGGAGGTTTCAGTTGGATGATTGAAACAACATAACGTGGTCTCGCTTGTTCACGACTTCTCTTTTGGTCGACATAACAAAAGAAGCTAAAATGCTAAAGTAAATACACATCTTTAGTGATTGTGTTACTGTGCAGACGGACACACAAAGCCGACACGTTTAGGAACTAAAACTGTCTGTTTTCGTGGAAAGTGATTTAATCTCGTTATTGTCTATCTATCTATCTATCTATCTATCTATCTATCTATCTATCTATCTATCTATCTATCTATCTATCTATCTATCTATCCATCTATCCATCTATCCATCTATCTATCTATCTATCTATCTATCTATTTATCTATCTATCTATCTATTTATCTATCTATCTATCTATCTATCTATCTATCTATCTATCTATCTATCTATCTATCTATCTATCTATCTATCTATCTATCTTTATATCTATCTATCTATCTATCTATCTATCTATCTATCTATCCATCTATCCATCTATCTATCTATCTATCTATCTATCTATCTATCTATCTATCTATCTATCTTTATATCTATCCATCCGTCTTTGTATCTATTTATCTGTCTATGTCGATACTTATATTTCTATATATTGTTGTTCATATGGAAATAAAATAGAGACTAATACAGAAAAGCTGTTAATAGAATAATTACTCATATTCCTGAAAGTTTGTGCATTTAAGAAAACATTCACTGAATATATAAAATATTTTATAACAAAAATGAAAAGAACATACTTTCTTTTGTTAAATGTCTGGATTAGATGAATATCTTTAATATAATATTATATATTATAAAAGCTGTATTCTATTGCAGCGTACAGACAGCAGGCGCTGATGCAGCACATGAAACTATTGGAGTAGATCTGTGTCCTTATTATAATTATAATATTAACACAATAACGTCAGTGTCTCTCTTGTTGTGCCTCACAACAAACGAGCCCGGCCTCGACCAATCAGAGCACAGAGCCCGTCAGCAGCTCTGAGGATAGTTCATGAACTCATGAGGGAGGAAGGGAAGGAGGGAAGGAAGGAAGGAGACAGGACGAAGAGCAGAGGAGTGACAGCCAACGTTACGTAACGCTGCTCATTAAGAAGAGGAAGAAGAAGAGGAGGAGGAGGAGGAGGAGGAGAAGTGAACTAATACTAAAGAGAAGAAACAGGCTGCATTAAAACAATCTTGCAGCATTAAATACTCAAAGTGAAAGTAATCATTATGCAAATTAATATATATTATAATATAACATTTTGAGGCTTTAATTCATCTTTTGTATGTTGCATCTGATGCAAAGCGTATCCTAATAAATGAATAATTTACATTTAATATTGCTTCTGTTCTTTTTAAACAATCACATTAATTGCGCAAAGAAACCACAGAAAAACCACACGTGACCTCTGCCCTTCAGAATAAAAGCCCGTCATTACTTGACATACTTTCATATTAAACTTTAAGCTCTAATAAACATTGTTAGATTCATGTTAAATGTATTTAAGGTTAAGTTTGTTTTGTTGTGAACTGAAAATATACTTTCCTGCATTTAAAGATAACGTAGTTTTTAATCTTTTCATGCAGTTTAATTCAGATAAAATATCTTCGTTGTAATGTGTCTGTTCGTCCAGCAGGGGGCAGACTGTCCTCAGCTCAGTTCTGTTCCTGACGTCACACCACATAGCTGGAGACCTGAAGGTCACGGGTTCGATTCCCCCCGTCGGCTGATCTCACCTCAGCGGGTTTCTTTTTTATTTACATCGGTGCAAAGTAAAACAACGTGTCACATGAAGAGTGAAGAAGAAGAAGAAGAAGAAGAAGAAGAAGAAGAAGAAGAAGAAGAAGAAGAAGAAGAAGAAGAAGAGGAGAATGTCTCTGAATGTTGAACTGGTCCTTTAACTTCCTGGTGGACGGACTGGGACCAGTTTAGGAGGAAGGGTCGTTCATTAGATCTTCATCCTGCTGTAAACAACATTCACGACCCCCTCAGAGACCCTCCTCCTCCTCCTCCTCCTCCTCCTCTTCCTCCTTCAGGACAGTGAGGGCCTTGTCACCGTGTGGAAGCCTGATGACGTCTCTTAGCAACCAACACAAAGTCCATTCAGCAGAGAGGAAGCCGTCCAGCTGACCGGCAGCCTGATGAAGACGAGCTGAGGAACAGGAGGAGGGGGGAGGAGAGGAAGGAGGGATGAGGGGAGAGAGAGAGAGAGAGAGAGAGAGAGAGAGGAGGCGGGGGAGAAGAGGAAAGAGGGATGAGGGGAGAGGAGAGAGAGAGAGGGGGAGGAGAAGTGGTAAGGAAGAGGAGAGAGAGAGAGGGGGGTAGAAGAGGAAAGAGGGATGAGGGGAGAGGAAGAGGAGCCAAGAGGGGGGAGGAGGACAAGTGGTAAGAAAGAGGAGAGGGAGGGGAGGAAGAGAGAGGGGGAGGAGAGGTGTAAAGAGAGGTGAGAAAGAGGACAGAGAGAAAAGAGGGAGGAGAGAGGAAGATCGAGAAGAGAAACAGAGATATAGGACAGAGAAGAGAGAGATGGGGTTGGAGGAGAGGTGGTGAGGAAGAGGAGAGAGAGAGGAGGAAGAGTAAAGAGGGATGGAGAGAGAGGAAGAGAGAGGAAGGGGAGGAGAGGTGTAAGGAGAGGTGGGAAAGAGGGCAGAGAGGAAAGAGGAGAGGGGGAGGGGGAGGAGAAGTGGTAAGGAAGAGGAGAGTGAAGGGAGGAAGAGATAGATGGGGTTAGAGGAGAGGTGGTGAGGAAGAGGAGAGAGGAAAGTGTGATGAGGAGAGAGGAAGAGAGAGAAGAGAGAGGGATACAGGAGAGAGGAGGTGGGAGAAGAGCGAGATGGGGTTGAAGGAGAGGTGGTGAAGAAGAGAAGAGAGACGGAGAGAGAGAGGAAGGGGAGGAGAAGTGGTAAGGAAGAAGAGAGAGGTGAAAAAGAGAGGGGGGTTGGAGGAGAGAGGAAGAAGAAGGAAGAGAGGCGGTAAAGAGAGAGGAGGAGGAGACAGAAGAGAAGGGAAATGGGAGGAGAGAGGAGAGAAGGAGGTGAGAGGAGGAAGAGAGGAGTGAAGGAGGTGAGAGGAGGAAGAGAGGAGTGAAGGAGGTGAGAGGAGGAAGAGAGGAGTGAAGGAGGTGAGAGGAGGGAGAGAGGAGTGAAGGAGGTGAGAGGAGGAGGCTCAGCTTAACTCGACTTACTGAACAACTGTAAATACTCTGATGAATCGAAGTACAGAACCAGGTACACAAACAACAACACTCAAACTACCCCAACCCTCTGTTGGTCCAGTTGCATTGTGGGTAATACAGTTGCCAGAAGAACAAAACTGAGTTATTCTCTTTTCCCATCAGCCACCTGGGCGCTCCTGATTCTCTCTCCTGTTCTTCTTCTTCTGTGTTTCTGCAGAAAGCGTACAGCATCGACCACGAGCCTCCAGCCAAGCAGAGCGTGAAGAATGGAAAACACCCAAACGGCAGAGGTGAGTTCACCCCTCTAGGGTTGTATAGAAGTCCATGCTTCATGTGTTAAAGCGGCATTCTCTCTCCTGACCACCACGGAGTGACTCCCCTGGTTGTGTAGAAGTCTATGCTTCATATGTTAAAGCGGCATTCTCTCTCCTGACCACCAGGGGGAGACTCCTCTGGTTGTATAGAAGTCTATACTTCATGTGTTAAAGCTGCATTCTCTCTCCTGACCACCAGGGGGAGACTCCTCTGGTTGTATAGAAGTATATGCTTCATGTGTTAAAGCTTCATAAGTTCCTTTTACAACCTCGGATCTCAGTCAAAGTCGCGTCGCTGTAACCGGACCGGCCTGTGGGATTTGAGTAAATCCATCAAAATCCAGAGCCGGGCTCTATTAGTTTCTCAACATTTACAAACACGTCTCTCTGCGACTCAAAGTCCTACAGGTTTATTGATCCGGCACATTTGGAAACAGCTGATCAGTCAGATACTAAAGGTCGACTGGATCAGACACTGTCTTGGCACAAAATAGGCAATCCTTCCATTTTTAACCAAAAAACATGTTTTTTTGACTGAATTTGCTTCACAACATGCCGACGCTTTCCTGGAACCCTTTTTGATCAACCTTCCTCATATGTTAGATGTTTATAGTGATGATCAAAATATATTTTAAAAGTGATTTTATTTGTGAAGATATACATTTTTTGGGGTTCCTGCGACGACTCAAACACACGGAAAAAAGGTCTGGAGCTCTTGAGGAGGGGCGGCTGAGGGGGGTCATGTTGAATAGGTTTTAATTTGGAGGAATTTTCACCTCCAAGCGTCTTCAAGACGTTCACTTGTTGAAGACGGCAGCGTGGGAAAAAGACTGAGAGCAGGTTGACAGAAATCTTCACAAAGAAGAGGAGGAGGAGGAGGAAGAGGAGGAGGAGGAGGACTGGGAGGATCATGTGACCGCTGTTGTACACTCGGCGTGACTCAGTCGGGAGGAGTGGAGCGGCTGCTGCTCCTCCACAGAGAGCATGAGGGTTCACACAGACTGAAACGCATGAGGATCACCTGGACCTGGACCTGGACCTGGACCTGGACCTGGACCTGGACCTGGACCTGGACCTGGACCAGATGGACCGGATGGATCAGAGGACCAGCGGCGGCCTCGCGGGCTGGGAGGGCATGGTGAAGTCTGGTAAGAAGAGGACTGACTGACCCTGGATCCTCCTGAAGCTTTTTCTTCCTGCTGGGTGTTGTTGTTCATAACAATGTTTTTATTCTGTTTTTTTTACTGGATGAGTTCTGTTTTCTGTTCAAATAGTTTCATAATAACAGCAGTTAAACAAAAAGTGAAGTGTGTTTTTTTTTTACAAGCTTTAGAAGTTATGTTGATAGTCTTGTGTTGACTTTAATCTGTGTATTTGGTGAATGTTTGTTATGAGTAGAATAAAAACTATTACAAAAAATGTTTTACTGTCATTTTGGAACTGGAATTGAAACAAGGTAATTATTTATTCAGGAATTAATCACTCGTTAAAACGGAGGTTAATTGCGCGTTCCAGAAGTCAGTAATTTATATAACGTTACCTCCGCAAACTTTATTATTATCTATTATAAAATTGATTTTAAAGCGTGCTTTAACCCTTTCAGGACGTGATAATGAGGCTTTCTGCAGATGTGTTGGTGGTGTCAAGTTAAGTGTGGAGTGGAAAAAGTTAGATCGTAATTTACATTTCAAGAATAATTTGTCCCCTGAGTCACGGGGAGCAGCGGGATGCGAACGCGACAACACGGTGTGATGTTGGCGTTGACGTGGGAGCGCAGGACGGAGACGAAGCCGCTGCTGGCAGATACGCTTCATCTGAGTGGGAGTTCAGATCAACTCACTTTGCTGCGATTGTTATGTAATAAAACGCCTCTTCTCGTCCGAATTAAGGGAATGAAGACTTCATGTTTTAGTGCTGGTTTGGTCCAATATTCTTTGGTTATTTAATCCTAGTTTGGTCCAATATTATGGGGATTTAGTCCTGGTTTGGTCCAATATTCTATGGGGATTTAATTCTAGTTTGGTCCAATATTCTTTGGTTATTTAATCCTAGTTTGGTCCAATATTATGGGGATTTAGTCCTGGTTTGGTCCAATATTCTATGGGGATTTAATTCTAGTTTGGTCCAATATTCTTTGGTTATTTAATTCTAGTTTGGTCCAATATTCTTTGGGGTTGTAATCCTGGTTTGGTCCAATATTCTTTGGTTATTTCATTCCAGTTTGGTCCAATATTCTTTGGGGATTTAATTCTAGTTTGGTCCAATATTCTTTGGGGATTTATTCCTGGTTTGGTCCAATATTCTTTGGGGTTGTAATCCTGGTTTGGTCCAATATTCTTTGGTTATTTAATCCTAGTTTGGTCCAATATTATGGGGATTTAGTCCTGGTTTGGTCCAATATTCTTTGGTTATTTAATTGAAATTTGGTCCAATATTCTTTGGTGATTTCATTCCAGTTTGGTCCAATATTCTTTGGGGATTTAGTCCTGGTTTGGTCTCATATCTTCAGGTGTTTTAGTTCTAGTTTGGTCCAATTTGAGGCTTTTTTTTTTAGACCCAGTTTCTTCAAACAGAGATTTTTGTAATGTTTTCTCAGAGGTTTAAACAGGCAGGATTGATTTTCCAGGAGGGATCGATAGCCGCACAGTTCAAACTAGTGCGTCTGTCGCAACATGTCGCTGTGTCCTGCGTGTTCACGTAAGAATAGACTTCAGCCCGCTGTGTTCAAACAGTAATCACTTCTGTTTGTGGGATTCATTGACACGATCGTGAAGTCTGTAACATTTAAAAGACAACCAACAGCAACAAAATGTGCAGTTACCTTCAAATTCAAAGCATCATGTTGATGATTCATTATTTTTACGTTGTGTCACCTAAGCAATTCGTCACAAGGTGACGAATTTGGTTTAAGTCTTTCTGCCGCAAACTAAAACAGCACCTTGCAGTTTAACTTTCTTGAAGAAATTGTTTCTTCTTCTGAGTTGGTTGAATGCACTGATTGTAAGTTTTTTTGGATAACAGCGTCATCTAAATGTAATGTAAAGTAATATAATGTAATGTAAAAGATGCTTCGAGAGATTTCGCAGCAGCAGTTTGATCCGGTTGAGTAACTTCGATGTGATTTCGTTCTCAGGATGAATGAATTAAAGAGAAAAATACATTAAGTTCTTCTGTTACGGCGCTCGACCTGATCGCGTTTCCTCCTCAGCTTGTTGGTGGAGTCAGACAGTCTTCCTCTCGCAGACTTATCACGGCCTCCAGTTGAAACCAGATAACGGAGCACTCACGGAGACGTCGATGAACCACAGAGAGGGTTCAGTTTGCACGTCCTGTCTGGGATCAATAGGAAACCCCCGCCGTGCCCAGAGACTTCCTCTTGGTTCGGGGCCTTCGGTTGAAAACGTCTCCGAAAACTCTGAAACTCTGCGATCAAAGCGAGTTAGAGAGAAGACGACGACGACGACGAGGGCATTGAGCTCGGAAGAAGAATCGTCCAGTCGGAGACTTTTGTCAAACCTCCACTCGGTGAAATGTATGTACACTACCGTTCAAAGGTTTCGGGTCACCGAGACACATTTTCAGTTCCTTCACAGTTTCTGGCATGGAATATCCTTCACTTCTAGGAACAAGAACAGACCGCGAGTTTCACATGGAAGTTCTCTTCTTCTGGCCGTTTTGAGAGTTTGATGGAACCCACAAATGTGACGCTCCAGATACTCAACTAGCTCACAGGAAGGCCAGTTTTATAGCTTCCCTCACCAGCAGAGCTGTTTTTAGCTGTGCCAACATCACTGCAAATGGGTTTTAAGAGTTTTTAAGAGTTTTCAAGGGTTTTAAATGGGTTTCAAGGATTTTCTACGTTTTTTAAAGGTGTTTTAAGATTTTTTTAAAGGGTTTATATGGGTTTTCAATGGTTTTTGAGGGTTTTTTACTCATCCAATAGTCTTCTAAGGCAATTATCAAACACAATGTACCATTAAAACACTGGAGTGATAGCTGCCGGAAGCGGGCATCTATACACCAATGTAGATATTTCATGAAAAACCAGACGTTTCCACCTAGAATAGTCTTTCACGACATTAACAATGTATAGAGTGTATGTCTGATTCATTTAATGTTATCTTCATTGAAAAAAACTGTGCTTTACTTTGAAAAATAAGAACATTTCTAAGCGACCCCAAACTTATGAACGGTACTGTATGTAAAAAGTATGAAATATAAAAAGGTTTCTTCTTCTTAAAGTCTAACTTTCGGGACATTTGAACCGGACACCCTCGGCCCTCGCTGAACAAATCTCTGCAGCGGCTTGAACATCTGCAGGGAAAGCCAGAAGCCGGAAGACGTTCAAAGGCTGCCGTCCGCATACTTGTGGCCGGGTTGCTGCACCCAGAGCAAATTTTTTTGTGTGAAATATGAAGCAGCAGCAGACGTCGGTCTCTGGTTGCGCCTGAGAAAGAGGTCATTGTGTGAGGTTGAACTGTATGACATCTGATCTCTGTCTCCCAGAATATCTGAGGGCTCGGATCAGATGCCGGTTAATCTTTTTTTTTCTCTGGCGGACAAACGAGGACGACGAGCCGACGGAAAAGACACGAACAGCGTAGTTTATTGTCCTGAAAGCATGTTCACCAACACGCAGCTTCATTCTGACAAACGACGCGAGAGGAAATCCAGATGTTTTACTCCACATGTCCTGAAGGGGGCGCTAGAAGGAAGCCCGTGGATTCAGTACAGTCTGAAGGGTTCATCCTCTGCAGAGCTGAAAGCACAAAAAAACTTCCGGTTTTGCGTGCAATTTGGAGGCAATTATGCTGCGTTCACACCAAAACAGTTGCGAATATTCGCAACGCTTTTTTGTCTGATTTTACTCGCTCGACTTTATGTGGTTAATTCTCTTTTTCGCAACCATCCGCAGCGGAAAGGGGGGCGCCGCTACGTTACCCCAAGTTACCAGCATATAGCCTCACTAGCTAACGTAAACTGACCCGGTCACGTTACTGTAGCTACCAGCACATAGCCTCACTAGCTAACGTAAACTGACCCGGTCACGTTCCTGTAGCTAGCAGCACATAGCCTTACTAGCTAACGTAAACTGACCCGGTCATGTTACTGTACCTACTAGCACACAGCCTCACTAGCTAACGTAAACTGACCCAGTTACGTTCCTGTAAAACAGTTTTCATTTCTGCTACCGAACATGGAACATTAACAACTATTTCTGCTTTATACTTGTTGAAGAAATACCACAAACGTGGGAACATCCAGCGCCCCGTGTCTGGGTTCATAATATTATCCGTACTCGCTCACAGCTCCGACTCCTCCAGGGCGAGTGTCTGCATGAAGCTGCTTTCAGCGCTCCTTCAGGCGGACCGGCAGCCATGTTGAATTTATGAAAATGAGGAGATAGCAGAGTTTTAGTTTTGATAAAACACACTTCTCCTTTTCCGGGAGGCGGGACAAAAGGAGCGTCGGCTCCATGAGTTTAAGCCACTGACATTTCTTCTGCGTCCTCAGCCTCGGCGTACGCGGACCTGCAGCAGCACCGGGCCGAGGGCGTCCACAGGAAGCCGCCCCCGGCGTCCGGCTTCGTCCCGCAGCCCGACTACCTGGACGAGGACGACGACCTCATCAAGCCCAAGAAGCTGGTGAACCCCGTCAAGGCCTCCAAGAGCCACCAGGAGCTCCACCGGGAGCTGATGAGCAGCTGCAAGCGGTAACTGTGTGTGTGTGTGTGTGGGCGTGTGTGTGAGTGTGTGGACGTGCGTGTGAGTGTGTGAGTGTGTGAGTGTGTGGGCGTATCTGTGTGTGTGTGTCTGGGTGTGTGCGTGTGTGCACGTGTTTCTGTGTGTGTGTGTTCCCGTGTGCATGTGTTCACACGTGTGTGTGTGTTCATGTGTGTGTGTGTGTGTGTGTTCCAGTGGGCGTGTGTTCACGTGCGATGCGCGTCTCAGCTGTAATTTGTGTGTCTCTGTGTTCATGTGTGTCTGTGTTGTGTGTGTCTGTGTGATATTTGGTGTTTCTGTGTTGTTGTTGTTGTGTATTTTTGTGTTTTCGTGAGCTGTATTTTGTGTGTCTCTGTGTCAGAGTGTGTCTGTGTTGTGTGTCTCTCTGTTGTGCGTCTCTGTGTCTCACACACACACACACACACACATACATACAGCGTCACTGTGACATCTCCTTAACGTCACAATTGAACACAACGTTAGTTTCTCGTCCTTCTTATTCAGATGCTTCACATGTTTCAGGGCTGCCACCAGCCGACCAATCAGATCGCTTCGTTTCTTCTTCTTCTCCTTCTTTTATTTTTTTTAACGCCTGTCGTCTCGTCGGGTAAAGTTCCCGAAGACACGAGCGGCCGCTGCTAAGCAACAGCCTCCCACCTCTCAGCGCCTCATCGCCGCCGCCGAGGACGCTGGGAAAGTTTTCACCTTCGCACAGTCGCTCATTCACACGCCGGAGCGCTTTGGGAGCAAAGCGAGGCCGCGGGTTTTCTTCTCTTTCTCTTTTGTTTCATCATTCAGGAGGAAAAGAGTGAAGCTGAAAAGAGGGAAAGAACACACACTCACAAACAACATCAGCTACACAAATCAACCGCAACTTGAACTTGAGATTTAAAAAAAAGGCGAAAGAGAAGAAACGCTCATGAGTCATGATTATGCAGCGATGCAACGGACAGAAAGAATGCTAATAAGTAGATAAAAACACATTGTGTGAGATTCCTGCAGTGCATATTGCAGACACACGTACAGACTAACACACACAACGTGCATGTGTGTGTGCAGAAACACACACACGATGTGTTAGTTCACAGTTTTTTATTTGTCGTTGCAACACACTGCCCCCTGCTGGAGGAAACACAGAAACGCAGCAGAATCTGATGAATGAAAACAACTGAAACTGACTGTCGTTTGTGTGTAGTTTGATGTGTAATAATACATATATTAATAAACTATAACCCGTGTGTGTGTGTGTCTGTGTGTGTGTGTGTGTGTGTGTGTGTGTGTGTTCAGGGGCAGCGGGACGAGTGTGGAGACGAAGCCGGAGCTGCAGAGAGTCCTGGAGTCCAGGAAGAGAGACCAGCTGATGAAGCAGAGGAAACAGGAAGAGGAAGCGCGCAGGAAGGTTTCTCCTCTGGAGGCGGAGCTTCTGAAGAGACACCAGAAACTGGACGAGGTAAGGTAGACACACAACACAGACACACACCGACAAAGAGACACACAACATGTATGACACAGAAACACACAGACACACACCACTGGAGGGTCGCTCTCATATATAACACTATCTTGTATGTGTGTGTTCCCTTTACTTCTGAGAGCACACACACACACACACACACACACACACACACACACACACACACACTCTCTCTCTCTCTCTCTTTCTAAAGTCTTGTCTCTCGTGTTGCAGTTGGACAAGCAGCAGGAGAAAGAGCAGGAAGAAGACTTGAAAGCTCCGGAGTTCGTCAAAGTGAAGGAAAATCTGAGACGGACGTCGTTTCACAGTAAAGAAGAGAAAGTGTAGAGACAACTGCTGTCCTCCAGGACGCCGCAAACTACGAAGGGGACACGTCCACATGTCCACAGGACACTCTGAGGACACAGACACTCTGAGGACACAAACACACTGAGGACACAAACACACTGAGGACACAAACACACTGAGGACACAAACACTCTGAGGACACAAACACTCTGAGGACATAAACACTCTGAGGACACAGACACTCTGAGGACACAAACACACTGAGGACACAAACACTCTGAGGACACAAACACACTGAGGACACAAACACTCTGAAGACATAAACACTCTGAAGACATAAACACTCTGAGGACACAAACTGTCTGAGGACACAAACACACTGAGGACACAAACACTCTGAAGACATAAACACTCTGAAGACATAAACACTCTGAGGACACAAACTGTCTGAGGACATAAACACACTGAGGACACAAACATACTAGGGGCACTCTGTGGATACACTGAGGACACTCTTGACACACACTGAGGACACAGCAAGGACACTCTTTGGATACACAGAGGTACTCTGTGGACGGTGAGGACACTCTGGAACACTCTCGGACACTCGGAGGACACTCTGGCACACTCCGGGGACTCTGAGGACACTGTGGCGACTCTGGGGACAACCTGGGACACTCTGGAGACTCTGAGGACACTTGAAGGACTCTGTGGACATTCTGAGGACACTTTAAGGAAACTCTGAGGATACTTTGAGGACATTCTGAGGACACTTTGCGGAGATTCTGAGGACACTCTAGAGACTCCAAGGACTCTGGGGACACTTTGAGGACACTCTGGAGACTCTGAAGACACTCTGGGGACACTTGGTCCAGATGCTGGACAGAACAGTTTGACACGATTCATTATGGGATGGATTACCTGTGTCGACACTCTTTCTGCTCAGAAGATTTTGCTCATCAGTTCCTGTTTCCTGACGTGGTGAAAACGAGGAAATCATTTTCTTTTACAGTCAAAGTAATTCTAAAGATAAACAGGAGTCATAATTATGTTATTCAAATGTCATAATTACAATATTCAGATGTCATAATTGCGATATACAGGAAAAGTAATTACAAGTTGATGTACAGAAGTCATATTTACGAGACTCTCGTAATTATAAAATACAAGATTTTCACGTGATAATGAGATCTAGATTATGTTTAATTCAAAGATTTAATTCAAGCCTAATATGAAAAAGTATTCTTGTGATTACGAAATTGTGCCTGAATGTCTTGTGTTTGTGGACGAAAGAGATTGTTTCACCATCAACACATCAAGTCCTTAACATGTAGCGACTTGAGCTAAGTTGTTAACATGTAGCGACTTGAGCTAAGTTGTGAACATGTAGCGACTTGAGCTAAGTTGTGAACATGTAGCGACTTGAGCTAAGTTGTGAACATGTAGCGACTTGAGCTAAGTTGTTAACATGTAGCGACTTGAGCTAAGTTGTGAACATGTAGCGACTTGAGCTAAGTTGTGAACATGTAGCGACTTGAGCTAAGTTGTTAACATGTAGCGACTTGAGCTAAGTTGTGAACATGTAGCGACTTGAGCTAAGTTGTTAACATGTAGCGCCTTGAGCTAAGTTGTGAACATGTAGCGACTTGAGCTAAGTTGTGAACATGTAGCGACTTGAGCTAAGTTGTTAACATGTAGCGACTTGAGCTAAGTTGTGAACATGTAGCGACTTGACCTAAGTTGTTAACATGTAGCGACTTGAGCTAAGTTGTGAACATGTAGCGACTTGAGCTAAGTTGTGAACATGTAGCGACTTGAGCTAAGTTGTGAACATGTAGCGACTTGAGCTAAGTCGATAAAATTGTAACGTTTTATATCGTTTGTATCCCGTTTTAGTCGCCACCATTTTTAAGATTAAAAACTGTAATAGAGAGAAAATATCAACATCATTTTGTCTTTTTTGAGTTAGTTACATATAATGATCGGAAGTCATAGTAATACTGACGACATATTGTTTCTTTTAGTTAAAGCGTGCATGTTTTTACGTCATGGAAGTCATAATTACATGACCACATCGTTCATATCACATTGTTACAAGACACAGAACATTTTTAGTAATTGTGAGATGCTTATTACATTAATAACTATGTAATAAATTACCTCGAGATATTTTACTCGTAATTGTGACATAAATATGAAATAATTATGGTATAAATAATGACTTTGGCCACACCGTATATACTTTGTTTTTAACTTCATATCAAAACCCCATGACCTCCTCTCACACATTAAAGTGTAACTGAAGCCTTACAGTTGGACGTTTTTTTGTATCGTTGCTACTGAATTGTACAATCATTGAAATCATTTTTAATGTCTTGATTATAGAGCACTTTAGACTTGTAACTGTATAAATGAAGATTAAAATCTAAAACAGACTTATTTTCATTTTTTACTTTTTTTGCGGCTAGCAGAGCGCCGATTGTTTCCGATTTAAAATGTTCAGATTCACAGGCCGAGATGTGTTTGTTGACATGAAGACAATAAAGGACAGCGATGCCGCCGTTTCTGTGCTTTATTCTCCCGGAGACTCCTCGGTATGAACGCCACGCGGTCCAGATGTACTTTTTACTTACTTACTAACACCGGAATATAACATATAACAGTACTATTGAGCATCCTATTGAGAGAGCTGGATGACCACAGGTAGAAAAGACTTGTGGGGGACCTCGTGCTCAGAGTGACGTCAGTCTCGTGCTCAGAAGTGACGTCAGTGGTCCTCTGCTGCGTGCAGAGGATGAGCAGCTGATCCAGAACACTGACTCGGTTCCTCACAGGACTAACAGCACATCCGGGGCTCAGCTGCGTGTCTGTGGCTCAGTAATGATCTACAAGACAGAACAACACACACCGGGTCCAACAGCCGTGTAAATATTGAATTTGTGGTGTGAGTTATACCTTTTGTCCACCAGGAGGCGCCGTTTCTCCTCTTTTTCCTCCCAGGACCGAGGCTCCATCAAGTCGGACAGAATGAGTCCGAGTGTCACCGGAAGTTCCTTCATACACATTTTTAAGAGCAGAAATCACATTTTTCGTTTGAATAATTAAATAATGAGTACAGGACTCTGAACACATGCCATGACAGGAGCATTCAAAACACATCAGATTGTGTGTGTGTGTGTTTTTTTTCTCTGATTTCTTCTTTTATTCACATTTAATTGACTTAATCCATCTTGATATTCATTTATGAAAATGTTTACTTTGGTCAAATTTAGTTTAATTTTGTTTCAATTATGATGCACACATATTTTATGTGCGTAAAGGGTGATGAATGAGGTTAGGTAGCAATAATATGGGACACAAACCGATCTACATGTTTAATAAACACACAAAAACTGTACATATATGTATATATATGTATGTTTGGGTATGTATATATATATATATATATATATATATATATATATATATATATATATATATATATATATATACACACACACACAGATATATATCACACAAAGAAATCTAAATGATGAAAATATTAAAATCTAAATGGACAATAACAATAAGGTGCAAATCAAAAATATATACAATGCTAAAAAAACACGCTAACGGCATTGATCTTAATTATTTATTGATCCTACGTATTTTTATATGGTATGTTGCATGAGACGCTTTATTTTTTAGATGTAGATGTTTAGTTTTCATATCTAAAGAATAAAGGGGGGGGTGGGGAGAAAACGTGTTATATATATATGAGAAAATCAATCACAAAAATATATATATATATATATATATATATATATATATATATATATGTATATATATATATATATATATGTATATATATATATATATATATATATATATATATATTTTTGTGATTGATTTTCTCAATATGCATATAAAGAAAAGATGTCTACGATACACATGCACATAATCATACAAATAATATATATATATATATACTTTTTCATATTTTCATACTTTTTCACATTTTACTTTGAAAGAGCGACCGGAAGCGGCACGTGTTGTGTGCAGGATGTTGTGTGCAGCTTGACGCCGCGGCGCTCCGAGCAGCAAGAGGCTGCGCACAGGCCGACCACCTCGCTCCAGAGCCGGCAGCGGAGCCACCGGAGCGCCGCGCGGAGGACTGCATTGTTTCACCCGCAAGCGGAGGCTGACACAGCGGCGCCGCTCACCCGGTTCTACCGCCCGAACGTGCGGAGCACCGCCCGGACCGGCGGCATGCGAATGTGTTTGTTTATTCCGACAAACCAATCGACAATGTAAGGGGGCTTCTTTTTTTCTTTTCTTTTTTTTTTTGCAGGAAAGTAAACCGCTTTAAAATGGCAACCGCCGCCGTCCACTGGCTGTAGGCGGCTGCGTTTCTTCGGAGAGAAGGTCAAAACCAAATCCCATTCAAACAACCGGCGATCGAAACAATCTCCTCTTTTTGTGTGGACTTCGGTGGTTTTTCCAACATGACTGCGGGTTCCATGCAAGTCTTCAAGGCCTACAGGTAAATTCGGCGCACATATCATGCAGGTTGTGGATGTATATTTTGGACTAAAAACGTTTAAAAGTGGTCCCGGGGTGGCTCACCACCGCCCTCCGTGGTACACTATGGGGAGGGGAACCGAGCCAGGAGCACAAGCCGAACCGATATGTAAAGGGTGAGCACTAAAAACAACAACCACAAGTTGATGTGATGGATGTGTGTGTGTGCTTAAACCGTCCATGTGGTGACCGGGGCCACGGTAAAGTACTCTCTTTTCTGAATGGAGTTTGGTTGGGGCTGCTGCGTGTCGGGGAGGCTGCAGCTGTCACAGATGTTTTGGGGCACGTTTCCATTCAGACTCCCGACAGGAAACAAAGCAAAACAAAACAAAAAAGTTAAAATAATCTCACACCAAAAAAAATCATCACAAAAGTGCGATGACGCCTTGTTTTCGATGACGTCATATACACCTGTCTACCCCCCCTCCTCCCTCTTCCCAGGGCAGGTGGATTTCTCTCTCGGCTGACTTCCGGTGTTGTGGGCCACTTGACGATGAGACGCATTCGTTTTAAAGATGGAAAACATAGAGATAAAAACTGTGGAGGCAAACACTCGTAATGAACGACGTCATTACGTGACGTAGTCGCAGGAGGCGTGGTTAACAAAACACGTCACGAAATCACTGACAGACAAAAAATAAAATAAAAGATTCTGTTAATAGAAAGATATTCAGCCATACATAATGAACATAAACTATTATTATCAATCTCGTTCTCTGCTCGATAGGTCGCTAGGAAGATGGGTAGGTGGGTAGGTAGGTAGGAGGGTAGGTAGGTAGGTAGGAAGGTAGGTAGGAGGTAGGTAGGTAGGAGGGTAGGTAGGAGGGTAGGTAGGAAGGTAGGAGGGTAGGTAAAGAGGTCGGTAGGAGGGTGGGTGGGGGTTTGAGTTGATGGTTGGATACTTTATTCAGCCCCAAGGGGAAATTGTTGTCGAAGTAGCAGCTTACAGACACACAAATAAAGATAACAGGATAATAGACATGGACATTCGTTGGCGTTTAGCCTTTAAAAAAAGTAAATAAATGCAGAGTTGAGTTAATTAAAAGAAAATTGTTTTAATGGAAAACAACAAAGCGGCTCATGTGTGGAAGTGGGACACAGCTGGTCTGTGGGCTCCATACATCGGGGCTTATTGCTCCCTGTTTTTGGCACATAATGACATTCCTCCCCCATCACCGTCTCCTCCCCTCCCCCTCGGTGGGCTTGATAACCCCCTCCCCCCCTCCTCCCCTTCCCTCGGGGGTTGAAATGGAGATGAATGAAGCAGACCATCAGACAGGAAGCATGTCCTCTTATTGTGGCGTTAATGTCACAGCCGAGAGTATCAATCCATTGTTGGTGTCGTGGAGCTTATGAAGACGAAGAAGAGCGCTGCATCGTCACTTCCGTCACTTCCTCAAACTTAGCGCTCTTGTCCACCAAAAATCAAGCGTCCACTTTTAATATCTTCGGCCGCGTCATTAAATACTTCTCAACAATCCTCCTGATCAGATCTCGGCTTCTCTTCCTTTTTCTTTCCTTCCTTCCTCCCTCCTCCATTGTGTTTGTCCGTTTCCTTCCTTCCTCCCTTTCACTTTTCTCTGTTGGTCTCTGGATGTCCTCGCACTACTCTGACGAAGTAGAACCGTTTGCTCATGGACGTTTGGTTAAAAGTCATGAAAATGTGGTTAAAGTCATGAAAATGTGGTTAAAAGTCATGAAATTCGGGTTAAAAGTCATAAAATTCGGGTTAAAAATCATGAAATTTGGGTTAAAAGTCATGGAAATTTGGTTAAAAGTCACGGAAAATCACAGCGGTGAGCTACGGTATTTGTTTAATACGAGAAATAAGTAGTTTCTAACAATGTGAATTGTCCTCTCCGTCCTCCGCTGATCCTCCAGCTCCTCCATGTGTCCTCGCTGGTCCTCCTAGCTGCAGACCGGGCGCCATGTCGGCGGCTCAGACCCAGAAGGAGAGCGGCGAGGCGGGCTGGAGCTCCCTGGAGGCTCTGGGCCTCAGCCAGAAGGAGCTGGTCCTGGCCGAGGCCCTGCAGATGGAGTACGACGCCCTCTCCCGGCTCAAGCAGGA